>NC_054375.1:124616759-124933965 GCF_017654675.1 Xenopus laevis | reverse complement strand
GATAGACGCAAAGATCCGCTCGTTTGGTGACATCGCCAAACGAGCCGATCTTTCCCTGATATTTCCCCGAAATGCCACTAACGGACATGGCTATATCGGGGGTAATCTGAACGTTCGGCCCTATGGCCGAACGATCGGATTACGATGAGAGTGCAATGGGCTCCGGCGGGACGGTCGGGACAAAATCAAACCTGACGACGATCTCCGCTGGACGAAAAATGTCAGGACTCTCCAAACAAGGTCCGAAAATCGTACTAATCCTCGATAGGATCTTTGCATTTATGGCCACCTTAACAGAGCATTTGTTTTTTTTTAGATAGTGTCTAAATTTTATTGCTTAGAATTAGCCATTCTATAACATACTAAAAGTTAACTGAAGGGTAGTTACCCCCTTTAAAGAACTTCCTACCTGCACATCACTAGTCATGAATGCTGGCATAGTTCTAGATTTCATACCTTTTTCATTCTGTTATATCCCCAAAACACGAAAAATAGAGCTGGCACTACTCCGGTACCCCAAAAATATGATCAAATCAAATAGAATCCAGGAGTCACGAAGTATTAATAAAGTAGTACAAAAAGTTTTATTGCATCTTGTATAAAAGATAAAAGCCTGACGCGTTTCGTGTCCACACAGGACACTTAATCATAGGCTAACTGGTACATATTACAAACATAGTATTTAAAGGAGTGGGAGCCAATAGAAAATGACATGGGCGGGATTACAATCAATTTACAAAAAAAGTGTGTATTGCTGCCCCTAGTGGCTCATTATCTAAAAAGCAAAGCTAGTACAAATAGTAGTTCTAATGGATGTACTATTGAGTTTTTTATACAAGAAAATAACAATATTCTTCAAATATTAATATGTATCAATACAAAAATCACAAATATAATGTAGATAAATATGAAAAACAAAAACAGGGGTTGGAGGGCTGAGGGTTTGGAGCATGAGCACCCGGACCCCATATAGAAAGCAGTAAGCTTCCTCATATATTTTCCAATGTCTTCTGCTTTTTATTTAGTTTGTTATATCCCCAAACCATGTTTTATCGTCATTGGTAGTGATGGCTGAATACATTCGTCAGATGCGAATTTGCGGTGAATTTCCGCCAAAAAATCCATTGCGAAAAATCTGCCGCGTCCAAATAATGTGGGCGCGCATCAGAATAGTCACGCACATAAACATTGTTGTGCGTCAAAATTATTCGGACACCCATTGACTTTAAAGTATGTGGCCAAAACAAGTTTGACACCCATTGACTTCAATGCTTTTCCGGAATTTTTCAATGTTTCACGAAATTCCCGGGAAATTGGGAAATTTTTTGCCAAAACGTGACAAATTCGCCCATCACTAGTCATTGTTTTTATGACAGTTCTGGTAGGGCAGTGCTGTAGCAAAAAGACACTTTTGGTGACAGTACAGATGTATACACTGTTAGACAAAAGAACTGCCAGAGCTTTCAGTCCAGTCTAAATGAGAAGCAGTTGATACAAAGAAGACCCTTTTTTGCACAACTGTCTGCTCTAAAACCAGCCACAGGACCATTCCACATACTGCCATTCAGCTTTTTATCCTTCATCTCCTGTCACTCCCAGCCAGCGTATTTGGTAAAGAGCTGGAGTAGCACAAGGTGGACATTATCCTTCAGGTGACACAAGAAATTACATGTGGTGACTTGTCTGCTTTTAGTCTGCAACTTTTCTCAGGAAAAGCCTTGCCGAAACAGAAGTGAGAATTTTGTTGGATCACGTTACATAAGAATATTGTGGCGGAGTCAAGCACAAGGGTGTAACTGTAAACTAAAAATGCTCTTGAACAGAGAATATGAGAGCTAAAATGCACTTTATTTGCATATTTACATATAATTGGGAGCTGCATTGTTGTTTATCTTGATTAACCTGCAGTTCCAACCTATAAGTATTTATGCAAACGCACAGCACCCTCCTTCCTTTTCATTAAGAATAATTGAATTTTGAATTGTGATAAAGATGATAATGTACTTTTCCAGGCACAGTTTCTATTTCGTGAAGGTTCAAGAAGACGTACAATACAAGAGGGTGCCAAGTGAGTTTAAGGGCTTTATTCTTCCGACTGTATGCAATACCCTCTCGTATTTTATCCTACACAGCTATCCATTTCTGTGTGCCATAATCCCTTCAAACTATTCCTTTACTACAGGGATCTCCAACCTTTTTTTACCTGTGAGCCACATTCAGATGTAAAAAGAGATGGGGAGCAACACAAGCACAAAATAAGGGGTGACAAATAAGGGCTGTGTTTGGCTATTTGATAGCTCCTATGTGGACTCACAGCCTACAGGAGACTCTATTTGGCAGTAAACCTGGTTTTTATACAACCAAAACTAACTCCAAGCCAGAAATTCAAAAATAAGCACTTGCTTTGAGGCCACTGGGAGCAACAACCAGGGGGTTGGTGAGCAACATGTTACTCACGAGCTACTGGTTGGGGATCCCTGGTTTACTAAGTCAACCCCTCTCTCTGAATTACACCCTGTCTCTAGTCCCATTGATAGACAGCCCCACTGTTTTTCTACATGTTCCTTACTCTGCTCCTAACTCTCAGACGCTCTCTCTTCTGTTATTTATCAGTTTTCTAGGGAACCTGTTGGCTGGTGTTGACTGTAATTCCCTGAGCAGCTTTCTAAGTCATAACGTTACTCAGACTCTCAAGCAACTTCATAATATGAAAGTGCCATTAGCCCCTCGTCTGGTGAGTGACAAAAAATAATCCATAATGTAACACTGCTTGTAAGATTAGAGAGATGTGTAAGAAATATATGGAAAGCTCTATAGGAAACATAAAATATATTGTCAATACAATGGATAAAAAAAAAATGGGTATCATACAGAGAAAAGAAGTAAAGCTGGTTAACATGAGAATGCCAGAATGTACTATGAATTATGAGAAATGACCATAATAATGTGATTGGTGAGTTCTAAGTTAAAAATTTCTGGTCTATTTAAAGAACCTATTGGTAGGATTCAGCTTTATACTAATGTTCCATTTTCCTCCGTGAGTTGTTTTAGATTCATTGTGTTGCGGACCAGCTGAGCTCTCTTCCACTGACGGTAGGACTTCTGAATAATTTGGATCCACAGATTGGCGCTGAGATACTGTGAGTTTTTGGACATACATAAAACATAATGCAGTTTTCATTTACATTCTTAACTTTAAGAGCCTGTGTAGTAAAATTATTAAATTCCTTTTGTGGCAAGTTCAGTGCAAGAAAAATCTAGGGAAGAATAAAGGGGCCATAGGGCAGCCAATAGGAGAGTGGCTTTAATTTTCTCTTATAATTTATATTTTGTGGTGCTCATTAATGTAAACAGTCATATAATAATAATATACTCAGGAAAATGAGCGCAGAATGCAAACTAATTTTGTGGTTAAAAAATAATTTACTCTATGTCAGGCTGAATTGGAACAATTGTAGCATATTATTAAAAAGTTGGTCTCAAAGGACCTGTGGTCTGACTTATTTTATTATTAATAATAAACGTGAATGCTAATATGTTTCTGTCGGATGGCCATTCCTGATATACATTCCATCTCTCGTCTCTTTCTCTCACTGCTACAAATCCATATATAGACTCAAATGACCGGGGCACACAGTTCTTCTACATGACATGTATATCCAGGGATGTAATTACACAGGGTGCGACACGCCTCAGGGGCTCAATGGGCACAAAGAATTCGATCCTTCTCAATAGATGTTTAGAAAAATTGCATTACGCTATGGCCTCAACACTCATGTGTGAGATATAACTGAAATGAAGAATATGGTGGTGATTGGACACATAGGAGTTGGGGGCAATCAAAGATTGAGCAGGAACAGTAGTTTTTTTTATTATTTATGATGTTCTTTAAATCTAGTCATTTAAAATTCTGTATACACAAATCTATCTGCTCACAATAATCAAATCCTACCCTCAGTTGCATTTTATATAGTATATGTAATATAGCACACGTATATATCTAATATATGGATAATCTATATAATTAGTTTCACTCTTGTATGTTAACCTGCATAGCAAAGGTATATTTAAGTTATCTGAGATGCCACTGACAATGTCTTTCAGGTACAGTAAAGTGTCTACCCTTGGCCCCTCAAGCTGCAGGTCTCTGCTGAAGGGCCTAAAGTCACAGCCTCAGTTTGTAACTGCCTTACCTCCGCAGCGCCAGCTTCTTCTATTGGATGCTCTGTCTAGCTGCTTGGTGAGAAATCCACTAACCCTGAAATACCTTCTATTCCATTCATACCCTCCTTAGAGTAATGGGGGCACTTCACATCATCTAATGTTCTCGCTTTTATTCAGGGACTAGCTGGGACTTCATCCCCACAAGAAAAATTTGTGGGTCTCGGGGTCCTCAGTCCATTTCTCAAAAACTCCACCTTCCTATCAGTGTCCCGTGGAACCCTAGTACAGACTGTGGAGAGTGTAACCCGTTACTGCTTCCCCCCAAAGACACAGACGCTGCTCACAAGCCTACTACAGGAGCCACAGGAGTTTGGGTAGGAGACACAGAGGAATGCTATAACCCTGAGAAAAAGACTCAAAAAAACATTATTAAGGCAACCTTGTTTCCTGTAAACATTATGGCTCTTTAAAAAATGGCTTCTATAAAGCATGGCCTTGACTTAAACCTCAGCAAAAGTTTTAGTCAGGCTGCTGCCAGAGACAAGTGCTTCAGGGCAATTCTGGTATATGTTGTCCTCCATTTAGGTCTATCTAGATCAGGGGTCCCGAACATTTTAACTGTGAGCCACATTCAAATGTAAAAAGAGATAGGGAGCAACACAAGCATGAAAAAGTTCCTGAGGGTGCCACATAAGGGTTGTAATTGGCTATTCGGGAGCCCCTGTGTGGACTGGCAGCCTAGAGGAGGTTCTATTTGGCTGTAAATGATACATCTTTGGTATCTTTGGGTCTCCAAAAGTAAATAATTACTCACCACAAAGGGGAAGTGGTCCAGGTGTCCAAGCTTTCTAGGCTTCCCTCTCAACCACTCTAGCCTGTGTGTCAGGCTTAAAGGGGTTGTTCACCTTTGAGTTATCTTTTAGTATGATGTAGTGAGTGATATTCTGAGACAATTTGTAATTTGTTTTAATTTGTTTTAAAAGTTATCTCAAAGGTGAACAACCCCTTTAAACTACAGGCGAGAATTGTAGTATTCTAAGCCATTTAAACCCAGCCAGGTCAGAACAGAATCCTTTAATGTCTTCTGTGGCTTCATTAAAATGCGTTGGTGGTTGCATTGAGTTGTATGTTCTGTGGCTGAAGGAAAAAGCATTGGTGTTTGCACTTGAGAATCCCTGAGGTTTTGCGGTACAATATCTGTTGGACTCATATAACACCTTCTGTTTTCCAGGCCACCTAACCTTTGGATACCAACAGTTCTAGAGCGTCTGGATAGGCTGGTTCCTCTCTTCCCAGACCAATCCCTCCAAGCTCTCAACACAGTGAGTGCACTTGTGAAAAAATTTGTGACAAGGTATAGTAATCTGGTATGATGACCTTGAGTAGGGGTCCCCAAAAAGAGTATAGTTCTCACTCGCCACATTTAGGAAGTGGCCCAGGTGCACCACCGTGAGCCCTCAGCACGGGGAGCAGACAGACCAAAAATTTCAATGGAGTAGGCACTCAGAATAAAGGCAATCTTCCACCAGGTTGTTCAAGCAAAGTGAAAAATATTTATTGTGTCCACAGCCTTATGCGTTTCGTGTTACAAACACGTAAGGCTGTGGACACAATAAATCTTTTTTACTTTGCTTGAAAAACCTGGTGGAAGATTGCCTTTATTCTGAGTGCCTGCTCCATTGACATTTAAGGTAGAGTAATCGCAGTGAAAGGCGAAGGATGGGGGGGAGACATGTTGGCGCGACATTGGTTTGGGTTGAATTTTACTGAAGCGAGCTGAATGTTACCAGTATTTATGTATTTGCACATTGTTGTGAGCAATGTCGTCCAGACATAAGATGCCAAATGACTTGATTTCCTTCTCTCTCTATGTTAATGTCATTTGGATAACTCTGCCAGTCTGCACTGTCCACCGCGTGGGTTCTGATGATTTTCTCAAAAGATTACAAGTGGAGAAGTTCACCTTTAGGTGTGGCATGCACAAACAATGAAAGTCCACAACAGCGCGCAGAGCGTACAAGCAGACAGCGCAACCTATTACAGCACTCTTTGCTGGCATCATCATTAGCCAGGGGGGCAGGTGAGAAACATGACAGAACACCCCAAAGTCCCCTTAGTATTTGTCTTAAGCCACTTTGTGCAATAGTTTACCTAAAGATAAAATGAGGCCTATGTTAAACATCCATTACGTAACATCTTTTCTTGGTACCTCCAAGTCAGCTTCCTCTGCAGTTGATTTATTTTCTCCCCTTTAAGTGTTTTAGTCCTATCTCCTATGGCTTTTTCCCTAGTGATCCAACAAACCGGTCCCCCGTATATATAAGTACCATCTAGATATATAACAACTTCTCTCTTTCTTTAATATCAAAAGTGCTTGGTCCTGAGTGCCAAACTCTTCAGAGTCTCTCGCCATCTGCATTGGGAGCTAATGTTCTTCTAGGGATGTCAAATGCAGAGTTTATGGACTGTCTGGAGGTGATAGGTGGGGACCCTGATATACCCTTCAAGGATCTTAGCAATCTTTTTGCAAAACTTCTAAAGGTATAGCAGCTAAATTATTACTGGGGGAGGATATTATATATTAGTGTCCCAAAAATTACAAAAAAGCCTCCTTTTTATTATCATTCTCTCTGGCAGATTGTGGGGCCTGTGTCGAACTTTTCTCCTCTCCTGATTGCTCGTCTCGGGAGACTGGCTACACAAATCCGTTATCAACAGCTCCAAAGATTACCTCTGCGTAACATGCAGGTGATGGAGGCCCTTGGGAAGGAAAAAGAGTGGAATTCTAACCAGGTAATGGAAATTTAGGGGTAGTACCATGATGCATAATACAGAAACAAATACAATAAAGACCTATAGCTCAGTGATTCTTAACCTGTGGTTTGGGACCTTAAATGGATCCAATGTTGTTTATTCACTCACACATTCAAACACAAAGCCAAGACTTGCATCTCCACCACTGCATGTAGAACACATTCTCATCGTCTAACTACATTCCTCTTTGTACATCTCATGCTCCTCAATAACCCCCCAAATTCAAGCTACCTATCAACAAACTTGTGTCTCTTATAGTTACAGGTGCTGGCCCGTGGCTTTCTACAATCCAACAATCTCTCAACGAACACACTGGATACTTTGCAACTGGTGGCACTTGGATATGCTGTGTGTGGGCTTCAGAGCACTGACTTGCAGAAGCTTCCACCTCTTGAGTTCTGGTAAGAAATGATTTTAGAATGAAGGTTATTTATACCATAATACTGCATATTTTGGATATGATATCCTCTTGTTTTAGTTCTGCTGTGCTGCATTTGGGATCTCTGTCTCTGAGTTGCACAGAGGAGCAGCTTTACATTCTCACACGGCTCTGTGCAAAGCCAGATATGTTTGGACCTGTCAGTGGATGGACAGAAGATATTTTCCGGGAGATGGGAACTTTAGCAGGTGGGATATCTTTTTTTTAAAAATTTAGGACATAGAACATGGTTTCAGGAATTAACTTAGCTCTTGCTCCCTCCACCAATCTGGCTATCAAACCATGCTGGTGCACCCTGTTTTTTTTTCCAGTTCTCTTATATTCCATATTAGAAAATTGGTACACTTTAAGCCATGGCCCTCACACAAGTCATGTCTCTAATCCACCCGCAAACTTTACCCACCCACTTGTGTCCGTGTGTGGGCCCTAAGGCGAAAAACCAATCCATGCAAAAAGAAAAATGTTACATTATGTAAAGCTTTTTTATCTAGTAGGCAGATCCAAATACATTGTAACCTTGCACATTTCAGGACTGATATCTGGTGCAGGTCTAACAAGGTGTCTTGTAGGACACATTAAGCTTTGCATTTCTTATTTTCCCTTTACAGGGCAGCTGAGTGCCTTTACTTAAAATATGCTTAACAGTTCCTCCCATTTTACATTTGCTGACAGCTGGCTTGCAGGACATTGAGCTTTCTTCTTTAGTCCAGGAACAGATTGGGGGTCTTTCCTCACTTGCAGTGTCCATTCTGGAGCCCAAGAAGTTTGCAGTAAGTGCAGTGGTTTTGTGCAGTTCAAGCCGAGCTTTTGCCTTTGTACCTATGTGACGAGGCAGGAAAGTGGGTGAAATAGTCAACCCATATCCTATATGTTTCCTGTTTCTTAGGTCTCCTTCTCACCTGCGCAGCTCCGACTCTTCTCCTGGTCACAAGCCTCTGGAGTAACAGAGCAACAGGCTAAGCTGCTAGACAAAGACCAACTGAAAGCATTGTCCATAGTACTAACAGGCCAAGAGGATGGAAACCCGACCTATAGAGGTAACCTTGGGGAACATTAGAGCAATGGTTAACTTTTTTTGAGCCTATAAATGACAAAAAATATTTGAATGTTATGGTTAGTCAATTGGATCTCTCTTATCTCTTTATAGCGGGGATGGCACCTGAAGTTACCTCTGCGCTCTTCACTCTATTCCTGTGTTGCTGGGTGCTTTCATTTCTGCAGGGACAACTAACTTTCATCCCAGTTTGGCAACCCTGAAGAGGTGATGGTCTCTGTGTAAAATACGATCCTTTCTTCTTACTGTCTTTGCTGAATTCTACCACCATGCCAGCGTAGAAAAGGAAGATGGTGGAAGGGAGAGTAAAGACTCACAAACACAGGGCTGCTTTTGTAATGATGCAACAAAGCAGTCCCTGGAAACCTTTAATTTCCCTCTTTCTTCATACCAGTAATTTAGTGTAATGATCATATCCAAGTACAGAAGAGGTAAGTACATAAGAGGGAAGGCTGACACAGCAGGAAGGCCAGAAGCACTCCTCACACACAGTAGATGTACTCTCTACATGATTCCTCACATTCTCTCTATGGTGTCTTAAAATACCGTTTCCAACATGGTCGGATACCTGAGGTTGCACCATCATGTGGCTGCTGGTTATATGAAATTTGTATTATTTATGCTCCTGCCGTATCGTCACCAAAGGGAAGACAAAGCTACCTGTTGTCACATGTTGTTGTGCCCACATTAATCCTCTAGAACCTCCAAGATCAAATCGTTCCAGGGGATAAAAGGAAATATCCCTGGAAATGCCACTGATGTTACAAAGAGAGTCTGAAGCCAAGTGATAGGACTGACTCAGCAGGAGAAAGTTTGAGAGACTAAATCTAAGGATGGAGAACAATGTTTCATGATTCACTCTCTGCATCCCATGACCTGTGGAAAGGCATTTCTGGTGGATTCTATTATTTTGAGTCTTAGTTGCACTGGTTACACAGAGGAAGCACAAAACTGCAGATTATAATAAAACAGTACCTTGTACTTCATACCAGCTAAGATATAATTAATCCTTATTGGAGGGAAAGCAATGTTATTAGGTTTATTTAATGTTTAAAGGGATACTGTCATGGGAAAACATGTTTTCCCCCCAAAATGCATCAGTTAATAGTGCTGCTCCATCAGACTTCTGCACTGAAATCCATATTTAAATTTGAAATCTGACATGGGGCTAGACATATTGTCACTTTCCCAGGTTCCCACAGTCATGTGACTTGTGCTCTGATAAACTTCAGTCACTCTTTACTGCTGCACTGCAAATTTAAGTGATATCACCCCCCCCCCCCCAGCAGCCTAACAACAGAACAATGGGAAGGTAACCAGAAAGCAAATCCATAGTGTAGCACTGGGTCTTTCTGAAAGTACATGACCAGGCAAAATGACCTCAGATGGCTCCTACAAACCAGTATTACAACTAAAAAAAAATACACTTGTTGGTTCAGGAATTAAATTGTATATGGTAGAGTGAATTATTTGCAGTGTAAACAGTGTAATCTAGAAATAAAAACAACATCATAAAAATCATGACAGCAAAATAAAGGTATGAGGATCCAAATTACAGAGAGATTCCTTATCTTTCCTTACCTCAGGTCCCAAGCATTTTGTATAACAGGTCCCATGCCTGTACTGTATATTCATTTGTATAAAAGGCTCCGTTTGCTAAGCTCTGTGTTCATTATAGCATTCAGTTATAATAGACCACATGAAACCTTTTTCCATTTCAGTCTGTTTATTGATGAAGAATGATGATATATTGTGTATGATGAAAATTCTTATTCATAAAGAGTTATCTTTAAATGCAGTAAATGTCAGTAAAAGTTTATTTACACACAGACATGCACATAAAGTTTGCAAATTCTGACAAGTATTGTTGTTACAGCAAGTAAATATATATTGCTGAGTGAGCAAACTATTCATGGCATATGCAATAATGAGAATACATTTATGTGCCTATGGGCTCTTACAGCCGAGCGTTTGAAGCTGCGCTCCCCTGCGTTCCGTTTTTATGCGTTCAGCCGCAGGGGAGCGCAGGAGTAGACGCATTCACACAGGCGCATGAAGGCGCCGAACGCAGGAAAAATGCAGCATGTTGCGTCTTTACCTGCGTTCGGCGCCTACATGCGCCTGTGTGAGTACAGCCCCATTGAAAAAAACTGAATGCGTCTACTCCTGAGCTTCCCTGCGGCTGAACGCATAAAAACGGAACGCAGGGGAGCGCAGCTTCAAACGCTCGTCTGTAAGAGCCCTTAATCCTACTCTATCCCTCCTGACACAGATCAGCCCAAATCCTTCCTCACCCCAGCAAGACTGTAGATATAAGCAGGAAAAGATACTGGGGAGTCATTTATCAACACTGGGCAAATGTGCAGATGGGCAGTAAAAAACAAACAGAATCACTGGCACACGTGGCAATTCAAGTGCCGGGTTACCCCGTGCTCTTTATTGTGCGGACGTGCAACGTTTCGGGGTAACAACCCCTTTATCAAGCATACTAAAAAAGACCAAAATGCAAGTATATATCATGTGATCAATTAACATGTTTAGCATAATTAATAAAGTGACCAGCCCCTGTAAGGGTTCATACAAAATAGTAAAACATTCTTAAAATCCTTGTGAAAGTGTCCAAGCAGATGACATTGTAGTGAAGAGTAAAAGGTTTCGTATATGCAACAAATGTATCAAAGTGTCCATTTGTGGAAAAAATGTGTCGCTTGTTCAACAGTTACAACAGTTACAACAAAAGCGACACATTTTTTCCACAAATGGACACTTTGATACATTTGTTGCATATACGAAACCTTTTACTCTTCACTACAATGTCATCTGCTTGGACACTTTCACAAGGATTTTAAGAATGTTTTACTATTTTGTATGAACCCTTACAGGGGCTGGTCACTTTATTAATTATGCTAAACATGTTAATTGATCACATGATATATACTTGCATTTTGGTCTTTTTTAGTATGCTTGATAAAGGGGTTGTTACCCCGAAACGTTGCACGTCCGCACAATAAAGAGCACGGGGTAACCCGGCACTTGAATTGCCACGTGTGCCAGTGATTCTGTTTGTTTTGTACGTATTCCTGGGGGTTGCCGTGCCCTCTACACTGTGCACCGGGCTCAAACTGCCAAACTGTGAGGAGAGTGTGCGCTGCTTCATCCGAGTTCCTGCAGATGGGCAGTAACCCATGGCATCAAATAGTTGCATTCATTGTTCTACCTGCAGCTGGCTGAAAAAATGCAATCACTGATTGGCTGCTATGGTTCACTGCCCGCAGGCAAATTTGCCCAATGTTGATAAATGAACCCTTTGCCTTGCTGCTTCAGATTAGGCTACACATAATTATACTTGAAGTTTCTTGCTGTAAGAAAAGAAGCCCTTCGCATTCATGAAGCAACTAATCAGCAATTGAAAAGGAAAGCCTTGGTTGTTATTAGCAACTGCACTTGTGCAATTCACTACCTGTTGATATATACATGTAAGTCCACTCCTCTCTCCCTACTGCCCAAAGCCAGGCAGATTGTTAGTGAATAATGATAGGCACATATATTTGTTTTTTGAGGACACACTGTGCTATGCAACTTCAGAGGTATCCATGAGAGTCACATATCAGATATCTCAGCTGAGTACGGCAGGTTCTAATCGTTTCTAGAGTAGCCTTGTCCCTTAAAGGAGAATTAAACCCTAAAAATGAATATGGCTAAAAATATCATATTTTATATACTGAACTTACTGCACCAGCATAAAGTTTCAGCTTGTCAATAGCAGCAATGACCCAGGACTTCAAACTTGTCACAGGGGTCACCATCTTGGAAAGTGTCTGTGACACTCACATGCTCAGTGGGCTCTGAGCAGCTGTTGAGAAGCTAAACTTAGGGGTCGTCACTAATTATCAAGCAGAAAATGAGGTTGGTCTGACCGTCTGTAATATAAGCTGATGCTACAGGTTGATAATTCAATTCTGATGTTAGTTGCACTGGTTTCTGTGCTGCCATGTAGTAAATGATCTGTATTAATGACTGAAAAATTAATACAGATGAGCCTTATATTGTGACATTTCTATTCTATGTGTACTGTATATTGTGAGTTGGTTCCTAAGCTCAGTAAGTGACAGCAGCACAGAGCATGTGCAGTGAATCAGCAGAAAAGTAGATTGGGAGCTACTGGGGCATCTTTGGAGACACAGATCTTTACTAGTGAATTTGCATCGAATTTGCGCGATTCGCCGCCAGAGAATAAATTCGCGAAACGTCCGCGGCAAAAATTCGCCGGCGTCAAATTTTTTTTTTCGAAAAAACGGATGCCGGCGTCAAAAACTGCGCCGGCGTCATCCTGATGAAGGGTGGGTGTTCCGGGTGGGTGTTCCCCCCCCGAAACGTTGATGTTTGGTGGCTGAATAAAAGGGGATATTCCCCGACTGCATTAATCAGTGTGTGTGCGGATCCGTTTCTTATACACATTGGTTGCTAAGGGACCCGGCCGGGTCAACGGAAGGAACGCACCACCAACTGCAGGATTGGTGAACTACAGGTGTGCGGTAGGAGAATTACATTGTACTTACACTTAATACCCCATATATTATCAATGTGTGACCTGATGCCCTTGATGTGGGTGTGACAACTACTTTAGACCCCTGTGATGTAATAGACTAGCAGGGAGAAAGCCTGGGCTGCTTTTTACATAGAATTGACAGCATTTTCTGCAAGGGGTTTGAATGTTCTCTCTGTTTCTGTATGGGTTTTCTCCTACAATCCAGATCATACAAGAATAAGGTTAATTAGTTCCTGCTAAAATTCACCATATTGTATGCGTATATGACAGAGACCTTAGACTGTAAGCTCTACTGGGCCAGGGACTGGTGTGAATGATGTATAATCTCTTTAAAGTCCTGTGCAAATGTGTCTATACAAAGGTTAATAATAATAGCTTGTATGCCTAAGGTAAGCCCTTGAAATACTGTAATTCAAGGTGTATTTTTATTTTTAAAGCAACTAATTAAAACTAAAATTCCAAACACTGTTAAACATTTTTAAAATTGGGTATCTATGGCACAAATATGGAGAGTAGAATAATAAATATTGGCAATATCTCTGTAATATAACAATTCTTCATCATAATAGAGTCTGCAGCACTCAGGCCTCAGCCATCTGAAATGTTAATGCTGAAAATATATGACATTACAGGTACCTGCAGTAGGGATGCACCGAATCCAGGGATTTGGTTCGGTATTCGGACTAATCTTTCACATAGGATTCGGGGGTTTGGCCGAATCCAAAATAGTGGATTCGGTGCATCCCTAGCCTGCAGACATTATGGTTTATATTTATTACATATTCTCCCCAGGCCCAGACAAATGATTAGAACAACTTATGTATTAACAAGTATAATAAAAAACCAAGGAGAAGGGTCTTCGGTGTAGGTGTGTTTATAACCAGAGAGGAGGGGCTCAGGCAGGTGTTTATCACCAGAGAGGAGGGGCTCAGGCAGGTGTTTATAACCAGAGAGGAGGGGCTCAGGCAAGTGTTTATAACCAGACAGGAGGGGCTCAGGTGGGTGTTTAAAACCAGAGAGGATGGGGCTCAGGCGGGTGTTTAAAACTAGAGGGGAGGGGCTCAGAAGGGTGTTTCTAAATGAAAGTCATAGGGCTTTGACATCCATGGAGGGTTCTCCATAAGGGTATTTTAGCCAATTAAGAAATGCCAAGAAATATTGCTACCATTATCCATTCACTTGAATTCTAAATGGTTCACTTTTAAGTAAACGTTTAGTATATAATAGTATGGCAAATTCTAAGCAACATTTCCATTGGTTTTCATTATTTCTTTTTTTAAGTTTTCTAATTATTTGCCTTTTCCCTCTGACTCTTTCCAGCTTTCAAATGGGCGTCGCTGACCCCATCTAAAAAGCAAATGCTCTGTAAGGCTACAAATGTATTGTTATTGCTAATTTGTATTTCTCATCATTCTAGTAAGGTCCTATTCATATTCCAGTCTCTTTTTCAAATCAATGCATGGTTACTAGGGTCATTTGGACCCTAGCAACCAGATTGTTTAGAATGCAAATTAAAGAGCTGCTGAATAAAAAGCTAAATAACTCAAAAACCTTAAATAATAAAAAATGAAAACCAATTGCAAATTGTTTCAGAACATTACTCTCTACATCATATTAGTTAACTCAAAGGTGAACAACCCCTTTAACACTTCTGGGGGTGGGGCAAAAGGCTTGCACTTGTCACACCACAGACTTTAATTTTAAAGGTAGGGGGGACAAGTGTCCTGGGCCCGGCCATGAAGGGGGGCTGGCAATGTTGCATTTTTGAAAGATCTGGGCCCCCCTTGAGAGCGCCAAAGCCGTGTGGCCATTTTTGAAGTTACGAACAGCCAAATTTGCGTAAGTGCCGAGAAGCCGAACAGCCGAAGGACCCGAAGCCACGAAAACAGCCAAAGCAGAACTCCCGAAGCAGCAAAAAGACCCAAAGTCACGAAAGAACCGAAGTTGAAGTCATGAAGCCCCGAGTTCAATTCTACTGAATTCCAATTTGTGTGTTTTTTTTTAATCCCCTGGCCACCAATGTATTATTTTAATATTCTATAGGTCCCTGCCACCAATGTTTTTTTTTTTCAAAATATTTTTTGGGGCCCCAATTTTTTTAACTTGTAGGGGGGGCCTGGTGGCAATGTTTGTTCAAAAAATATTTTTTGGGGCCCCAAATTTTGTAACTTATAAGGGGGCCCTGACCATCAATAGCTTTTTATAACTTGTGTGTGTGGGGGGGTTACTTTTTTTAGCGCTGATGAGGAGTGGGCGGGATCTGGGTGGGGCTTGGGCGCCAGAGTGAGCGGGGCCCCATGATTTATAATGGCGGCCCTGCCCCCCCTCTTGTAAAATATGATATAAGTTACCGAGCAGTTCCATGACCACATAAAAACATGAGGTCGAAGGTCATGTAACGCCGCGGTGACTTCTAATATCCTCATATTTTGCAACAGGGGCACTTTATTTCAGTGAGTCATGTGACAGAAATGACATCACTAAGTGCCAATTATAACTACGGTTGCCCCCTTTTCTAGACAAAAATACTGGCCTTCCTATATATTTATCTTTTTTCCCTATTAATAACATTGGGATCAGCCATCATTCTTACTGGCCAGGCCGGTAAAATACCGGCCAAGTGGCAACCCTAATTATAACATGACATTACAAACACTAATTATCAGGATATAATTTACAGGATATTCATGCCTCTTGTGTATTACAAGGATATTATATATTCCATGACCATATAAATGCACAAGGCCGAAGGCAGAGTGCTTTTAACCAAGTCATGGAACTCCGAGGTGAATTCTAATATCCTCATATTTTGCAACAGGGGCACTTTATTAATTATATAATACACAAAAGCCATGAATATCCTGTAAATTATATCATTATAAATGGTGAGTTCTGATGTCATCAGTTATAAACGGTGAGTAGTGATGTCATTTCTGTCACATGACTCACTGAAACTTGTGAATTATAATTAGGGTTGCTTTTCTTTAAAAAAATACCAGCCTTACTATGTTCTTGCTGTTTTTTCCTATTAATAACATTGGCATCAAGCATCATGCCGGTAAAACACTGGTGGTGGCAACCCTAATAAAGTACCACGTGTTGCAAAATATGAGGATATTAGAAGTAACCTCGGAGTTCCATGACCTGTATATGGTCATGAAACACCTCTGTGACTTATAATATCCTTATATTTTACAAGAGGGGGTACTTTATTCACTATATACACACATGAACCAAGTCAGTTATAAATGGTGCTCAGTGATGTCATCGGTTATAATCAGCTTTGTAATCAGACTTTGTGTATCACAATAAATGAGAGTGCCCCTTAATGTAATGCATGACTATGAGGCTATCAGCAGTACCACGACGCCGGTGTTTTTGGATGCTGTTACTTTACTAACATGGAAGAAGAATGGCATTTTACAGCCAAGCCAACTCGCTACGGCGTAATGCGATAACGGCGTAATAATTCGTGACCTACAGTATCCAATTGAATGGAGCGATGGTTGTCACGTGCTTAACTAAAATGAGTTCCGCAATCAAAATGGCGTCTGCTCACGTGTCTAACACGCGACTAAGCAAGTTACCGGGAGACAGAGAAACGTCTGGAATTCTTTTATCCCTAGGTTCTACAGTCCATTCGTCCCCGCTGGGAAGACAAAGATGGCGCAGGGGCAGGGAGTCGTGACGCATTTCCTGTGAAAGTCCAGGTCGAACTCATTGCGCTGCGCGCGCAGCCAGACGCGGTGAATCGGGCAGAGCCGGAGCCGGAGCGGCAGCGGGAAAAATGGCGGAGAACGACAACTGGGGTGAGACAAAACTGCAAGTGGAACTTGTCCGTGTTCTCTCGCACACGGCCGCTTTATGTTCTCATTAAGTGTCCTGTTTTAGTGACGTTGTGTTGACTGTATCTCTCTCGCCTTCTTGACTTTCTCTGTTCTGTGGGGGGAGCGCAGACTCCAGCCCTCGTGTTAATGGGCCCCTGTGTCACTCGCTGTCCCCTCTATGTTCCTAACCTGTTCCCCCTACCCACTCGCTGGCCAATGGTACAGCCCTACTGCTGCTGCTGCTGCTAGGACTGCCTATTCAGTCTCAGCATGGCACCAGCTGCCTCACTTGGGCCCATGGCTGCTCGCTTACTAACCCCGCCTTCCCTAGGGCACGGACGGAGCAGTTTCGGTCGTAGGGCCGGTAATACGTACTCTTTGGGTAGAAAACAGCTGGAAGGGATCATTCTATGGCGTGAGCAGGGGTGGGGACACAGGCTGAAGCAGGAGCTGTTTAGTAGAAAGGTTACTCACACAGAAGAGCTCCATTATTCACTGTGAGGCCATGGGTGCTGTTCTTATGTGTAGAGCTCTGTCTTATGTGTAGGGCTCTGTCTGACTTCCCCTTTAACACGGCTGAGTGGCAGCTGAGAGTAAGATCAATATGGACACGCTCTGCTTAAATGAACAGTAACACCAACAAAGTGAAAACAGTTTTAACTAATTGACATATAATGTACTGTTTCTCTGCACTGGTAAAACTGCTGTGTTTGCTTCAGAAACACTACATTCATTTATATAAGCAAGCTGCCATGGGGGCAGCCATTCAAGGCTGAAAAAAAGGTTACATAACATGTAATGCATAAGCCCTGTTTAATACAATGGTGTTTTATGTTATCTGCAATGTTAACGTGTGCCTTTTTTTTTTTTCAAGGTTGGAATAGCTGCCCCCATGGCTACACAGCCGTTTGTTTATATAAACTATAGTAGTCTTTCTGAAGCAAACACACCAGCTTTACCAGTGCAGAGCAAACTCTTTCAGTTTTTGATGTTACTGTTCCTTTAAAGGAGAATTCAACCCTTTAGCAAAAAAAACCCTACCCCCCACCCCACGTGAGTCCTCCCCCAGCCCAAATGTTCCCCCCCAGGGAAATGGCCCTAACTTCTTACTTACCCCTTGGTGCAGGATTCAGAGTTCCAAGCAGCCATCTTCCGGCTCTTCAGTAAGCTGAGACGGAGACCAGCAAAGCGACACATGCGCAGTTGTAGCAATTTACCGGTTTGCGACAACTGCACATGCGCCAAAATGGATGGTAATTGCAGAAGAGCCAGGAGAAGACATTAAGACCAGGAAGATGGCTGTGGTGAACTCATAAAAAAATCGTATGGAAAGTAAAAAGTTAGGGGCATTTCCCTGGGGGGGCTGGGTCTACGTGGGTGGGGAATACGGTTACTTTTTTTGCTATAGGGTTGAATTCTCCTTTAAGCCTGGTGCATTGGCAAGGCTTACCTCTAACTGGGGCCTTGAGTAAAGGCATCACATATTCAGACCACCACATGGCTTTAAATTCCATTGGCTTTTGTGTGTGTGTGGTTGTGTTTTTTTTTGTTTTTTTTTTTTAATTGTCAGCTGGAGGCATCCTTAGAAGAAAGCCAAACCAACTTGTCCCCCTTCCTTTTCCAGTTGTTACCATCATGCAGTGTATATCTCTTATAACTAATAAGATTTCCTCATCATGGGGTTTTTGACCCATTTATATTCCCATTGTGTGCCTTTTCCCTTGTTGGCCTCCAGTTATTTTATTCCAGCTCACTTTTTTATTTTATCCAGCTCACTTTTCAGCCAGTACCTTGATCTCCTCTTCATATTGGCCTCCTACCTTCCTAGTCATGGCACCTTCCCTTCTGTTCAGCCAACGTTCCCTGCGTGTAATGTGAATGAGTGCAGCTGGCTCATCGGCTTTTCTGCTCTGTCTCGCACCAGTGTTCCCCATTATCTTGCCTGTAGAAGCATGTTTTTGGCCTTACTCAGGGGCCTGATAAAATTCCTTAATTATTCTTTCTTTTTATAACTCCATAGTAGTTTTTTAAATGCTTGCCCTCACTCTACACATTAACTTTCATCCTTGGCATGGCAGGTTGGATTGCATTTAACACTGATTTGCACCATAGTATCATACATAAGCAACAAAGCAAGCATGTTATTAAAATGACAAAAAAGCCGTGCATGTTTAGAACTAGGTCTGGTCTACACACCTTCATCTACCTTCCCCAATCTCGAGCATAACCTGTATTTAATTTTCAATATAATAGAGTATTTTATGAGGAAAAAGATTTCTGTAGTTAAGTATCGCCTTCCCCCGTTATCCCAACCACTCCCATTACCGATTTTAGCATTTTTTTAAAATATAGTCTGGTCCTTGGAGAGAGTGCCATTATATTACCTTTTTGTTAAATATTGATATCCTTTCTCATAACTCTGACCACTTTTTGGGGTAGTAAACTAAACTGTGATTATGTAGGCTATTCCCTAAGGCTGGATGCTGCCTAAATGCAATCCAGTTATTCCCAATATGTGCTGCTTTGTTCAGCCTGAATCAAGCACTCTTAATGGGGTACTTAGAATTACTTGTGACAGCTAAATGTTCACCTACACATTTTTTTCATTGTTTTATTTATTGGATACTCTTCTTTCTTGAGTTTCAGTTTACACACCATTCTTACACCTTTTAACTGGCTACTATAGATCACTGGCAATGTTATTCATGGTGCTTAAAATGCTCTATTGATATTTCCTTTGTGCAATTTTGTGCACCCCTCACCTAACTAATTCTATTCACTGCCGGCCTTTAGCTGCAATTTCATTATTTGCCAGCACATGACCTCATGCAGCACCTTCTGTCATTCTCTGGCCTTTTTCAAACAGGATTTACTGTGTTTTTATTACCTCATATGTAGAATAGATTGTATCCCTCTTTTCCTACATGTTTTTTCTGTACTGGGTTTGTATTTGTTCTGTACAGGGTTCCCCTCCATACTTTTTCGACTATTTGCATGTTTACTTTCTTGTATCCTCTGTTTTCATTTATGGTAGAAAGACCTTATCTCCTTTTGTTCATTTTTCATTTGTATGAGAACCTCTTCTCATGTTTTAGGTTTTTGTTGTCAGACCCCAAGAGATTAAGTGGGTTATGATATGAAATGTTTGCTACAGGTCTAATCCCCAGTAGCAACTGATCAGTAGGTAGCATTTACTGGTCTCCTCTCTAAAAGCAAACATCTTATTGGTTTATATGGTTACTATACCCAAGTGAGCTTTTTATATATGGATGTTAAAGGAACATTAACATCAAAAAATTTGCGTTTTAAAGTAATAAAAATATAATGCAGTGTTGCCCTGCACCGGCTAAAACTGGTGTATTTGCTTCAGAAACACTACTGTTGTTTATATAAATAATCTGCTCTGTAGCAATGGGGGCAGCCATTCAAAGGTGAAAAGGCTCAGGTTACACAGCAGATAAGCTCTGTAGAACATAATGGTGTTATCCACTATGTAAATTGTACCATATAGCCTTTTTTCTATTTCCGCCATTGCTACAAAGCAACTTGTTTATATGAACTATTGTAGTGTTTCTGAAGCAAACAGATCAGTTTTACCAGTGCAGGGCAACAGTAGATTATATTTTCATTGCTTTAAAACGCTTTATTTATTTGGTTACTGTTCCTTTAAGTGATTTGCCACAAGTTTCCAGCAGTCAGTGCTTGTCTGTGTTTTATTAAACAACCCCCCTTTGTCCACTTCTAAAAGGGGCAGGGTACCCCCTTATTTACCATGAATTCAATAAATAGGGCTTGTGCTGAGTATTTTTTTTGTCTGTGGTTTTAATCACAAATAACTATAATTTTTATTTCTTGGTTCAAGCTTGACAAACAGGAACGTTGAAGCTCACCCATGTTTGGTCCTTGCGAGTCAGATAATAGTATTACCAGAGCACATAAGTCATTATGCTGGGGGGGGTATCTATGTACTGGGAATATAATTCTATATATAAGGGCGTCAATGGAGTAGCATCAGTTTCTGTTTAGCTCAGGAAACAGATTCCTTCAAACAACTAGTTGTTTTCAGATAGATCACCACAAAAAACTACTTTTTCCATTTATTTTCTGTTTTCTGGGTCACCGTTTTTCTAATATTGAAGTGTCAAGTGTCGTTATTCACCAAGGGTCAGGCCACACAAGCTGATTTGGGGAGATTAGTCGCCCCAGCGACAAATCTCTTCTTCGGGGTGACAATCTTCCCGAACTACCCTCCACCGGCTAAAATGAAAATCGCCTGGGGGAAGGCACACGCGGTGCTCCGTTTTCCGAAGTTTCCTTGGGAGTTGACTTTGGAAAACGAAGCGCCGCGTGTGCCTTCCCCAGGCGATTTTCTTTTTAGCTGGCGGAGGGCAGGGGGAAGGCAGTTCGGGGAGATTGTCGTCCCGAAGAAGAGGAGATTTGTCGCTGGGGTGACTAATCTCCCTGAATCTGCTCGTGTGGCCAGACCCTTAAGCAGCTCTGGGGGGTAGCTCACCCTGTAAACTGTTCTAAATTGATACATTTAGTTGATACATTTGTTATCTTTGTCCCTGCTGAGCAGAATCCCCGGGTTTCATTACAGGCAGCTGTTAGAATTGATACAACAGTTGCTAATACTCCAGAGATGCTGCTGAGAAATGTATCAGCTAAATATTGCAAAATTGTAACAGTTCAGAGTCTGCACCTGAATTACTGAGCTGCCAGACTCAAACACCAGAGATACGAACATTCACCTTTAAACTTAGATTTTGGAAAAACAGTAAAAAATAATGGAAGTTATTGAATATTTCTGGGCAACAAGCTGAAAACTGAACTGAAAAAAGTATTTGGAAGGTGAACAACCCCTTTAAAGTGCCATTATGCCGAGAGACCACATTTTATATTCTTTCCGTATACAGATGCTGATGACTTTGATCCAGAAGATCTAAATCAAAAGGGGGCTGCGTCAGGCCCAGTGACAGTAAGGGATCGCTGGGATGGAGAGGATGAAGAGGAGGATGTTAAGGTGAGTGCAATTAACATATATTTGTATTTTTTTTCTTATATGGTATAAATTTTCTTCATTAAGTTAGTGGTGATGTATAGGTATGCCTATAAGATTTTACCCCCTACTTAAAGGAGGTTTATTATTTGCTTATTGTATGTCAGCATTGTACCACATTAGTGTTTATTCTATTTAAATACAGATTAATCAAATAAATAAAATGTTATGCTTATTTTCTTTTGGTCCATGTTTATTACTTATTTTAGCAGCTTTATGCAGAAGCTTAATGGGGACCACTTTTAGGGACCCAACCCATCAATGAAGACTTTCTGCTCTAGCTGCAGCTCTGTAGGCCATGCTGTGTTACTGGAAGTTTTACTGTTTGATTGCACAAGTGTATCAAATTGTTGCTGACTTTCAAATCCATCCACTGCAGCAGCTTCATCCCTACTGTGCAATGATTTCTGACCTCCGGGTTTGAGGTTCGGTCAGTGAAACTCCTACATCACATTGTATCATTGACTGAATCATACGGCCTCAAGTTGTGGATCACGCATAGTAGAGCTGAAGCTTTTTTTAACTAAGTAACAGCAATGCTTTTATGTGAGTACAGTTACAACGTGATGGTCACACATGAGGACTTATGTATGTACTCTATACAAAGCCATATCATGATTTTGCTTGTAAGCTACAACAAAAAAGCCATAATGATGAAAAGAGAAAAATGAGAGAGAAAGAGACTGAAAAGAAAGGACACAAAATTGAGTTAAAGGGCATGTAAAGTCAAAAAAGTAAAATTACTTTAACAGGTACTCTGCCTAAAAATAAAGCTATATTCAATTTGCTTTAATAAAAAAAAGCTGTATAGGTTTTTTAATAAAAAAACATAATCTGTACTCCAGCTCCCCATCTCTCCACGCACACAGAATTTAGCCTTCATGAATTCCTCAACCCAGCCAGCCAGTGACTGCTTTACTTCAAAATGATGAGCGATACTTGGGTTCATTTATCTGTTGGTTCTTTACTGAAACGAACCTTGACAACTCCACACGCTGTTTCCCTGAAAACTCAGAGGAAGGGAGATTGTTTGTTTGTTTGTTTTGAAGTAAAGCAGCCACCAGCTGGGCGGTCAGGTCGAGGAATATATACAGGCTGGAGTCTCTGCGAGTGGAGAGTAGGGGAGCTGGAGTGCAGAAAATCACGATTTTTATGAAAAAGGGTAGTGAGTTTTTTATTGAAGTAAGGCAGTGGACCCAATAAAGGAATTTCAAAGGAAATATTTTCGTTGGCTGCTATCCACCAGTTTCTGATCTATAGCAATTTGGTGATGAGTGGCATGTGGTCCTTGGATATGTCAAAGTAATAGTTATGGCTCTAGCTCAACCTGTTGTTGCAATGGTATGGCTACCAGTTGTGCCAATTATCTGCCACAGCCACAAAAAACAGGTCCTCTGGTAATACAAATTCCATTTCTGTACACATACAATATGTACCCGTTATATAGAGTTAAACATCATATTTAGCAAGATGTGAGGCTTGTCTGTGAATAGATTCGACCATTGTTCCTCAGTAGTGATGGGCGAATCTGAACCATTTCACTTCACCAAAATGCATTTGTCTATGGGCGACAAATTTTTTCACCTATTGATGTCTATGGGCGTCACTTTCGCCGTGAAACTTTTTGCTCATCACTATTTGTAAATGCTTTCCCTCTCCTGTTTGTTGGTAGCATGTTTGGTCATGGCACAATGGACAATACATTCCTGAAAGAAGAGATTTCCAAAATGCACTTGTACTGTATGTGATTTCAACATTGGTTTGTTTAGAATACTTTGTGCAGGGAAATACATATTTAATTTAATGGGGCACTTGCCAGAGTGGGAAATTGTAGTGTTCACACAACTTAAATCTGTCTTCAGTCCCAGGGAACAAGGCAATGTAAACGAACACATTTGTGCATGACAAATGCCTATGTTTGCCCAGCATTTATAAACTAAGATTACTAAGCTTGGGGCGGAACTCTGTGTTCTTATCTATAGGGGTGCTGATGCTCCGTGTGCCTCATTGTTTGAACTTAGAGTGGCAGAAGTTCCAAAGATCTGAAGCTACTCTAATTGAAAAATGGCAGTAACTAATATGCCAAATTTTAATAGTTTGGGGAGCTGGCAGCAAGGCTTCCAGAACTGCTTTTAGGATATGAGTTAGGTTAAAATTAACATTTGTAAATAACCTGTTTTAGAAAGATAGGAAAAGAAAGTTAAATTAATTTTTCTAGGTCGCTGTACCTTTTGTAAAGAGTGAGTATCTTTACTCCTGGAAAGCCTGAGTGTAAGGGAATATTGCAATTACTGATCAGGAAGAATAATTGGCATAATCATATGTCAATGTTCAGTGCTCAGATCATATGGCCTTGACTGGCTTTGGAACTGGTCGGGTACCTTCAGGAGCAATTGAGGCACCTATAAATAATAATAAGCACGCCTAAACTAAATCTAAAGCAAAAATCACTGTTTGTATTAATGTACTAAATAATAATGTCCACACTGATAATCAGCTGTTCACCATGAGTTGTTCACCATTGAGTTAACTTTAGTATGATGTAGAGAGCGATATACTGAGACACTTGCAGTTTTCATTTTTACATTTTTCAGGTTTTTTAGTTACTTCGCTTTTTATTTGGCAGCTCTCCAGTTTGCAGTTTCAGCAATCTGGTTGCTAGGGTTCAAATTACCCTAGCAACCATGCATTGATACAAACAAGAGATTGGCATTTGAATAGGAGGGGGCCAGAAGAGAAAGATGAGTAATAAAAGTAGCAATAACAATAAATTTGTAGCTTAAAGCTGGCCATAGACGCAAAGATCCATTCGATTTTCGGACCGTGTGTGTGGAGAGTCCCGACATTTTTCATCCCACGGAGATCGGTCGTTTCTGTCGGCTGCCGATAATCTCTTCATGTATTGCCAATCGTAGGTTTTTCAGTGCAATTTTCGTATGTTTCTATCAAGGGCAGAACATAGTCTGATCTGGTCTTTTACTTCTTTATTTGATCTGAATGGTTAGTGGCAGGTCTGGAGATAGGGAAGTTCGATTGTTCGACGATTCGAACAATCAGATCTTTGCATCTATGGCCAACTTTACAGAGCATTTGTTATTAGATGGGGCCAGTGCCCGCTATTTGAAAGAAGGAAAGTGTCAGAAGAAGAAAACAAATCATTAAAATTGTGTAACAAAAAAAAACAAAGACCAATCGAAAAGTTGCTAAAAATTGGCCATTCTATAACATACTAAAAGTTAACGGTGCACAACCCCTTTAAGATGCTCTCCTAGAAAGACCAGGTTGATGGACAGGATGAGATACAGATACACTATTTCCCTATTCCCATTTCTCTAATAAAGGGGGGCCCTGACCAGACGTTAAGCCTTCAAGTTTGACAACCACTGCATTCACCTGTACTCTGAGCCAGTCACTGTGCAATTGTTCAGACCAGAAAAAAATGTATTTTGTTTTGCCTTGTGCAAGCAATTATTTCTTTATAAGGTCTATAATAAGCCTCATTGTGGGGGTTGTTTCAGAGTTTGTCGGCAGCCGGCTGTCAAAAATCCAGTTATATCAGTCCACACCCTTATGCTGTTTTGCCATTAGAGGGTTATCTGACTGACAGAAGGGCTTGGGGAAGAGATAAGCAGAATTATGAAGTGAGGACAAGTTTTTTTTCCTGGTCACACTGCAAAAATGTTGCTTCTGCTCTAGTGTGGCCTACAAAGAAAACCCCTGAGGCACCATTAGTTTCATCCTGGCAGGCTAATAGCATTAAGTGGAGGCACATTTTCTAACTCTTCACACATTTTCCCCGGTGCAGTAATCCAGAGCAACCAATCTGAATCATTTCATTGCTTTGTCTCCCTGCATGTAGGGAATGTTAGTAAATGTGCCCCGATGTGTAAGTTGTGGATTGATATAGTTGTCCATAATAAGATCAAGCTAGAGGTTTTTACTAATGGCTCACCTGGGTCAAGGTAAAAGCAAAATTAGAGTGTCACGGTACAGGAGTCTGGGAAAAGAATTGCTGAAGTAGCCCTGAAAGTGGCCATACACGAGCTGATAAAAGATGGCAGCTTATTGGCCCCTGTATGGGGCCCTCCGACCGACTTCCCTGATCGATATCTGGCCGAAAGTCGGGCAGATGCCGATCGGACAGGACTAAAAATCCCGCCGGATCGAGGACCTCATCTGTTCGTTAATGCGAGTGTCTGTTTACCCATCTTTATGATCCGATCGTTGGGCCCTAGGGCTCACCATCGGATCAACCTGATATTGATAATAAAAGTATTTTTTCTGTTGTCAGTATCTCTTTAAGGCACATCTTCTAGAAACAAATTATTGAATGTGTTTGTGAATGATTGCTTGTGGAAATAGCCTTTAATATGCTGCTTTGCTCTTCCACTCATCTCGTGAGTTTTTAAATTATATGGACAAATGATATATGAATCCATTTCAGAAAACATTAAATTGTAATTACTAGGTATAATGTTTTGGAGACTTGACGGCAAGAAAATTTGCTTTGGCGATTCGTCAAATACATGTTAATAAAATTATTATTTCATTGGCTGACTAGGATAACTGGGACGATGAAGAGGAGGCAGGAGGTGCAGCAAAAAAAGAGCCACAGATAACAGGTGAGGATGTGGAGAATGAGCCCTTTAGCCCAAAATGTACAAAGCATGGCACAGGAGGAGAGCAGGCACTATGCTGGTAGAAAGCATTGCATGGCTTTAAACAGCAAAGTACTGGGGCCCAATGACTGGCTGCACATGCCCACTAGATTGGCCAGTATAATTGAAATCAGCCAATTGCTCAACCAAATTGCATCATGTATGACCCCTTAACCCATCGTGTACCTTACTGTTTTTATACCCACTCACAGTAGAGCAAAAGGTTCCAGAAAAGAAAAAATTACTAGAAAAAATAAAAGAAAAAGAGAAGTTGCAGAAACAGAGGAAAGAGGAACTGAAAAAGCAGGTAAGTGCTGTAAATCACACTGCATTCAAGTGTTTTGTAGCTTATCTTACGGTGCTTAGGAAATAGCAGAAAACTTCCTTATCATGGTATTGTAGGTACAGACATTGGAGTCTTCAAACACACCGGAGTTAACTCCAGAAGAGCAGCTGTCAGAAAAGCTTCGCCTAAAGAAGTTACAGGAGGATTCCGACCTAGAATTAGCAAAGGAAGCTTTTGGTGAGTCACTAGTAACTGGCCCTGAATTCTTTGTGATAACAGGGTGTTTATTTTGTCATGGAAAGTTAAATGAGAACTAAACCCTAAAAATGAATGGCTAAAATGCCATTTTATATACTGCACCAGCCTAAAGTTTCAGCTTGTCAATAGCAGCAATCATCCAGGATTTCAAACTTGTCACAGGAGGTCACCATCTTGGAAAGTATCTGTGACACTCACATGCTCAGTGGGCTCTGAGCAGCTGTTGAGAAGCTAAGCAAATTATCAAGCAGAAAATGAGGTTGGTCTGTAATATAAGCTGATGCTACAGGGCTGATTATTAAATTCTGGTACTAGTTGCAGTGGTTTGTGCTGCCATGTAGAAATTATCTGTATTAATTACCAATCGGCCTTATATTGTGACCTTTCTATTTTATGAGTACTGTATATTGTGAGTGGGTCCCTAAGCTCAGTAAGTGACAGCAGCACAGAGCATGTGCAGTGATTCAGCAGAAAAGATGGGGAGCTTCTGGGGCATCTTTGGAGACACAGATCTTTACTGCTAAAGGGCCGTGGTTGTCTTTGGCCGGTAGAGAACCCCGAAACATAATGTACAACATTTCTGGCCTACTTCTTTAGTTAAGCTTTACTTCGCCTTTAAAATCACTGGGAGGAGAAAGGCTGACCATGCATGCCAAAGATCCGTTTTTTCTTTTTCTTCATAGTATGGCGTTCCGTCCCCTGTTGTAGGTTGTGCTCTGCCAGACCACCGATCCAAATTAACGGTTAAAAGACAAAATCTTTTGGAACATTTAAAAAAATATATAAATGCTTGACGCATTTCGTGTCCTGCCCTTATTTATAAGCGTACTTCTGAATAAGTGCAGGACACCAAATGTTTCAAGCATTTATGTTTTTAAATGTTTGATAAAGATTTTATTTCTTAACTGTTAATTTAGATCAGTGTTCTGGCAGAGCACAACCTACAATGTTTGGTGTATTGGATCTCTCCTCTTGCTATGGCTTCAGGGCTCCTGCACCTGGGCCACCGCTATCATTTGCTGAGGTCCAGCCTATATAGCAGATTAGAATTAATTTCTGTATGCTTGAAGTTTGTCCAGTTGGAGTGTGAGGGACTCTGGGCTTGAGCCCCCTTGTAATAGTTTTCATCGGGTGTGTATACATATTTACTGACCCTGTGTAATGGCCGTGTTGGATAAAATATTGACATTACACAATGGCAGACAAAAATGCGTTCCTCTAATAGGGCAAATTGCAAGAGTAGCAATAGCTAAATAGTATCAGTCAGAGTAATTAAGGTAAAGCTTAACAATGCACCATTCTACTCTCTGTAATGCTTGTTCTCGCTCGTCAAACAGTAACAGAAATCAGCTCATTTCCAGTCCTGAAGAAGCAATCAAGGCATTGTGGGAACGGATGGAGATAACTTAGCGTTAATTTTTTTTATTTATTTAAAAAAAAAAAAAAAAAAGCAGATTGCATGTTGGGTAGCATTTAGCACAGATAAGACCACCCTAAAAAAGGAAAGGTAACCAACCTTAAATTCTGACTCCTGTAGGAGACGATGTTACTGTTACTGGAATAGATGCCATGAATCCGTCCACACGAGAAGACTTCACAGAATTTGGAAAGCTCCTTAAAGAAAAGATCACCCTATATGAGAGATCATTATATTACCCTGGCTTCCTGGAGGCCCTTGTGCGGGACGTGTCCCTCTCATGTAAGCCTCCTTCACTTCTTTTACAATTTCCAGAATTGTTTCCATACATCACATCTCATTATCTTACACACTTTGCTATGTTAGTCATTCATTTTCCCTGAACTTGTGTATTTTTGTATTTTAGTGGAAGTTGAGGATCTCAAGAAAATCAACAATTCTCTAACAGTGTTGTGCTTTGAGAAACAGAAGCAAGAAAAGGTAAGTTTAAGGATTATTCTGTTGGGTAAAGCTGGCCATACACAGGCTGATAAAAGCTGCCGACATACCGTGTCGGCAGCTTATTGGCCCATGTATGGGGCCCCCCAGCGGGCTTCCCCGATCGAGATCTGGCCGAAAGTTGGCCAGATCTCGATCGAATGGGGCGAAAAATCCCGCCCATTACTATTCGTTAGGATCCGATCGTTGGGCCCTAGGGCCCACAATCAGATCAGCCTGATATTACCCACCTCAAGGTCGGCGTGTCGGGGAGAGATCCGCTCGTTTGGCGACATTGCCAAACGAGCGGATCTCTCCGTGTATGGCCACCTTAAGAGGAGTATTGAAGAAATTCTTAAAGGGCATGTAAAGGCAAAAAAATAAAATCCCATTTATACTTTCTTTAATGAAAAAGAAACCTTTCTCCAATATACTTTAATTAAAAAATGTGTACCGTTTTTATAAGAAACCTGACTGTATGCAGTGAAATTCTCCCTTCATTTACTGCTGTGGATAGGAATTGTCAGACGGTCCCTAACTGCTGAGCAGGGAAACACTTGCTTATGAACAGCAGGGGGAGCCCCCACCTCACTTCCCAGCCATGCAGAACTCAAGCAGCTTTGTTTATGACGATCCCTAAGCAGCCCAGACCACACTGAGTATGTGCACAGTCTGTCTTGCAAAGATGTATAACAAAGTTACAAGATGATGACCCCCTGTAGCAAACTTTGAAAGCATAAATTATTTGTTTGATTAGGCTTGTGGTGCAGTAAGTTCGTGTTTATATTTAATATACAAAATACAGCATTTCTAGCCTTATTCTTTTTTAGATTTTACATGCCCTTTAATGAGGTTAAAAGGTCCTTTAAAAGGGGATACGTCCTTTGAGCAGTTGTTGTTAATTTAATATGATTATATACACGGTTAATATGATGGTGCAACGTGAGTGCCCTCTGCTGTTGTGATGGTCGTGTAGAATGGCAAAAGCCAATTATACGGAAACAAGAAGCGTCTCTTGATGCTTTCCTGCTTGTAGCTCAATGTGACAGGAGCAGGGGAGTGTCAAGAGATGCTTCAGTAAAATAAGCTTTTGCTGTTCTATGCTGTATTTGCCTTGCTATGTAAAAGCTAATAATATTATGAAATCTATATGTAGATAGCTTCTATGTCCCCTTTTACATCCTTTTGTGCAGCAAGAGACTTGGCATTTTTTTGTATTTGACTTTTCAGCTGCAAAGTAAAGCCAAAAAGAAAAAGAAAGGAGTTGTTCCGGGAGGAGGACTAAAAGCCAACATGAAGAATGATCTAGCAGATTATGGGGGCATGGATGAGGGGTATGGACGCGAGTTCGATGATTTCATGTGACCCACCGATTCTTTGTGGCCCTCATTAAGGAGAGCGCTCTCCTCCCTCAGGACTCTGCCAAATGCTACAGTCAAAGAAATCATCCCCCACTTCAGCAGGCCGTATACATATAAAAAAGAAAATTGCCAATGGTTTGTGAATCTGGATTCTGGTGCCCTCATCACATATTAAACCGTAACCTATGCAGCTCTTTTCAGCATCCCCTTATATTGAGGCCCAAAACCTTTCCCACTCTGCTTGTGGCATGGACTTCAGCTCTGCCATGTTGCAAACAGTCATCTCTGCTTTTTGCCTAGGAATATGGTCTCTCTCTCTCTCTGGACAGGGCAGCTCATTAAATCTTTTTCTTCTGGCTCTTTTCCTCCTGCCTCATTGACACTGCCCCCTCGGCCATCTTAGTTTATTTTTTTTATATTGGTTTCTTAGCTTTGTGCTAGAGGAAACTTGCTTTGAACTGTGATTCCTGATGGACTCTGCCTGGTGCTTTTCCATATTAAAACTTTAAACAATCTGAAATCACGTCTTCAGTCTGTGGAACTATGAAGATGCAGGAGAAGGGTAAGGAGATGCCTCTGGTGCATCAGACTATGTGCTGCCTTCTGTTGGTTTCTGAAGAGAAAACTGAGCTGCCAGTAATAAAACACAACTGTCACCCATGAGATTGTGGCCAACTGGCAGCTCTTGATGGCTCTGCCGGAGGGGAGGGCCATAGAGTCTTGATATTTATTAAGTGATTGCGCGTCTGTGTGGCTTCACGATTGGTTAATTGCTTTTTGACTCTCGCTCCAAGGTTCAAGGTCTGGCCCTTTCACTTAAAACTTCTGCTCACCCACTGGATGGCGCTTTGCAAGCAGGTCCTTCTATGGGAGAATTGTTATATTAACAATGAGACTGCAATGTTTGTTTTATAAGACAACTAATTTAATAAACTCATCCTTGTGACAAGATTGGCTGGTTTGCTCTCTTCCTCTATAGACAGGGTTGGCTGCTTTGTTCTTTGCTCCTTCTTCCTTCTTTTACTTTTTAATTCTCCTTGTTTTTTCCTAACTGACCTGTGATAGGAGATGAGTCACAATACTAATCTTTCCCTTTTGCGTTTGCCTAACGGAAATACTACTTTCCTCATTGCTTTGTTTTCCATAGTTTCTACCGTGGTGTTAGTCTTGTAACAGTTTAAACTAGTTCTACATGGGGCTCATTCTCTGTCTGTGCAATATCCCCATGTGACATTAATCTAATTGTCTGTCTGTTTCTAGTCTTCCATCAAGCTTCCTACAGGTTGTTAAAGGTGGTGTTCACCTTCAAACGCGTAGTTGTTTTCAGACAGTTCACCAGAAATAGACATTTTCGGAGGGGGGTTTGATACAATAATTACTAATACTCCAGAGATTCTGCTGAGAAATGTATCAACTAATGTAGCAAAATTGTAACGGTTTAGTTCTGCACCTGAATTACTGATCTGCCAGACTCAAACACCAGACACAGGGACATTCAACTTTAAAACAACCTCTTTAGTGTCCATACATTATGTAAAGGGATGTTAAAAGGAGAGCGTTCTCAGAGAAATCCGTTGTCTGTACAGCGTTCTCCATAGTAATTAATATCTGCAGATTTCATTCTGTGTTTTTAAGGAAAATCTTGCAAAGATATAGTATGACCCTATAAAACATTCAAAGAACCTTAATTTTTCTGGGTTTTTTGGGGGGGGGTGAGACAATTTGCAATTGTTTTTTATTTGTGATTTTTAAGTTATTTAGCTTTTTATTCAGCCACTCTCCAGTTTACAATTTCAGCAGACAGGTTGCTCGGGTACAAATTACCCTAGCAACCGTGCATTGATTTGAACAAGAGAATATTAATAGGAGAGGCCTGAATAAAAAGACGAGTAATACAGTAGCAATAACAATAAATGTGTAGCATTAGAGCATTCTCATTGTCAGTCTCATTGATCTATATTGTAAGTGTGATTTACTGGGCACAGCTCTGTCCAACCCGATCTCTCAAACCAAAAGTCTATTTATTTATGTGCTTTACTTTCAAGTGTGAGCCCCTTTGGTTTCCTCGAAAAGCTGATGATATCCATAAGTGATGAGCACACAATAATGTGTAACATCTCCATATAAAACCCATCCAAGGAAAGCACTCCTGAATTATTGTTCCCCATTGTTATCTAAAGATTTAATTTAAATCGAGACATTGAGCTCTGTGTAAACAAGGCCGTTCATACCCAAAATCTTTTCTACATGCAATAATCCTGAAACGACCCATAAACGCCTGGGATGCTCTCAGTAAATTACCTAAAGAGTAGAAGCGCACCATAAAGGCGCACATTAGAACACATAACATTTTACAAGTGATATGTGAACAATTTGATTTTTGTCTGGCAGTTTGTATGACAATAATAATAATTTAAAATTCACTTATAACTTTGGAGAGAGCTCCATTGGTTTTTGGACCTATATCTTATTGGTGAAAGTGATAGGGTAATCACTACAATCTATTGAAAAGAGAGCACAGGCAACACTCTCTTTAAAGTGATACTGACACTAAAAAAATGAAAGGGAACCTATCACCTACACATAAAAAGCTGCATGATGAAAGTCCTTTGCAAATTAAACATGAAACACAAATTTATTTCATTAAAGCATCCATGCCTACTATAGGGTGTTTAAATATGTGAGCTGACAATCAAATATTATCTGAGGCATTAGAGGTTGGAAAGTCAATTACTTACACTTTCTACATGTTACTGCACTTCTCACATTGTCCCTTCCCTCCCCCGGCCCTATAATTATGTAGGACATGATGTATGAGCATTAGGTTCCCCATTCTGGTGCATACACAACATTTTGGGATGATACACAATTTATCTTAATAGTGTACACAAAATGGCTCCTGTCTGCAGGCTGTGATAGTGTAATTCCAAGACTAAACAAGAAGTAAACAATGTGTAAATAATAAATATAGTGTAAGTAAAGTTTATTTTATTCAACTAACATGATAGAAAATCATTTGAAATTGTTTCTTAGGGTGACAGGTCCCCTTTAATCTACATTAAAAGTTACCTATAGGTCATATTGATCATTTTCCAATGATAGCTCTGCTTTTGTAATTGTCACTTGAAGTTCCTAAACCTGACTGTTTTGCCAACCTGACTGTCCCATCTCAACATGTCAGAGTTTCTAATGCTAACGGACTCCTGCTGCACAAATATGGCAGCCCCCTCATACAGGAACATGGGGGTAAGAAAGGTCATGTAACACTCACCACACAATTTTACCATTCCAGACAATTCAGGAAAGACATCCACAGGTAAAAATCAAGCTTTTTGAGTATTTTCAGATATATTTTCTGTAACCTTATATTTCATTCACCAAAGTAAACCAACCGACAAAAAATAAACTATTCGCGGCCAAGGGACTACCTCAAAAACAAATACAAAAATAGGGGGGTTGTGGGTGCACACCTGTGGCCAATTTCAAAACTTTTAGAGCCCTGTCTTAAAGGAGAAGGAAACCCCCTGGGCGCAAAACCCCTCCCCTGTGTTGCCCCCCTTTCCCCTGGCCTACCTGTCCCCCGGGGCAAATGCCCCTAACTTGTTACTCACCCCTCTGCGAGGGGCCTGTCCACGGAGTTCAGTCGCCATCTTCTCCCACGCGCGTCTTCCTGCTTTGAGCGGCGTCTTCTGGCACATGCGCAGTAGGAACAGTTACCGGTACGGATCTACTGCGCATGTGCCGAATGTCACAAAGTGAAATCGGAAAACTTTGTGACATTTGGCGCATGCGCAGTAGATCCGTATCGATAACTGTTCCTACTGCGCATGCGCCAGAAGACGCCGCTCAAAGCAGGAAGACGCGCGTTGGGAGAAGATGGCGACTGTGAACTCCGTGGACAGGACCTGCGCAGAGGGGTGAGTAACAAGTTAGGGGCATTTGCCCAGGGGGACAGGTAGGCAACACAGGGGAGGGGGGAGGAGTTTTGCGTCCAGGGGGTTTCCTTCTCCTTTAATTCAAGTAAATATGCAAGTGCATGTAATTTTGAAACAGGGTTTTTTTTGTTACAAAGTTATGACCATAATATTGATAAGCCACCATACCACGTCAAGGTAAAACCCCACATGGTGGTCCCTAACTTATTTATCTCTAATCATAGTAAAAAAGGAATTTTACCTCTGTTTAGTAACAATTCTTTATGTAAACATCTCCTGTGCTTTGGTTTCAAACTGTGGGCTAAATCCTCCCCCGCCAACTGCTGAGCGGCTTTTAAGAGAGAGAGACTGCCTAAACCAACGCCCATTTTAGAAAAAAAAGAAGTAAAGTGGTGTAATTAAAAACAAAGTGGAGAGATATGTGCAGTAACACAATAGTGTGTATACATGTATAAGTGTGTGTTATTGGGGATGTGTATGAATGTATACATAGAATGAAAGTGTGTAAATTAAAACTAAATGAAAAAAACGCAATAAGTGTAATGTGTGTACATAGAAAAGTGTCTAATGGGACGTTGGTTTTTTCATGGATAGATCTTCCCATGCCGCTAGCATTTATGGCTTTTAAGAGAAAGAGATTGCACAAACCAAGGCACTTTCAAAAGGTGAAAAGGACCACCAAAAAACCCACAACCCCCCTATTTTTGTATTTGTAACTACCTCAAAAAGGCCTCGTTACTAGGGATGTACCGAATCCACTATTTTGGATTCAGCCGAACCCCCGAATCCTTTGCGAAAGATATAACGATATAACGAACCAAATCCTAATTTGCATTTGCAAATTAGTGGTGGGAAGGGAAAAGTATTTTTTACCTCCTTGTTTTGTGACAAAAAGTCATGTGATTTCCCCTTCCCATCCCTAATTTGCATATGCAAATTAGGATTCCGTTCGGCCTAATCTGAATCCTACTCTGATTCCCAAATCTGAATCCTGGATTTTTGCATCCCTACCCGTTACAAGAATCTAACAACTACTCACCTCCCCTTTGGATCCTTCACAACAGAGACACAAATACATGGATAAATGGGATCAGGCTCTGCCACAACCACTGCCAGCCACTGACTGGCCCCTAATTTGGGACAATGCCAAACGTAGGGTATCATGTGTAAGACAATGGGAAAGTATCTATAAGATTTTAACTTTCTGGTACTATACCCCAGACAGATTACACAATTTATTTCAGAACCAATCTCTCTTTTGCTGGAGAAACTGGGGCGCGAGGCATTTAGTCACATATCTTTTGGGGTTGCCCGCTAATACAACAGTTGTGGTCAGAGGTTGCAGATCTCATAAGCCAATCAATCACCCAGTTCCCCTGGATCCTGTTATTCTCCTCTTCGGTAAGCCAATAAGTTATGCAAAAGTGGACAAGCTCTGGCCAACCAGGTCCTAGCCTGGCCATAGCGGCTGAATGGAATAAACTCTACACCAACCACCAAAGCTGAGATAATTAAGAGAGTAAATCGCAACAGAATATTTGAGTCTGGTATAGCCTAATTACAAAATAAGATGGAGCATTAACTTCAGGTTTGGTTTATGTGGGAACTACTGGGCTGGGGTTCCACAACCCAAGGAACTTATTTAATCTCAGAGAGATTCTTAACTACCAACATCAAGACTTACGATCTTTGGAAACACAAAATTACCTATTTACACAGTTTGCCGTGTTTGTTTTTCTAATTGCATAAAGAAATTTTGGTTGTTGGTACATCTTGATTGTAGAACGTAAACACTCACAGCTCACAACCAAACATTCTTTACCTTTTTACGAGTATGTAACAAATGGCAATACTTGAGCAATGTTAAAAATAACAAAAAAGAAAAAAAAAAAGAAAGGTCAGGCAAATACTTTCATGGCAACATTATAAATAGCATTCGAAGGCAATGTTATTATAGATAACAAAAAAGGTTATTTTTTGATGTCAGTATCTCTTTAAGGGCTGATTCCTGCCACCCTAAGTGTGTGTTTACAGGGATTCCTTTTGGTCAGTTTTAGTGGCTTCGCTGTATATGTAACACTGAGGAGGGGTTTTTGAGGCGATCACATTTGAGTTACGGGATCGGTTTTTAGCACAAGGCTATTCCCTCCAGGCGTGGCATGTTTTCACGTGCATTTTAATTCGATAGACAAGAATTGTTGCAGGATCAGTCTGACAGTTAAAGAAAAAAGAGCGCAGTTACAGAATAAGAGCGATATTCATCACGCCGTTCAGTAGGCAATACAATCAGATTAAAGGAAAACTATACCCCCAATTTAAAAAATACTTACACAACAGATAGTTGACATCATATTTGAATTTTACCAAACTGGAGTATATATTTAACCAAATATTTCCCTTTTACATCTCTTGCCTTGAGCCACCATTTCATAATGGTCTGTGTGCTGCCTCAGAGATCACCTGACCAGAAATACTGCAGCTCTAACTGTAACAGGAAGAAGTGAGGAAGCAAAAGACACTACTCTGTCTGTTAATTGGCTCATGTGACCTAACATGTATGGTTTGTTGGTATGTTTGTGAGTACAGTGAATCCTACGATCCCAGGGGGTGGCCCTTATTTTTTAAAATGGCAGTTTTCTATTTAGGATTACCCAATGGCACATACTACTGGAAAAGTATATTATTATGAAAATGGTTTATTTACATGAAGCAGGGTTTTACATATTATACAATATCTTTTTATAGAGACCTACATTGTTTTGGGGGGTATAGTTTTCCTTTAAGGGGATTATTAACAAATACCTGCCAGTTCTCTTTGGAGATGGAAAGTAAATGGAGGTTATACAAGATGGATGTCCGTTTGTGGTCCCTCTGGCTCCCACTCTAGTGAATGCTCTGTCACCCAGTGTGGTGTCTGTTAGATCTTCAACAAGCTCATGGCTACAAACAAATGGTAGTTTTTAGTTGTGGGCCCACAGGATGTGTAACTTGTGCCCGGGTATGAGTATCTAAAGATATACAAGTACCTTCACAGGAAAGACATATAAAATGCAAATTTACATCATCTAGAATACTAGCTATGTCATATATATGTTCACTAGTGTGAATTGCAGTATGTGGGATGTACGTCGAGGCCACTAAAGCATGGGATGAGGGAGCACAGAAATCATGTTACTGAAATATCTAATATACAGTATCAGCTGTTTCTAGGCAGTTCAGAGATTGTAATTGGGGGGGGGTGTTACTTGCCTCCAAATCCAAGGAATTGAAAGGGTTAATCCATGTTATAGAGGTGGGCATCTGACGTTGAAGTTGTCGCATAGAGAAGTTTATTTTATGACACGTCATCCGAAAGGACTTAAAGGGGAACTCCACACAAACATAACTTAAGCTTTTTGAAAAGCAAAAATAATTTCAAGCAACTTTGCAATATACATCAATTAAAAAAATATGCAGACTTTTCATGATTTTTAATGGTTCGGAACAGTTCCCTAAGCCTAGCCTCCTGCTCTCCTGCAGATCTCTCTGACTACTTTGCTGAGCTGGCTGACTACTGTTACTTTGTATCAACAGCCATCTGTCCTCAGCCTGCATCCTCCAAACCCCACAATTCCCTGCACGAGTGATTTCAATAAGGAACCGAGTGCAGTGCATTGTGGGTTATGTAGTTCCTGCATTCTGTCTGTTGTGAAGAAGTTGTTACAATTTGTAACATCAGTGTTAAGTCCCTCCTTCCCTGCCAGGATTTCAAATGAGATGAGAAGACCTGTTAGATGGATTTCAGCATAGAAAATGGCATTTATTCATTCTCACTTTTTGAAAAACAGGTAACTGTGATGGGTATATTAGGGGTTTCTGTGTTATGTGGGCCTCTTTATCATATTTTGGTTTGGAAGCCGGAGTTCCCCTTTAACAAAAGTTTTGATGTTATCTGCTTTGTATGAATTTGTGTAGCCCTGAGTCCGTCCTGTTGCTTTTTTATATCAGCTTTTCTAATGTGCGCCTTTATGGTGCGCTTCTCCTTTTTAGGTAATTTACTGAGAGCATCCCAGGTGTTTTTTATGGGTCATTTCAGGATTATGGCCCATATATATATATATATTTCTAGTATGACTTTGCTTTTGTTATGGTTATTTTTTCCTTGTTCCCTTTTGATTTTCTTTAGTCAAAGAAATGATTCTTTGTTAAAAGTTACATTGTTGCACAGGCTCCTAAAAAGCGCACTTTGTATTATATTGTGCATGTATTTGTGGGACTGGGGGATTGATCTTTTTTAACTTGTAATTAGGATTGATTGGTCATTAAATAACTGACTTCACTTCCTATATACCGTTTTTTCAAAGCTTCACGTTCGCCTATGATTACGTATCCCATGATCCGAAACGCATCAGGTGATTTGTTTTTATGGAATGAAATAAACATCATTTTTATCTCCAGTCCATGGTTGTTGCAGAAGTACTCGCCTTCATTTGTTGTTTTGCACCACAACCAGCTATGCCTTTGTCCCATAGTACTACTGACTGCTCTTATTTGTAACGGTAACAATCATCAGCTTTTTACAAACTCTGTAATAAGCTACAGGTTATATCCAAGCAGTTTATTTTAAGGAAGTACAGTTAAGCTGGCCATAGACGCAAAGATCTGATGTACGAATCGAGGATTTGTACAATTTTCGGACCGTGTGTGGAGAGTCCCGACATTTTTCATCCGGCGGAGATCGGTCGTTTGGTCGATCGCACAGGTTACAAAATTTCTGTCGCCTGCCGATAATATCTCTGCGTGTATTGCCGATCGTACGGTTTTCAGTGGGAGACTGTCACTAGTGTTGTCAGACATAAGTATCGTACAATTGCTGTCAGGGGCAGAACATCGCTGATCTGTTCTTTTGTAATTTATTTGATCTGAATGGTTAGTGGCGGGTCGGGAGATGGGAAAGTCCGATCGTACGTTGATTCGTACGATCGGATCTTTGCGTCTGTGTCCAGCTTTAGGCCCATAAATCTTTGGACAAAGACAACCTGTTTTTCTAATTTTGGTTCTGTACATTACCACAATGAATTTTAAATGAAACAACTCAGATGCAGTTGAACTGCAGACTTTCAGCTTTAATTCAGTGGGTTGAACAAAAAGATTGCATAAAAATGTGAGGAACTAAAGCCTTTTTTTAACACAATCACGTCATTTCAGGGGCTCAAAAGTAATTGGACAATTGACTCAAAGGCTATTTCATGGGCAGATGTGGGCAATTCCTTTGTTATGTCATTATCAATGAAGCAGATAAAAGCCCTGGAGTTGATTTGAGGGAGCGGTGCTTGTATGTGGAAGATGTTGCTGTGAACAGACATGTGGTCAAAGGAGCTCTCCGTGCAGGTGAAACAAGCCATCCTTAAGCTGCAAAAAACAGAAAAAACCCATACGAGAAATTGCTACAATATTAGGAGTGGCAAAATCTACAGTTTGGTATATCCGGTGAAAGAAAGAAAGCAGTGGTGAACTCAGCAACGCAAAAAGACCTGGACGTCCACGGAAGACAACAATGGTGGATGATCGCAGAATAATTTCCATGGTGAAGAGAAACCCCTTCACAACCAGGATGTAGGTGTATTGATATCCAAGTCTACCATAAAGAGAAGACTGCATGAAAGTAAATACAGAGGGTGCACTGCAAGGTACAAGCCACTCATAAGCATCAAGAATAGAAAGACTAGATTGGACTTTGCTAAAAAAAAAATCTAAAAAAGCCAGCACAGTTCTGGAAAAACATTCTTTGGACAGATGAAACCAAGATCAACCTCTACCAGAATGATGGCAAGAAAAAAGTATGGAGAAGGCGTGGAACAGCTCATGATCCAAAGCATACCACATCTCTATAAAACATGGCGGAGGCAATATGATGGCTTGGGTGTGCATGGCTGCCAGTGGCACTGGGACACTAGTGTTTATCCATGATGTGACACTGAACACCTCAGAATTCATTTGGCTGCTTCTGTCCTGAGACACTATCTGCTCAAATCCAGCTAAATGCAGTCAAATTGATTGGGAGGCGTTTGATAATACAGATGGACAAAGACCCAAAACATACAGCAAAAGCAATCCAAGAGTTTATTAAAGCAAAGAAGTGGAATATTCTTGAATGGCCAAGTCAGTCACCTGATCTGAACCCAATTGAGCTGCATTTCACTTGTTGGGCTTTCCCAAGACAGGTAAGTTAGCACATAAAGAAAAAGCCAGCCTCTGGCAAACACACTGGGACTCACAGTAGAATCCTTTTAGAGCCCCCTGAAATCTGGGGAAGACCGTGAGTAATTGTATGGCTTGTGCATTACTATGGGCTATTTCACAAGAACCACAGCTCAGACAGAAAAGTAAACATGACTGGTTGTCATAGAAATATTTAATAAGCTCTAGATACCAGAGTTAAGTGCAAATCCAGCCTCTGGAATATACAATACAATTAGAGGGGAGACAGAAGACAGCAGTTTGAACTCTTAGCCAGCTAAGCCATTAAAAACTGTTCATGTAACAAACGACGTGATGGAGTTTCCATGATTGTGTTGTCCTTCCACTTCACCGTGTGCTCTACCGAGACAGCATGTCAGTCAGGCAGCAGCGAGTTTGTGAGTCTCTCATCAAAACATCAGTCACGTCATAAAACTGGTTTTCAAAGGCTAGTTTATAGCGGGTATAGGTATCCTCGCAGTAGCTGAGCACTCTCTTCAGGTTTTGGAGTCCCGTAGGTCCTGGAGGCTGTAATTTACACCTGAGAAAACACATAACACATAACATTCAGACGGGCACTGAAATGTACTTTTGTACTGTCGATTGCAAAATACATGCACCAGCCAAGCCTAATATCAGTCTCTCTAGTCTAGACTATGAGAATCTTCATAAAAAGAACATAGTAAAGAGCTATCATTTTTGCATGAGGGGGCAAGGGCTTTCTTAAGAATGGCTTGTGTATTTTACTTGTATAGATATTTTATACCTATCCTATGACTGACCTTTTTCCCTCTCCCGTAGAACTTCTATCCCCCCACTCTGCCCCCTCGGTATCACTAGAAGATAGTAATGTATTGCAGTCCATTCTCAGACCACTCAGTTGTACATTTCTGCTCTTCTCAATTCTTCCATCATTCCAACACCATCTGTTACTCTATGTATCAATTGCTGGTTTTGATCACAAACAGGCACTTACTTGTCTGACAGTTGCTCAAACACTCCACTCCGTAGCAGTTCTCTCTGCTTGAATTCATCTAAATACTGAAAGTCTCCACTGAGAATCACTTTATGATATAAAACCTCTGCCCAGTCTGGCTGTATGTCATAGGCCTCTGTCACAATAACTGCCTGTGGAGTAAAAGAGAAATGCAGAGGGAAAGAATTCATCATACCATCCACTTGCACCTCACACACGTGTGTATCACTTTGTCATACCTGATAGAAACGTGGCAATGCCAGTATTGGCTCCATCAAGTTCTCTCTATCCAGGTTGATGAGTTTAGTTTGGTGGCTGTTATTTAGCAGATGAAGCTGCAGAGTCAGCAGACGGGTAAGGCGAGCACAGCGCAGAGACTGACGGACACAGGAATCCTGCCAACCAATAGAATCACAGCAATTACTCATATGCAACATTTTAATTGACAGCGACACTTCCAATAACAGCACCAATATACACTGCACTGGGAGCTCACTTAGATAACACAGGTTAAGAACAGAAAAGGGACACCTTTGAGTAGCTCTCAGCTGCATCTATAAGAAGAGTCAGTGTTTTCATTAGTGCAGATCTCAGCTCCACCAACTCAGTCATCCAATATTCTGCAAAAGAAAGGCTAGTGGATGAGATTAAAGGCGTTTGTCTCAGGCATCGTTCTCTTTGAATGCATTCATTTTACCCTTACCCCACGCCCTAGACTGGATGAGTTTGAGCTGGATCAAAGCCGCTTGTTCATGGTTGTGGCCGATATCACGGTGCAGACTGAAGCAGAGGGCAGTCATGTTGTGCTTCTCGCTATCTCCAGGATGGCAGCGCTTAATGTATTCCAGAAGAGCAGTCTGCAGTCCCCCCTTCTGAAATGCAACAAAAAGGGAAAGTTAATTGTAACCCCAACCTTTAATAGTAATAGTCACCCGTAATATAATATTGTGAGCTGATTGCCAGGGACCTTCAGTCTACCCATAATTGTACTGGGGCTTTTTAACCAATAACAGTATTTGGTATTTTCCTTGGTCAGTAAGAACTAAAGCAGAGCTGAATACATTTGTCAGCCAACTAAATATTAATGATGCTATTGCAGAGCGGGTGTGGGCAAACCAAGCAATGACAGAAATTAGAAGTCACTTCTAAAACTTTCCCCAATGACAGTCCAATATTTATTCACCAGCTACTGCCTTACTGTATCTAGCTGTTTCCTCAGCAGAACCTCAAAGTGCTGGGCCTTGTGCAGAATGTCAAACACATAAACCATTTCATTATAGCGCCCAATCCCAGAGAGAAGGCGAACCTAAAGAGCAAACAGAATGCAAGTGAAATACAGTCATGGGCTGACTGAGTGACTGTGTGTAAGGAATAGGGACAGACATACCATAAGGCTGAATTCTTGGTTGGCAGCCAAGTGGCTCTCTGTCAAGTGACGACATGCCTGAAGCACCCGCCGAATTCCTTCAAGGTGGCATGTTAAACTGAAGCAATCGTGAGCGGAAATCAGCAGTTCAATAACTGAAAGACACAAGCAATACATTTATTGGAAGATACAGTGTGTGAATAAATATGTATGTATATTTTTATTTGTAAAGCGCTCCTTGAGGGCAAAGCACTGTACAACAAAACAATAAATTAGTAGTAACAAACAAGGGGTCATTGGAATAAAAAGTAACAATAAGTGCATTATTAGAATACAATTCACATAAATATAAAATATAATTACAATACAGATTAAGTGCTCAGTGTCAAGGAAACAAAAGGCTAGAGGACCCTACCCCATAGGGCTTACAGTCTAAATGGGAGGGTAACATACAGACACAATTCAGAGGGGTATTAAGGTGCTGTGGGTTACAGTTTGTTACACTGTTATATAAGTGCCAGTTCAGGTGTTATCCAGGTGCTCCCAGAGGTAGTCTTTGAGTTCCACTGAAGGAGGATTCTCTCCTGAGAGATTCAGGAATGGCATTCCAAATATAAGGAGTCTCAAGAGAGAAGGGTTTAATACAGGAAACAGCAGTAGTAGTGGGGGGTACAACCAAGCGGTTGCTCTGGTATCTGAATAAATGTGCTTTTTAGGAGAATTTATGTCTTTAGTGGGAAATGAATATGGAAGCACCACATGGGCCTGCCTGGGAGCAATAGGGCCCAGATATTGGGGTGGTTCACCTTTAAGTTAATGTATAGTATGCTATAGCATTTTCATTTGGCTATCATGATGTTATTTTTTTTTTATAACTTTTAAATTATTCCCTTCAGCCAAATGGGGGTCACTGATCCTATCTAAAAACAAATGCTCTGTAAGGCTACACATGTATTGTTATTGCTACTTTTTATTACTCAACTTTCTATTCAGGCCTCTCCTATTCATATTCCAATCTCTTATTCAAGTCAATTCATGGTTGCTAGGACAATTTGGACCCTAGTAACCAGATAAAATTACAAACTGGAGAGCTGCTGAACAAAAAGCTAAATAACTCAAAAAACACAAATAATAAAAAATTAAAACCGATTGCAAATTGTTTCAGAATTGCTCTATACATCAGTGATCCCCAACCAGCAGCTCGTGAGCAACATGTTGCTCAATAACCCTTTGGATGTTGCTCCCAGTGGCCTCAAAGCAGGTGCTTATTTTTGAATTCCAGGCTTGGAGGAAAGTTTTAATTGCATAAAAACCAAGTGTACTGCCAAACAAAGCCTCCTGTAGGCTGCCAGTCCACATAGGGGCTACCAATAGCCAATCACAGCCCTTATTTGGCACCCCCAGGGACTTTTTTCATGCTTGTGTTGCTCCCCAATTCTTTTTACATTTGAATGTGGCTCACAGGTAGAAAACGTTGGTGACCCCTGCTCTACATCATACTACAAGTTAACTCAACCTTTAATAAGTATATTCTCACACAAGCACATACTGAACTATGTTCCCGTAAGAGGCAAAATGTGGAAGGACCAGAGAAAATGCAAAAGAGAGCAGCTTGAAAGGAACAGGACAGAGGAAATACTCACTGCAGTGTTGCTCAGTCAGCGGCACATTTTCTAGATAGTCAAGAAGAGTTAATCCAACCAGAGTTGGGTCCTGGCAAAGTTTTACAAGCTGCAAAAATCGTTGCCTTATTTCAGAGGCATTATAAACTTCCAGAGGCCCTACACAAAGAAATATAAAAACCAACAGTGAGACATGACAGTGGTAACATACAAATATCCAAAAAAAGGCAACAAGAATCATTGTTTTCATCAGACAGTGAAACATTTGTAATGTAACACACATATAGCTACACAAGTAGACCTTTATCTGGAGATCAGTAGATCACAAGACAATGTCAACAAACAGCTTTTCTAAATCACCCTCCTATTTCTCCACGTCTGCTCGGGGGACAGTGGGGTATAGCTGGTACATCATTTCATGGTTTTCATTCAGATATGTACTATGTTAAAGTTACATAAGATAGTTGTTTCTTAAATATAGCAATATAAATTATCTCATAAATCAATATAATATCTAAGTAATATTTTCCATGGAACAGAATGCTAACAATGCTTTTATGGATAAAGATCATAATCAGTAAAAAGTAGACCTCGCATTAGTAAAGTATGGGCCCTCCTGAGCTACACTCTTGCACAATACGCTTGATCCAAAAGGTCACATGATTACCTGCCCGCCAGACTCTCACACCCTCTTCTGCCACAATCTGTGCCACTGTTTGGGGCGACAGTCCGTGGCAGTTAATTACTGCTTGTGCTCGGTCTGTGAGCTCGGAACGCTGGGAAGAAAGCAGAGAGCGCAGAATGTCTCCTGGATCTCGAGAGGAGATATCAGAGAAGGAACATCCCAGATCCTAAGGAAAATAAAAAATGAAAAACAACACTAAGGTCATTCCACTTAAATGTCGCTTGCAACTCATATCCATTCACATAAAAAAATTCTATAAGGTAATTACACATGAGGAGAGATCAAATGAAAAACTATTATCCACCTGGTAATAGAAATATTTATAGTATCCCAGAGTCGGGCCGTATAATCTTGTGGTTGTCTGCAATTTAGCACAAGTGAGGAACAATATATTTATTGCTGTCTATGTAAGAACTCCAGGGTGCCAAGAGAAATGTTGGTAAGGGGTAGAGCAGAAATATTCTGGAACTCCAGGACACTTACAGGTAGTGGGTGTCAGAAGTAATCTACTGAAGTGTTTGGTACTCCTGCAAATCATGTTCTGACTCTCCATAAAGTAACACATCAGCAGATCCAGACGGAGATTTCAAATAGGCTCTGGCATTTCAAGTACTCAGAGGCCCCCCACCAGCCCAATACATAGTAACTGTCTATGACATCTCACAGCAGCCCCTTTGCCATTTGCAATAACCCACAGATTGCCAGTCTGGGCCTGGATAAATGTCCTGCCATGCAAGTGAAAGATGACAGTTGCCCTTCGCATTTCTTCATACAAATACATTTACAACTATTTGCTTAAGCTTCTTTGTATAAGGATAATTCTATAAACAAGAAGTTAGTTAGAGACACAGAATAATTGCTGGCATATTTCTGTTTGCTCACTCCTACCTGACTTAACTCATAAAGACACAGAAGCTGTTGGCAGTAGGTTTTGCCATGGGCGCACTTGTCCTTCAGAATTTCCAGATCTAAGAGCACAGGATCACTGGGTACAGGGAATGTGGCGGTATCCAGAGAGGAGGCTTAAGACAAAATAAATCAGGTCACAAGTTTGATAACTGATTTTTGTTATGGCAGAAATTGTAAAGAGACTTCAAAAAGACTTTTGAAGCAAACGGCTTATCTGATAAAGTATAAGTGTTAAAAGAAAATGTCCCCGACACCTATAAGAGGTACGCACAATTAAAAGGTACCTACCTTCTCCCCAGTAGTTGCTTCTAAATGCAATTATTAAAAATAAACCAACACAGCACAGGAGTGGCTTGGCTGGGTCAGTAGCTGGAGCCTTCCACTCTCATTCTACTTTAGAAAAACATATAAAAAACATTTAGGGGGTTATTTAGGCACTAAGTTTACCCAGGAGCAGTAACCCATAGCAACCAATAAGATGTTTGCTTTTAAACAGATGACAAGTAAATGCTACCTGCTGAATGGTTACTATGGGCTACTGCTCCTGGGCAAACTTAGCGACTTTTATTACATATGGGGGTTAATATCTTACTGAAACTAGATTTTTAAGAGCACTTTTACAATACAGACTCGCATTGACTGGCTCATGCTCATAGCAGGTATATATATGGTTTCCCTGGTCTGAGCAGTTTCCCCTGATCTCCCAAAACTGCTGCCACATGGTCACGTTCAAAACTTACAGCGGTGTAGTCTTTTCCTCTGTTGCAATATGCTTTCCCGGCGTTCACTGCCCTCATTGAGAATGGCTTGGATTTCCGAATGCAGTTGGTCCCTTGCTGTCTCTCCTGTTGCTAGTGCCCTGCAGTTTAGCAACAGCCACAAATCATGATGAGGGAGCTGAAAGTACCTGCATACCCGAATGGCCTCATGTATATGGCTTTCATCCAACAAGCAGTCGACCAAAGAGCTCAATGCTTTGGACTGTTCATGGTTTAACAAAATGCTAGAGGTACCAAGCAGTGGCAAATCAGAGATATGAAGAAGCGATGGAGAATTTAGTGCAGGCAAAGAGGAGAATGAAAACTCCAGTGTCAGGCTAGCAAATGAAGGCACAGAACAGAGTTGTCTTGCTACTCCATGTTTACTCAATACTTCTCTTGCTAGGCGACATTTCCAAATCTTCTGCTCAAGTTTCTCCAGGGCTGCTATAGAAGCACAGTTACTATGAGAAAGCCAGTGCCCTGCAAGGGTAAACAGCATCTCCTGCTCTGCCAACATCTCAGTCTGATCTCTAAACAAGCATTCAGGATCTTCAAGAGACACAGTCTGGGAGCAGAAGAAGTCAGATGCTGCTGCTGGGGAGAGCTCTGTGGCGCTAAAAACCTGATGGCATTTCCTCCAGTACTGTGCGCGGCTTTGTGCAATCTCCCACTGCCCAAGCTCTTTTAAGAGACATTGGTCCTGCAACACCTGAGATAGGAAACAATCCACATATTAGTTGTTAGTTCAAACCACATACATTTAGTGCAGAGAGTTTATATAATAAAGATATGAAGAAAGAAACTCATTTACCTCTTCTATGACAATACTGTCAGTGGGCAATTCTGCCAGTTGTGCTACTCTTTGTGCAAGAGAAAAAATCTTTTTGTCCAACAACATCTGTATAAGCCTTTGACACTCAACCCGCAGGGCTTCAGGACTATAGCGGCAAATTAATTCCTTGCTAATGGCAACAGGGTGGTCTTGTAGAATGGAGGTCAGATCACTCAGCTTATGAACATCTATTCCTAAGAATATAGAAGAGAAACGTGAGCTATAGGAGGAATACATGGTTCATGTTTGTTTTACTTAGCAGTAGCATTGTTTAATTCTCTTTACCCCCACATAATTGTGGTTTGGCTTTGTCACTCAGAAGTTGCAAAACCTTCCTCAACTCATATGGAGTCTGAGTCTGCAAGAGAAGGAGCTGCAATAGCTGAGAGGCTCTCTGTAGCAACCAGGGTAGTGGAATGAAAGGTGAGAAGTCAGTATCTTCATTCTGATGCTAGGAGAGAGAGAGAGAGAGCGAGAGATGATTATCAGGCTATATAATCCTCACAGTGTTACTGGTGATGTAATTATGTTATTATGGGTTACTATCTTACATTCGTCATCCACCTCTGGAAATCATCTATTTTCTGTTCAGCCTCCGGATAGTATTTATGCTTTAGGCAAAGCTCATACAGGTCAAGTAAGAGAAGAAGGGGACAATCCTGCAAGAATGATTCAAATAAGTTGTGAATTTAACAGTGTTCCAGTACCACAAAATCCCTTCATCAGTTCAAGCGCTGCTCAAACCAGTCTACATATAAACCCTGCCCCTATTGCTTTCACATGCCCTTTCCCCTGTTAGTGTCGGACTGGCCCACCAGGATACCAGGAAAACTCCCGGTGGGCCATCTTGCTTCTAACCATTTGGCCTATTTCATGGTCATTCCCTATTTCTTAAGGGGCTTAATAATGGAAGAATAAAGTATAGTATGTAGAGATAAAATACTAGGAAAATAAAGAGGTTAAGTGAGAAGAGGAGAAATAATAGTTTGGAAAGTGGGCCAATGGACTAAGGTTTTCTGGTGGTCCCCTGGCATCACAGTCCGACACTGTGCCCTGTGATACATATTTTCTTTAACCAATTTTCAGCATTGTCCTCACCTATCTGGCCTTTACATCTCCCATAACCCTTTGCTCCATGTACCCAATATGCCATTACTGGTGAGTTCTCTATATAAACGCTGTCTGTGCCTTCCTACTCTCCATGTCTATTCCCTACCTCCAAACACACATTTGCCTATACCTCTAAAAAGATGCTGAATGCTTTGTACAAAGTCCAGCTATCTTTTCTTTCCAGCAGGATTTCCCAAATCTGTGTCAGATCTTGCAAGTTCCATTCATGATCTGCAGCAGCCGACAGAGTATTCGTGAGTTCTGCACATCTGGCAGGCTCTACAGAGGTGACAAGCCACACACACAGGCAAGCGATTCGGTTGGTGTCCTGTTAGGAAGAGAACAAATGAAAAGGTTGGTGTTTTTTAAATTTAGCTTTAAGTTTAACTGTATGTATTAAGGGCCAGTTCACTCAAAATAAACACCTTGTATTATGTTTCAGGCAGCGTTCTATGTACTTCTGATTTTTTTTTATACTAGTATGTCCTTTAAAAATGAATGTGACATTTTTTAACAGCAAATATAGTGCTATAAGAAATATATTTGATAAATGAGCTAAAAAGTAGCAAATCTCTTCTTAGAGAAACAAAAAGGATCTTCCACGTTACCTGCATATATGCAGCCAACACACTCAGCAATGGAGCTCTGTGTTTAATACACTCCTTTAGAAGTGTATGGCCTGGCTGGCCAGTCTTCTGGCACCCAATCAATATATGGTACAGACTGGAAGTCACTGTATCAATTCCAGCTCTTGCAAAATCACATTCAGAGGTCTGTTTATCTGAACTTGTATCTTGCAATGCCAACATCATGTGATTACTAAGTGCCGGACTTAGCTTTTCAGTTACGCATAAGACCTGCAACAAAGGGATGAAATTGTGAGAAAACAACAACTAATAAAACATAATTATACATATAGATTCAGGTTTGTGGTTAGAGATCTTGAAGGGTGGTTCACCTTTAAGTTAACTTTTAGTATGTTATAGAATGGCCAATTCTATCCAACTTTACAATTGTTCTTAATTATTTAATTTTTTTTATAATTTTTCGAATATTTTGACCTTGTTCATTTTGTTAAAGTTAGTATGTTAAAGAATGGGTAATTCTAAGCCACATTTCAATTGGTTGTCGTTTTTTATAGTTTTAAATTATTTGCCTTCTTCTTCTGACTCTTTCCAGCTTCAAATGGGGGGTCACTGTCCCCATCTAAAAACAAATGCTCTGTAAAGCTACACATGTATTGTAATTGCCACTTTTATTCCTCGTCTTTCTATTCAGGCCCTCTTCTATTCATATCCCAGTCTCTTGTTTAAATAAATGCATGGTTGCTGGGGAAGCGGACCCTACCAACCAGATTGAAGAAATTGCAAACTGGAGAGCTGCTGAAAAATAACTCAAAAAACACATATAATAAAAAATGAAACCCAATTGCAAATTGTCTCAGAATATCATTCTCTACATCATACTAAAAGTTAACTTCAAGATGAACAACCCCTATAAGGGGGATGAAGTCTGTGTGCACTCACCTGTTCCTGAGTGTGCGCGTTCACAAGTAACTGCAGCCAGTCTTGTTGCTGTGCACAGTTTTTCAAATACCTGGTGCTCATCGGAATAGAATGGAGGAGGCAGAATTGTTGGATAGTGAAGCAGGAGGTAGTGGGATGAGCTGAACTAAAATAGACAAACCAACAAATCAGCCTGTGCTGGTACAACATTTTTCAAATTTGGGTTTAAGTAGAGATAAAAAAAAGTAAAAAAAAATTGCAATATACACAAGAAGAAGAGAAGAACTAAAACATCCTGGGGGGGTTTATACATTTACTCTTAAGGCAATATGTCCCCTAGTTCACATTCAGTGTTTACGCTACCCATCTGATTAGCTACTGGCATGCCACCATCTTCACATAATTATGCAGACACAAAACAAGGCCAGATTTTGTTTTGTTTGTTTTATTACTGCTTTGTGACTTAAAGCCATCACTCTACAAGGAAGAAATCCTGACTGTATGCAGAGGGGTTGAGTCTTGTGTTTAATAGAGACCATGGTTTGAATACCAGCAGAAATAACTTATGATCCTAGACATGCACAATCTCCTGGCTGCCCTGAATGTGCCAAATGTAGTACAAACAGAACTGAAATTCAACTGGTGTAACAGAAAAAGGTGGAAATAGAATGGTTTGAGTAATTAGCATTAGGCTGCACCTGCAGCCCCATCAGCGCTTATAGGGGTCACAAAAGTGTGCCTCCTTTAGCTGTGCAAATTGCTTTTGTGTGTAAAAGTGGCAGTAGAGAGATGAGAGAATGACCCTTATAATGTTTGTTACACTGGGCAACTGATGAAAACCCATTTTTGTTCACAAGTTGAAACTGAGAAATTGAACTGCACTTAGATTAGAATAAGTAGGGGTTCTATGTACATCTAATTTATCAAGGAACAAGTACAGTATATTAGAATCCATATACAGTTACCTGTTGTGCCATTCTTCAGAAAGTACAGCTTCTTCCAGGCTAAGTGAAATATCTATGGCTGCTTCTCTCTCATTCTCTGTCATTCTGGAAAGTCTGTGGGCTAAAGAAAAGGATAAAAGACCATTATCAAAAACAAAACATTAGCAATTTGTTTTCAAACAAATACTCCGGAACGAACAATCCAGACAAGATGATATACAAACACAGAATACCTAAAGCTTGTGCCTGGGACTTTTGTACTCCTGCATCCTCATGCAGAGAAGATGATTGACTTAGTATCATGTGTGCAATGTTCACATCCACCCGAAGCTTGTGGCTACTGAAACCCAATAACTCAAGGAAGCAGCAGCAAGAAGCAAGCACAGAGGGGAGATGAAATGAAGAAAGTGCCAGGGAATAAACATCATCGGCAACTTGCTTGATTCTGGAATGACATAAAACAGAGAGTGACCAGAGATCCTGAATTGACATGAGAGATAACGAGGAAGGGAGGTAAGAGAAGAGGGACAAAACCTAATGTAGAGGCTAACAGGCAGAAACAGACCAACATGAAGTTAAGCATTTTGCCTTATCTGACATACAGTTGCTGGGGGGTTTTGCTTCTTAGTAGCTGAAACACCAGAAAGGTAGCAAATGCGAATGATGGTCGCCCACTGCGCAGGAAGAAGAAGACATCTAGTTGCTCTCCCACAGACAACTTGCTGACCAAGGCTGGACTGGAGCAATGTGGGAGCACTGCACTGGTGTCTAAGTATTGAGGAAAGTGCAACATTGTAAAAAAAATTAAAATATCACTTTATTTTCAGTATTCCTCTTCTTAATCTGAGAACACTGGAATACTCACCGCTTGTAGCAATGGTGTTTGCTGACTGCCATGTAAAGAAGTGCGTAGGCTGGAATGGGGAGAGAGCCTGTGTGTGAAGAAAAATCAGTCAGAACACTGGAAACATGATGACTGCATTGCTAAGTCACATAATTCTTAATCACAGAGTGATGTAACAATGCAAACACCTCTAATAATATGGAAGGAATGGTTGCCTTTTCCACTACTCTATTGAAATTGAACCCAAAATTCTTGCTATCAGGTTATTCCACTTTTTCCTGGCTACTTTCCCAGGCTAAATAAAACAGAAAATCATGCACCATACTCAAGCAGAAATAAATCACATGGGGTGAGCAACTGAGTTAAATCAAAACTAAGAACACAATTCAATTGCACCATCCCTCTAATGTTCCTTAGGCAATGAAGCATAATGTTCCAATTTGCACAAAAGTGCATTAATATAATAGATGATCCTTAATGACCCTTAAGCAGAAGGTGAGCCCATAGACATGTGCACAGAGGAGGTATGAATACTTCTATACCTGTAGGAGATGGTAAAGGGAAATGTCAGAGGGAGAACCAACAGCAGACGAGTGTGTACTGAAGAGAGCTGCTTTAAGCTTTGGATATGGAGACAAAGCCATTTTTAGAAGCTGAGGGTCTACATTTCTATGACAGGGATCTGACTCTTCATGCTGCTCCAACACCTAATTTGGAGAAATAAAAAGAATAATCATGATTGAAACATATTAAGATTAAAGGCTGAAACATATTAAGATTAAAGGCAATGGAGGAGACAAAATGCCAAAATAATATTACCCTGTCGATGCCACCAGGTGCATACATATTGGTTGCAAGGGCGAGCAGTGTGTGTCCCTCCAACAACATGCTGCTCACACTGGGCTGGTACCCTGGCATCACCATATGGGCATTCGAGAGGCTGGCATAAAACATGCGGCTTGGATCTGAAAGTCATGACAAAGATGTTTGCTGTGTTATTATATTCCAGCACTAGTAAGGCACATGACTAGCAATAAAAAGCTCAGAGCATTCTGTATGTGGAGTAGTTGTGGAAAAGTAGCACCCTGTGCAGCTGCCTATTCTTCCTACCCTGCGTGGGATCAATGTGTGAGAGGTTACATGTCATTTTTACGAGGCACACTATTTATACAGTTAACATTGCTAGAAAGCTTCGAACCTTACTTATTTTTCAGTGGAATGCTTCATAGATTCTGTTAGCTTAGAGTAAAAAAGTAGGGGAAAGCGATGAACATATGAGTAATTTCCATTTCCTGAGGGTGTTATGTGGAGCACTGACAATATTTTAACAAGACAGCAGGCTCTAGTATTATTAGAATGACTTGTGTACCTGGTTTTACCTAAAAACCATATATTTTGGGCAAAGCTTAATCACAGTGCAGAAATGACACCGTATACAATTAGCATGATATGCACGGCAAACCTGAGTAGCACCAATGCCTTATTTGTCCTTACCTTCAGGGTTATCTTTGACATCTCGTATCTGTACCAAAAACCCAAACCAAGGTAAGCTTTCATGCAGTGTTGTACTGGTCAAAGCAGAGCAAAGCTGAGGATTCAACCTTCGGAGAGGAGAGTAAAATCAACCTCTGCACTTACATACTTACACAGAGGACTTTTGGGGATATCAGCAGAGCTGAAAACTAAATAAACCGTGCACCGGTGTAATCATTACGGCATCATGTTATCTATGCTTTTAGCACGATAAAGGATAAGTAAACCATTTTGCAATTTACAATCAATAGCTAATATGGTCAAAAACTAATAAGCCAATAAAAGCTGCATGTTAATACTCCAATGTGAAATTCAAGCCCATGATAATGTACCTTTTACATTTCTGAATAAATTAAACAGAACCAGGATTAATCAGTCTACTGCTGTTAAAAAATGAAAAGCAAAAGGTTTTGGGTTACTATATTTGCATTATGTTAACATATGGCATCTGAGTGATACCTGTGATAATCCAGATATGTATACAACAGGTAGTGAAGACTGTGCTCAGCACACAGCAAAACAAAGAGAATGTGACGATCTTGACTCTCAGAGGTGCTGCACTGAGGGCTGGAGTTATCAAAGGGCATCATGCTCCTGCTAACTGCCATACGTTCCACAAGGGCCTCAAAATCCTGTCGCTCAGAAGGGATAAAAATCTCCATTCTACAGAGGAAAGAGTACATGTTCATAAACATCTAGCATATAAACAGATTTAGTTCTTCTTTGCACATTCTAAAACGAAGAAACAATGCTCTTATCTTAAATTAAACATTCATATGTGTTAAACTGTAAGCAATAAAAGACTCATTACTGGTATCATCATCATTGTCATCATTCATTTGTATTCCTACAGACCTTGCTAGCTTGTCCAGGATCTTCTGCCTTGTATAGTCACAACAGAAGGAGCATGACTCCACTGTTTCTGGAGTCAGAAGAGGCCATTGTGAGAGAGCAGTGTTACTTGTGTTTCCATGTTGTTCTAAAGATTTTATCCATGAAGAAATTTTCTGCCACGCATGCCATAAAGTTAGATGACGCCACAGATTGCTGGGGTGTGAGAAACCCATACCTACTGGCAAGAGAGGAGTAATATTTAGTTTTTCAGACTCGTATTAATTTTTAATGGGTTTGCTTGTTTCACCTGGACTCTCACCTTGACTGTTCCTCAGAGGCAGCAATATAGCTTCTTTTGTTTCCAGGTCCCAGCCTTGAGCCCAGTAGAGAAGGACTATGTGTGACTTGTTCTTAGATGGTGTCAAAACTGCTTGTAGGATTTCTGGTTCCTGAGATCCAGAGAAATGCCTCCAGACAATCCTGCAAGTAAGAAATACATTCATTGACAAGTTATTTCATGAATACTGTCTAGGGATGTACCAAATCCACTATTTTCTACTATATTCGGCTGAACCCCCGAATCCTTCGCAAAAGATTTTGATTCGGTTCGGCAGAATCCGAATCCTGATGAAAAAGGCCGAATCCTGCTGAAAAAGGCTGAATCCTGGCCGAATCCCGGGCCGAATCCTGGATTCGGTGCATCCCTAATACTGTCAGAGGGACACAACTAGAACACAGTACACTACTTTGTATATGCAATTATATGCACATTACCTGTGAGGCAGAACTTTAGGACTCTCTACTGTCTTGCTGTGCGCACTACAGTAAACCTCTTCTACATGGATCACAGTATCAATGTCTTCTTGCTCTTGTGCTGAAAAGCACCCCTCTCTCTGCAGGAGAGCTACCTGAAGAACAGCATATTTCAATAGGTAGCACAGAAGGCCTAAAGAAAGATGATGGCTAATAGCAATTAAAACATTAAAGAAAACTACCCACCAGCAATGTCCTGACATCCCGATCTGATGTGTGCAAACAAATGCGCTTGAGCTCAGTCATAACAGAAAAGCCCTAAGAAAGAAATATGAGGTACTGAGGTGCAGATATTGTTATATACGGAGTGAATAATACATCTGAATAGACAACATGAAGTTTGAGGACTCAACACTGAAAGGCTATTCAGGTAAAATAAATAAGTCTATGATCAAAGGCCCCAGAGTGCTAAACTACCAGTTAAGGATCACAAAAGGCAAAGATTTGCAACTGGAAGTCCAAGAAAAGCAACTGCATTTCCAATGGATTTGTTTGCTAGAACCCTGGCCTAAAGCCTTATGGGTGTTTCATGATGAACTTCTAATAAAGATCTTGCCAACAACATATGAGTATGACAGCTGGAAAAATGCCTGCTCTCGCCAGACACAAACACAGAAAGATTAAGTCAAAAATAAGCAGTACGGTATATTTAATGCAAGACTAAGGAATTCAGACAGAAATGCATTTTCCAACAACTCATTGATCCATTATATGGAATGGAAAACATCAGATCTGTTAGTAGATTTGGAGGGTAGGCCATGAACCTATACATAGGGGCTAGGCAAACAATATCTATACCCAAATGATATTAATAGCAGTGCTGTTTCAGACAGTATTTCCTAGGAACTTTTTAATAATGATGTGGAGGGAAGTACAGTCATATGAAAAAGTTTGGGAACCCCTTTTAATTCTTTGGAGTTTTGTTCATCATTGGCTGAGCTTTCAAAGTAGCAACTTTAATATATAACATGCCTTATGGAAACTAGTATTTCAGCAGTGACATAAAGTTTATTGGATTAACAGAAAATATGCCATATGCATAATAACAAAGTTAGACAGGTGCATAAATTTGGGCACCCCAGCAGAGATATTACATCAATACTTCATCATTTTGCAAAAACAGCCTCTAGATGCCTCCTATAGCCTTTGAGGAGTGTCTGGATTCTGGATGGTGGTATTTTTAACCATTCGTCCATACATAATCTCTCCAGTTCAGTTAAATTTGATGGCTGCTGAGCATGGACAGTCTGCTTCAAATCATCCCATAGATTTTTGATGATATTCAACCCGGGGGACAGTGACGGCCATTCCAGAATATTGTACTTCTCCCTCTGCATAAATGCCTTTGTAGATTTTGAAGTGTGTTTAGGGTCACTGTCTTGTTCCAATATCCAACCCCTGCGTAACTTCAACTTTGTGACTGATGCTTGAACATTATCCTGAAGAATTTGTTGATATTGGGTTGAATTCATCTGACCCTCGACTTTAACATGGGCCCCAGTCCCTGAACTGGTCACACAGCCCCACAACATGATGGAACCTCCACCAAATTTGACAGTAAGTAGCAGGTGTTTTTCTTGAAATGCAGTGTTCTTCTTCCGCCATGCAAAGCGCTTTTTGTTATGACCAAATAACTAAATTTTTGTCTCATCAGTCCAAAGCACTTTGTTCCAAAATGATTGTGGCTTCTCTAAATGAGCTTTTGCATACAAGTGACTCTGTTTGTGGCGTGAGTGCAGAAAGGGCTTCTTTCTCATCACCCTGCCATAAAGCAAATTTTGCTGAATTGTAGAACGATGTACAGATACACCATCTGCAGCAAGATCTTCTTGCAGGTCTTTGGAGATGATCTTTGGGTTTTCTGTAACCATTCTCACAATCCTCCGCATATGCCGCTCCTGTATTTTTCTTGACCTGCCAGACCTGGGTTTTACAGCAACTGTGCCTGTGGCCTTCCATTTCCTGATTACATTCCTTACAGTTGAAACTGACAGTTTAAACCTCTAAAATATCTATTTGTAGCCTTCCCCTAAACCATGATACTGAATCAATCTTTGTTTTCAGATCTTTTGAGAGTTGCTTTGAGGATCCCATGCTGTCACTCTTCAGGAGAGTCAAACAGAAGCACAACTTGCAATTGGCCACCTTAAATACCTTTTCTCATGATTGGACACACCTGCCTATGAAGTTCAAGGCTTAACGAGCTAATCCAACCAATTTGGTGTTGCCAGTAATCAGTATTGAGCAGTTACATGAATTCAAATGAGCAAAATTACAAGGGTACTCAATTTTTTTCCACAGCCAGTTTTTCACGTTTGATTTAATTTCATACAACTGAATACTGCTTCACTAAAAACCTTTGTTTACAAAACACCCCAGTACTCAGATGTTGCTGGGAAATAAAATACATACCACTGTTATCTTTTTTTGTTGAAAGTGGAGTAAATTATTATGCAGGCTGAGAGGGGTTCCTAATTTTTTTCATGTGACTGTATGTATTACAGGAGTGTATTTATTACAAAGGTTGCAAAAGAGCTGTAATGTTTTATCTTTACCTATGTCAGGGGTCTGGCTCTCTTGCTTTGCCCCAGTGCTGCATTATGCCTACCACCTTACACACAGCCGAGTGTGGTATGCCCCACTTGAGAGGGGGTGGGGTAAGTTTAATGAATTCTATGCTGTGAAATGCATAAAGAAACACAGTGTTTATATTCCCAACTGGATACTACCCAGACACCACTAGCAACCTTACCATATTTTGGAGAAGTTGTTGTGCCTCTTGCAAGTGTGTCCCCAGCAGACATTTGTACACCAAATGAAGGCCTTCTTGTTTTACCCATGCCAGGCTGGAAGCTTGATGACCCTCAGCACGCAGGAATACCTGGGCCTCAGGAATGCGGTTTTTGAAAATGGCATCAGAGATTATTTGCTAAACAAAGAATGTGATGGAAGATTGCAAAACAGAAATTTAGGGTAAAATAAATAAAGTTTTCCACATTTCGCAGCACAGACATAAAATACGAGAGCACTAGGGTACAGGTATCCGATCCATTATCCGGAAACCCGTTATCCAGAAAGTTTCTGAATTACGGAAAGAACATTACCTATAGACTCCATTATAATCAAGTAATCCAAATTTTAAAACATGATTCCCTTTTTATCTGTAATAATAAAACAGTACCTTGTACCTGATCACAACTAAGATATAATTAATCCTTATTGGAAGCAAAACCAGCATATTGGGTTTATTTAATGTTTAAAGGAGACTTAAGGTATGAAGATCCAAATAACGGAAAGATCCATTATCTGGAAAACCCCAGGTCCCGATCATTCGGGATAACAGGTCCCATACCTGTACTTCAAAATTGCCACCAATCATTTGCATTGTATGGTTAATACACCTGTGCTCATGGTTGCTAGCCACTAAGGTTAACAATATTCTGGTTATACTATGATAATTTCTTTTTTATTTTTCATTCATAAATGAATAAAAAAAATAAACCTATAATAAACCAAACGTAAGCATACCATAGGAAAAAGCAATAATCTTAGCAAAATAGTACTGTGTTCATCCAAAGCAGTCAAGGAAATCCGTGAATGAAACTCATCATGCAATTTACCTGAGCATATTATATTTAACCTACAGGTTACAGCACAATAAGAAAACTACTGGAATATTTGGCTATACTTCAGTTCTTGCAACTTGACAAGTCCCATTCATTCTTGTCATTAATAAATGACCCACTTAGTTTTCACTGAACAAGCCATTTGATCCCTTTGTTTTAAAAATGTTTTAATGTAGGTCTCTACACTATCAAATAAAACTTGATTAACCCATAACATTTGCCATTTTCCCAACATTCACATAATGTTTGCTTTCCTTACTGTACTTACCTCCACTGACAGGTTCTTCCAAGAGTGTAATTGGCAGTCAACACATGGAACTTCCAAAGGTTGTGGCTGCTCCATAAATTTCTTCATGAAGCGACGGAGCTTGGTTATATAACCCATGAGAATCTTTACAGCTTGCTGCAGTGCAGGATTATGCTCTAAATGTACAACAAACAGCAGAACTGCTATGAGCACAGACATTACACCATTGCTAACAAAATGAAAGGCACATGGCTGGATCTCAGTGTGTTTTTCAGCAAACCTTAAACTCCTGTACACTGACAGCACTACACTAGAGATAGTTTGGCCCCATCCTGAATAAAAGCTGCACAGGAACCAGTTCCTAGTACAGGTATAGGATCCCTTATCTGGAAACCCAATATCCAGAAAGCTCCGAATTACGGAATGGCGGTCTCCCGTAGACTCCAATTTATCCAAATAATCCAAATTTTAAAAATGATTTCCTTTTTCTCTGTAATAATAAAACAGTAGCTTGCACTTGATCCCAACTAAGATATAATTAATCCTTATTGGAAGCAAAACCAGCCTATTAGGTTTATTTAATGTTTAAATGACTTAAGGCATGAAGACCCAAATTACGGAAAGATCCATTATCCGGAAAACCCCAGGTCCCAAGCATTCTGGATAACAGGTCCCATATCTGTACAGTTCAATGCTGAATTTGTCAGAAGTCTCACACAACAGTTTAATTGATTAAGAAAACATTTTGGCTTCAGGGTCTCTATTGTGTTATAGAATGGCCAGTTCGAAGCAACTTTTCAATTGGTCTTCATTATTTTTTTTTATAGTTTTGGAATTATTTGCCTTCCTCCTCGGACTCTTTCCAGCTTTTTTCACTGACCCCATCTAAAAAAACAAATGCTCTGTAAATCTACAGGCCTCTCCTATTCATTCTCCAGTCTCTTATTCAAATCAACGCAGTGTTGCTAGGGTAATTTGGACCCTAGCAACCAGATTGCTGAAATTGCTGAACTACTGAATAAAAATCAAATATCAGAGAATTTCAGTAGAAACCTAAATGTTCTATAGAACTGCAATAGAATATTTAGGAGCACTAGACAATAACAAAAACCATGCAGGCTCCTCTATTAATGTGTTTGCTAGAACAGTTTATGTCATTCCATTACAAGAGATAGAACCAATCATACATTCAAAACAATAAAGCACCCGAGTGTTTAACTGATAGAAGAACTCATCACTGAATATGTGAAGATTCTCCTGACCTATAACCCATCCCTTCTATTGCAACAGATGCATTTTACACACAACAGAAGATCCTAAGGTCTTTTAGTCTTTCCTATAAGCAGTAACCTTGTGAAAGTAAGTAAACTGTAAACCATACTGCTTAACTACAGAGTTCTCCGTAGCACAGAGAAAAAGACTCACGCAACTTGCATCATACCAGATAGCAGTGCGCAGAGCAGATGAAGTTGTCCATTTAGGAAGCCAAGCGTGAGCTGCAACAACTGTTCGGAAAAGTGCTTGCTTTGTGTCTCCTGATCTGTTCCTTGGATATAGGTGAAAAGAAGATCAAGAGCTGGCAGGAGATCCTGCACATCTGAAAAAAGGCAAAATAACTAGAGGTGAGCATGAGATCTGATGGTGTAATAGTAATAACGACGAATTAAGCAATAAAAGAATATGAGGATATACTGTAAATAAAGGAAAGACAGTTAAGTGGTATGATTTTTCACTCACTCTGCAGATAGCGTTCTGCCTGTATGCCATCAGGAGACTCCCCAGAGATCAAAGGGTTTAGGACGCTTACTTTGCTCTTCAGGAAAAAGTCAACAGTGTCTAACTGCCTGTTGTCTAGACCTGCCTAAAACAGGATGATAGTATGTAGTAACAAAGCAGCATTTTCACAGGAACAACATATTTATAGAGGACATATTTGTACAAGTCACATACTACTGTCCCAGAAATATCCGTGAATCCTTAAGAGCAAATAAATAATTATCTCAAATATTACACTAATTTCCCTTCCAATTAGGCAACCTCTACATAAATTTATTTAGGAGGCAAGCACTACAGTTACTGAACCTATGCTCTAATGCCCAGTAACTTAACTTTTGGTCCACAGATGTTGCTCAACTGCAACTCCCAGAATTCTTCAACTTCTAATCAAAACATTAGGCCTGCATGGAGTTGTAGTCCTACAACAACATCTGGGGACCCTACATCAAGAAACAAAATCCTAATGCAAAGTTTCTAAAGCTGTGTAGCCAGAGAATAGCCCGCAGATTTTATGTACGTGTACATGTTACCTCACAGATAGCATAAGAATAGTTATTCTTTCCATAATTATACTGGTCAATCTCACTAACAGAATTTGTAATACAAAATTATTGAGAATGGAAAGAAAAAAGTAACTTTCCCCTTACCTCTAGTGTGTGAATAGGAACTGAGCAGCGGCCCCAATTATTAAGGAGACATAAAGTATCCGCTGTACTTGCACTGCCGTGAATCATTAATCTGGTCAGGAACTCTTCTTGTGATGCAGAAAACACTACTAGAGAAAGCCCTTGATCTGGTACAAACAGTAGCAATAACAAACATTACCATGTGCATCTAACAAAAAAAATCCCAACCCAGCTTGTGGCAAGGCCCTGGCAGAGAACTTGGAATAAAACTCTTGTAAAGCTTTCCAAAAACCTTGTAAAATCCCATTTTATTTTAATCCAATCTACTCACCAGACATCACCAAACAAGCATCTTCCTCAGAACAGCGAACAAAGTGAGCCTTCCCCAAGGGATGGTAAGAGATTCCATTTGATTTCATGTCCCATTGGATCATGGTGAGTAAACCATCCATCCCAAAAAAACACAATACAGAACTGAAGGAAGTGACTGACCAGATGTGCAGACTCAATGGACCCTCCATTCCTTCAGAAAAAATCCTCACCCAGCCTTCTCCAACAGGGATCCCATTGAGAGGCACTTTTAAAGAACTACTACGAGGCCAAAGATATGGGTTCTGTGAGTACACAAAGGGGTCAGAAGAGTTCTTGATCTGGTTGCAAAGTGAAGAGAGTGTGGCATGCCAAGACCTTTAGAAAAGAGAGGAAAGTATGATTGATGATCATATGAAAAGGAGTCAGCAGCAGCTAAGACTATCACAAACTTAGTAAACATGAAATTTGCAAAATTGATATCACCTGTCTAAGCGGAAGGCACATCTAGGGGTTTGAACACTTTCAGGACTGCTATGACGGTCTTCCTCTGCCCCTGATATATGTAGATCTGGAACATGATCACTGTGCCAGGCAGATATTGAGTGATATGAGATCTGTCTGTTGGGAAAAACATGCCACAACATAAAGGGTCATGTTTTGAACTGCACAGGTCTACAGTTTACTCAACTATTGCAGGCTTTACCTGGCATCTTCACAGAGTTGCACAGAGAGAGCCCAGGAGGTGGCAGTGGTTACTACAAAGAAGCCTAGGTCATCAGACACACATATACTGCTGAGTGGATCTAAAGCAGTATTCTCTGGTCTCAGTGGAAGTTCCACAGTGAGGATGTGTGACCCATCTACACTATCATAAATATCTACCATAGTCTGTTAAGGTCTGTAGGATGAACTAAAGCAAAAGAACAATTGTTTTGTAACAGAAACCAAATATCACAGTCCATCAGGGAAACAGAGAAGGAATTTCAGAATAGAAATGATGTTACTATATGACCACAAAGGATACATACAAAACCAGAAGTATCCAGCAGAAACAGCACCCCACTTTTCAAACATACATCTGTGACGCGCTCTGTTGCTTCTGAATCCAAATCCAAGCATATACAGGACTGAAGCTTTAAACTGTGACCTTCTGAAAAAAAGCGAATATGCAACAAGACACTGCTACTCAACAACAGTAGAATATAATCTCCTTGTAGGGACAAAAGCCGAACAGAGACGACCGAGGAGACACCTAAGAAATAGGAAAAAAAGATTCCACTTAACTCCTGCAATCTGCCATGGTGTACCTAGTATGTAGACGCAAAACAGTAAGTAAAAAATGCAAACGCAAATGTACGAATACTTACAAACATGGTGATCTGCACAAAGTTTCCTCAAAGTGTCCTCATTACACTGAAAGATGGTAGTCACATCTAAATGCCCATCTGCAACATGCAGACTGTGCACTGCAATTTCATTGCTTCTACCCAGAGTAAGGAGATGGGAGAAGTTATCAGATGGTTCTTCATTCCCATCAGCATTTTCCCACAGGAACCTAGGGAATGAATACAAGTTGCAAAGTTGTTTAACCAGAAGATAAACAGCACATGTTTGAAGTTTGAAATTGTTTTTTCTCCGATTTATTTTACTGAAATACAGCTAAAAAAAAAACTACAGAATCCGATCAGAACTGGATCAGAACCATAACTTGCTTAATGCAGATTTTCTCTCAAAGGAACAACTGTAAGCCCCAGCTGAGAGTCAACCAGGAAGGGATTTGAGATAAATGCTTCTTTGCTGTCCTACATATATAGGTATGGCTTATTACCTGGCAGAGCAATGATTTTATATTTCTGTAAGTTTTTTATAAGCTTTTTAAGGGGGCCCAGACCAAATTCAGGACCACAAAGAGACTTGAACTGAACAAAGTCTGAAACATAACGCTGTAAAGGTGACAATATAGGTCGCAGGAAAGAGTGCTAGTTTTCTCCACTAACATTAAAGGGGTTGTTCACCTTTGCGCTAACTTTTAGTATGATGTAGAGAGGGATATCCTGAGACAATTTGAAATCGGTTTTCATTTTTTATTATTTGTGGCTTTTGAGTTATTTAGCTTTTTATTCAGCAGCTCTCCAGTTGCACTCTAACAACAATACATGTGCACACACTGTGCACACACTGAGCATGTATTACTGTCAGTGCTATCACAATGGCAGGTAGCCCGTGAATCTGAGAACCAAAGCAATAGTTCTTGGCCTCAATGTTTTCCCTACATTATGGGGGAGATTTATTAAGTGGTGTTACAAACGGCAGAATAATTCACCACACATTGCCATGTAAAAAAACATGTAAAAATTGCGTCATTTTTTATCTCTTTCCAATTTTTGGTGCGCTTTTTCTTTTAGCAACTTTTGTTGGAGCTTCCTTACAAAGATCTGAAGCAGAATGGTGTAAGATATCACACATCTTGATAAATTCGCCATTTATTTTACACAGCTTTTTACACCGTTTTTCCTGTGAATTTCATTCTACATAGCATAATAAATAGGCCCCTATATGTCTTAAAGGACAAGGAAAGTTAAACTAAAGAAGTGGGCTAGAAATGTTGTACATTATGTTTTGGGCTTCTGTCCCAGCCCCAGGCAACCAAAACCCTTTAGCAGTGAACATCTGTGCCTCCAAAGATGCCCCAGTAGCTCCCCGTCTTCTTTTCTGCTGATTCACTGTGCTCTGTGCTGCTGTCAGTTACTGAGCTTAGGGACCGACTCAAAATATACAGTACCCATAGAATATACATTTTTACAGTATAAGGCTGATTAGTAATTAATATGGATAATTACTACATGGCAGCACAGAAACCAGAGCAATTAGCATCAGAATTTAATAATTAGCCCTGTAGCATCAGCTTATATTACAGACCAACCTGATAATCTGCTTGATAATTTGCGACGACCCCTAAATTTAGCTTCTCAGCAGCTGCTCAGAGCCCACTGAGCATGTGAGTGTCGCAGACACTTTCCAAGATGGTGATCCCCTGTGACAAGTTTGTAGTCTTGGATCATTGCTGCTATTGACAAGCTGAAACTTTAGGCTGGTTCAATAAGTTCAGTATATAAAACAAGGCATTTGTAGCCCTATTAATTCTTAGCGTTTAGTTCTCCTTTAACTAAACATTTCAGCTATATTTTTGTTGACACACAAGCTTGAGCTCCATTTAAATCAACACGTGTGGATATTAAAGGAGAAGGAAAGGCTTTGTGCATTTGGGGGTTCCATAGTTAGGCACCCCCAAGTGATTGTATTGATTTACATAAAAACACCGGGCCGGTGACTATAAGCAGAAAACTGCACCGGCCCAGAGTTATACCAGTGAGCACCATGAAGCGCTTATCTTCCGACTTCCTCTTTACTAGTGCGCATGCGCAGTTGAATGAAAAGCCGAACTTCAACTAAAAAGTCAGCTATTTCGTTCAACTGCGCATGCGTTTGCCCCGGGAAATTTGAAGAAAGAAGAAGCCGAAAAAGGATCGGCCCGTGGTGCTCACTGGTATAACCCCAGGCCTGTGCCATTTTCTTCTGATAGAAGCACCGGCCCGGGGTTTCAGGTAAGTCAATACAATCACTCGGGGGTGCCTAACATTTGGCACCCCCAAGTGCAAGATGACTTTCCTTCTCCTTTAATAAGAAACTACATACTTTTGTATCCATCAATAAAAAAAAGTTAGAATTCTTACTGAGAAAAAATCCCTTTCAGCTGAGCATGGGTTGTGTGGAAGTCTCTATATGGGAGTGCAGTCAGGTGAAGTTCCCCTTGAGGGAAAAGGCTACAGAGAGTTGGGTGTTTCTGCCTTGTCAGGGACACTATTACTGGTGGCTTCGTCCCCTCAGGGAGAGTCAGTCCTGGCACCAGAAGGATGTTCAGATTCATTTTACAGCTTCTGCAGATAAAATAAAATGAGGAAAACACAATGACATGCCACAAGACACTGAATAAATATCTATTCAGCCTTTTTAACACACAATCTTATATACAAGTTTTATAGTAGTTACTGATACTATACAGGGTAGCATCCATGATTTATATCTACTGCCAATGACAAATGTCTGTACAATTGGTTTCTATTATATTAAACTTGAAATTGTTGAATGGGAGATTTTACATGTACATTGGCAGTCCATTTAAAGGGATACTTGTAGAATTAAAAAAGCATCCGCTGAAGCTCAGAAAAGCAAAGTGGGCAGCTTACTCGTACTTTGGGAGGCCAGATTTTGCTCATTAACAACAAAGGACTAGCCTGGCACAAGGTTTGTTGCATCTACAGCACTCGAACTGTTGCAGCGGGACTTGTAGTTCTACATAGTCGTCAACAAATTAAACATCTCGTGTGCCATCAAGCATTTACATTTCCTTCACTGTGGTTTGCTTCTATATAAAAGAATTCCCATGTAAGTACAGGGCAAAGCTTTCAACTAAACAGAGAAATTACCTGTCTGCAGTCCCCTCCTTACATTCTCCTTCAGCTCGTCACAATTTGCTTATTAACTTATCAAACGTCTCTTCTTTTCTGGCAGCTTCGCTTCTGCTTCTCGTTTCAATGTTTAAACCTCCACCCCCGAGACAGGAGCAAAGTTTAATCCCAACCCATCCTCCCTCTTATGTTTTGCCTACCCCTTACTCCCCTCTCACTTCCTGAATTTTCAGGAGACCTATCTCCTATCTCCTTTCACAGAGCTTCCCTTAGCTTCCTCTTCAACTCACTGTAAAATCATCCTCTTCCCACAGAGTTTTTCCCTTTCCCTGTGTCCTTACTCGGGCTCTATTTACATTTCTGACACTCGATAATATAGGACGCCGCCATGTTTGACATCACAAGTGACAGGCGCTGCCGGAAGTTTACCCTGTAGTCACGTGACATTAGAGCGTTCCCGACGTCAGCTTGCGGCGAACAACTATTGGTTGAGAGATCAGCACTTGTCAAGGGCAGTTCGTGACGTAGCCCAGTGGGTGGGGAGAGCATGGAGTTGCTTTCTGGCTTCTTAAGTTCTTTTCGTGGATCTTCCAGGGAGAAAGCGCAGCCCCGCATCATGGACGAACGAGCCCTGGAGGTGTATGGTAATTCAGGGGGCAGAGGAGAAAGATGGGGCGCTGCGATGCACGCGAACAGACTGCTGGGAGACATTTAGTGACGTTTGGCAGATGGACGTAGTGCTGCTCCTGATATGGCTTTCAGGGACAATTGTGCAATGTGGCCGCTCTGTAGCCGTTTAGATTGCAGCGCAAGCAGATCTTTTTATAACGGGGTTACAGTCCCTGTTCTAAGATATTCGCTCATCTAAAGACCAAACTTCATACGCTTTTTCACCTATCTTTTATTGTATTTTAAAATCCACTTTCTATTTTAGAACTGGTCTATGAGCTTCCTCACCCTTATGTTCTTACGGCAGACAACCCAAGCTTGCTGTGTGTCCTTGATGTGACAGTGCTGGAATTGGCCAATCAGTGGAGGGGAAGTCTGTCAGCGACTGGCAGCATTGGTTGCAGCTGCAAAACAGTGTTGGGCTGAGAAGCAAACAAATAAATAGTGAATAAAGTACCCCCTCTTGTAAAATAGGATATTGTAAGTTACCAAGGAGCTCCATGACCAGGCCTGGACTGAGATTCAAAATAGGCCCTGGCATTTCAGGTACACAGAGGCCCAAACAGGCCACACAGCAGCACAAACAGCCTCCTACCAGCCCAATATATAGTGACGGCCTATGGCAATTTACAGCAGCCCCTCTGGCATTTGCCAGAACCCACAGATTGCCAGTCCGGGCCTGTCCATGACTGTATAAAAAATGTGAGGTCGAAGGCCGGGTGAGGTGACTGCTAATTAGGGCTGCCACCTGTTCCGTTTTGACCCGAACAGTTCGATATTTTAAGGTCTGTTTGGGTCTCATCTTTCTGTTTGGTTTTCAGCTTTGTGAAAACTGAACAATGATCTGGCCAAATGAAAACTAATTAAATACCCAACTACTCACCTTGACATTGCTCAGTTATTATGCAGTGCAGTTCATTTTGTGTTATTAAAGCAACAGAAATAAGCAAATCAATCAAAAATACATATTTTGTCTAAATGAGCATTGCTGTATTTCAGAGCTTTCTGGATAACTGGTTTCTGTATAATAGATCCCATACCTGTAGTTAAAGGATTGGTCTTACTCATCAGGCAGAATCGATAGAGGTAGGATTTCCAGCTGTGTGGCTTTCAATTGGAAATCTCCATTTGTCAAAGGGCTGTCTGATTTAAAACTTTCTGTTCCAATTTAAAACATTGCGAAAACTGGGCAGAAATCCAGCCATTTGCATATAAGTGATGTACTAACCCTGACCCAGCATCATAGCTCCACAACCAGTGCCGGGCCATGCTGGGCAGGCGCCCTAGGCAGGACCGGCAGCTGCGGCGGCTGTTTAGAGTGCGCCTGTGCGAATTTGCTTGTGCGCCTGCGCGAATTTGCTCATGCGCACAAAGCGCGATAACCACATAGAGTCGGCAAGAGAAGGGAACCGGACTTGGGGTAGGCGGCAGAGGAGGTACGTGCCTGGCGCCCTCCCAGCTTTGCGCCCTAGGCACGTGCCTACTCTGCCTACCCCTAGTTCCGGCCCTGTCCACAACATCATTGTACCTGCCTCTGATCTCATCATGCCCACCCCAAGATCACTGCTCCAGCCCAATGCTATCTGCCACGCACCTATTGTTCGGTTTAGCCACCGGCAAAGGTGGCAACCCTGCTGCTAATATCCTCATATTTTGGAACAAGGGGTACTTTATTTATTATAATACACAAGCTTCGGTGAGTCGTGTGACAAAAATGACATCACTAAGCTCCGGCAGGGCCGCTCTGGCTATGAGGCAAGGTGATAATCTTGCCTCAGGCGGCACGGAGCGACCAGTTACCAGAGGCGGCAAAAAGCCGCCTCTGGTAACCTTAAGAGCCAAATGGAAATTAGACTCTTCTAGTGCAGTGAGCGCAATAGCGCTCACTGCACTAGCGATGCGACCCCTCCTAGACCCGCTCCAATGCTACAAGTTAGAAATACAGAGCGGGAGGGGGGGGCGGCAGCAGCCCCTGAAACGTGCCTGTGCTCTGATTATAACTGATGACATCCCTAAGCACCGTTTATATAGTGGATAAAGTACCCCCTCTTATACCACACCATTTATAACTGATGACATCAGAACTCACCATTTATAAGGATATAATTTACAAGATATTCATAGGTTTTTATGTATTATATAGTGAATAAAGTACCCCCTCTTGTAAAATATAAGTATATTATAAGTTACCGAGGAGTTTCATGACCATATAAAAACACGAGGCCGAAGGCCGAGTGTTTTTATACAGGTCATGGAACTCCGATGTAACTTCTAATATCCTCATATATTGCAACTGGGGGTACTTTATTTATTATAATACACACGTTTTAGTGTCATGTGACAGAAATGATATCAGAACTCACCGTTTATAACTGATGACATCAGAACTCACCGTTTATAAGGATATAATTTACAAGATATTCATGGCTTTTGTGTATTATAAGAATATAATGTACATGATAGCCATGGTTCTTGTGTATTATTTATATGTAACATACAAAAGCTATCTATCCATTAAATTATATCCGTATAAACAGCTCTTAGTGATCATCAGTTATTAGATTGTCTCATGAAACTTGTGTATTATAATAAATAAAGTACCCCTTGTTGCAAAATATGAAAATATTAGAAGTCACCTCGGAGTTCCATGACCTGTATAAAAGGCCTTCAGCCTCGTGCTTTTATATGGTCATGGAACTCCTCTGTGGCTTATAATATCCTTATATTTTATAAGAGGGGGTACTTTATTCACAGTATAATTTATATACGAACAACTTTAAAAACCTATTTGTTGAGTTAAATATCCACTGCAGTTTCCCCTTTAAAGAAGAATTTCCCTTTTAAAGGAGAATGTAAGCATGTATGGCGAAGTGATGTATGAGAGAGATTACGTAGGGGATGACCAAGTGTGTCTAAAAGATAACCTGAAACAGCTTAACTTGCTCTGACCTGTTCCATCTAGCCTTGTTTGTGACCCAGACGTGAATGTTCTTGCCACCATGATCCTGACCTGGAGGTGCCTTCACCGTGACTCTTGCTTGCTTGGTGGTGCTGTGTATATTCTCTCTATTTATTTCCCAAATATTACCATCTACTTTTCCAACACAATGCCACTTTTGCACATCTGCTGCTTGACACTTGCACCTTACCCTGGCACTTGGCATTTCAGACTTGTTCCACCACTAGCCTTGATGTCTGGATGTATTTTTTCATTTTCCAGGAGCTTGAGTTGCCCCTTACAAGTTGCATTGTATCTGAGGTCTAATGGCGTAGGTTGATGAAGTGCAACTGCACGGCTAACGGTGCTCAACAATGTGCTTGCAAGAAGTAGAATATGATTAAGATGGCCAATTAAAGCTGCTGCTGGCTGAGCTCCTCTAGACTTCCAATCAGTCTGCCTAACTGATATCAGCCCTAAAATGATGTATCAATTGGGCAGGTTTGAAGATCCAGTTGGTTGCAGACCATATCAGAGTGCTGATGCAGTGATCTCTGAACAGAATGCCATAGGCCCCACAACCAGAGAAGTATGGCAGTTAAGCTGGGAATGCACTGATAGAGCTTTGTGTTATCTGGCCACCAATGCAGTGGGCTAATGTCATAATTCAGCCAACAACTGGGGGGGGGGGGGTGCTGAATGATGAAATTAGCCCACACACAAAGCTCTATCAGTGCATTCCCATCTTAACCTCAGTGCCATACTTGTCTGGCTGTTGGACCTTAGGCAGCCCTCCCATCAGGTTAACTGCTGGCTCCATACACAACATATATATAGTCCTAGTTTCCAAATAATATTTATGAGTAGATAAAATACATTTTTAAGGGGGTCACCTTTTAGTTTAGTATGTTATAAAATATTATATTCCTAACTTTGAAATTGATCTTCATTATTATTTTTATAGTTTTTTTTTTTTCTTTTTGATTATTTGCCTTCATCTTCTGCCTATTTCAGGTTTTCAAATACTGACCCCAGAATCCAAAAAATGATTGCTGTGTGAGGCTATTTATACTTTTTATTGTTTATCTTTTTATTCAGTCCCTCGCCTATACATATTCCAGCCTCTCATTTAAACCACTGCCTGGTTGCTAGGGTGAATAAGACCCTAGCAACCAGTTGCTGAAATACCAAACAGTAAAGCTACTAAACAAAAACTGCTAATTAACTGAAACATGACAAAAAATAAAAAATGAAGATCAGTTGCAAATTGTTTTAAAATGACAATGTCTACATCATACTAAAAGTTAATTTGGAGGTGCATTACCAATTTAAATCAGGGGCATAATGAAGATTAAGCCCCTGGAGCGCTGGTGTGATAAGTCGTGTACAAACACAGGGTTTATAAGAAATATTGGTTAGTGGTTCTGTATACCTGGGCTCACCTTCTCTATGTTTATACTCTCTCCTCTCACAGATATAATTAAAAATATCCGGGATCCTGAGAAACCAAGCACGTTGGAAGACTTGGATGTTGTTTCGGAAAGCTGCGTTTCCGTTCAGGAGGTGGATGATGAATGTTATCTGGTTATCATCAGATTCACACCAACTGTCCCACACTGCTCCCTGGCCACCCTTATAGGTAAGGATAAGATCCCCCATTAGCATTACTACACATTTGAGTTAGGGATTTATCCAAGATGATTATTTTATGATATGGATATTTTTTTTCTTGAACCATGCAGCTGATATTCAGATCCTATGGGGTATATTTATCAAAAAGTGAAGTCTGAGATCACCACAGTCCACTAGAGTAAAAGTTTCCATTAATTTCTATGGGATTTTTAAAAATGAAAAAATTCACCCTATGCCTTTAAAAATGCCATAGAAATGGGTGGTAAGAGGTGGTATTTCACTCTAGCGGACTGGGCGATCTCTAACTTCACTCTTTGATAAACATACCCCTATGGCAGTGGAAGCTCCCGAGGGTTCTTGTATAATCTTTAGGAAACCCAAGGAATCATATACCTGAATGCTGCATGAGCAAAACATGAGTACAACCTGGGTAAACAGGAGGAAGATTCGGCCGAATCCTTCTTGGAAGATTCGGCCGAATCCTTCTTGGAAGATTCGGCCGAATCCTTCTCGGAAGATTCGGCTGAATACTGAACCGAATCCAAATCGGAATTTGCATATGCAAGTTAGGGGTGAGAAGGGGAAAACATGTTTTACTTCCCCTCCCCTAATTTGCATATGCAAATTAGGGTTCGGATTCAGTTCGGCCGGGCAGAAGGATTTGGCCGAATCCTGCTGAAAAAGGCTGAATGCCGAACCGAATCCTGGATTCGGTGCATCCCTAGAAAATATTAATTAGAATTTATATTGGGACCTTTTTTAAAATAATAATGTAAATTGAAGAACAGTGTAAAATGCAGTAGTTCAGGTTCTCCTGTGTATCATATTTCTCTGCAAGGCTTCTGGAATCTAACAGCGCAAGATGTTTTCCAGTTTAAGAATATGTTAATGATCCTAGTGCCTTGGCTTGAATTGTCTTTCTAAAAATCCATTCCCTGCTTTGTGCTTGCGTGGGATATCTGCTGTTAATGAATCAGTAACCCTTTCCGTGCTACAGATAATGAAATCCACAGTGCTGACACAGACGTACTAGCATGCTTATACCATAGATTCTACATTGTCAGGTTACATGATCTCAGTTTAACCGTTTTTGTGCATTTTTGTTTTGTTTGCTCACACCCTTGTAAATGGTTCCCACTCGGCTTGGTTCAGTATTCTTTATCTCTGTATGCTGAGCAGGTATATATATCATGTATCCTGCAGAACAGGACACCCAAGGGTAGGAAAATAAGGATGGATCCAGTGTCTGTGTTTTCTTGTTCTTGCACGCGAGGGATGTTATGTTTGCAGCATGCTGGATCAGTGGGTTACGCTCTCTAAATTTGCTTCAGGTTTTGGCACTATTCGCAAGTAGTTTGTATGTTCTCCCTGTTTCTGTAAAAGTTTCCTCTGAGTACTCTGGTTTCCTCTCACAAAATCATACAGGTGGATAAATTGACTCCTGATCAAATTGGCCCTCTGTGTGTGAATGTGATAGGGACCTTAGACTGTAAGCTCCACTTGGGCAGGGACTGATGTGAATGGTGTATAATCTCTATAAAGTGCTGCATAAATGTATTGACTCTGTATAACAATAATAATGCTTCTGTTGTACAGAAAACTGTAGAGTCCAACAAACTTTTTTGAATGCTCTAATATGTAACAGTGTTAGAAACCAAATCAACTAGTGCATGTGGTTTATAGCAGACTGAGCATTTATTTGTAATGACATTCAGCATGTTATTTACCAAAGGTCGAATTTTAGAGTTTTTTTTTTTAGACCTCATACTTCGATTGGACTCATAACTCGAATGGTTTCTAATTCAAGAAAAAACTTGAATTAGCGAGTTTGATCGAGTTTTTCGGGAGGAAAAAACTTGAATTGATCTAGTTTTCAGCAAAACCCTCCTAAAAAAAACTTGACATCATGAAGGCTATTAAAGGGCATGTAAATAAAAAAAATAAAATACCATTTTTACTTTCTTTAATGAAAAAGAAACCTATCTCCAATATACTTTAATTTAAAAAATGTTTACAGTTTTTCTAAGAAACCTGACTGTGTGCAGTGAAATTTTCCCTTCATTTACTGCTGTGGATAGGAATTGTCAGACGGTCCCTAACTGCTCTGCAGGAAAACAATAATACCTATGAACAGCAGGGGGAGCACCAACCTTACTTCCCAGACATGCAGAACTCAAGTAGCTTTGTTTCCCTGTAGAGCAGTCGGAGACTGTGTAGAGATTTGTATTGGATTTGATTTTTGCCTTTACATCCCATTTACTGTTTCCAGCTGCAAGGACAAAGATCATGGAGCCAGATTTAAACAGATAAACTGGGATTCTATTTGGAGGATTATTTTGCTGCAGCCACTGGTTCTGCAGAGTTGGAGACAGTTTGTATTCAACAATACAAAAACTATTAAACCCATATTAGATTACATGACAACACAGGACCAGTGCAGTCTGTATATTCTGATTATTAATCAGTCTTGCTGTATTGGCTTCTGGCAGATTTTATGTGACTTGTGCAGTTTTGATTTATGACAATCCCTAAGCAGACCACACTGAGCATGTGCACAGTCTTAGTCTTGCAAAGATGTTTAACAAAGTTACAAGATGTTGACCGCCTGTGGCCAACTTTGAAAGCATAAATCATTTGTTTGATTAGGCTTGTGGTGCATTAAGTTTATGTTTAGGGGTATAATAAATCTAGAAAAATTAGAGTTTTTTTTTTTGTTAAATTCGATTTTTGACCCAAAAAATTACCTTGAAAACATGAATTTTTGTGGAAAACACAACTCGAACCTTATTATATCTGCCATTCAATGTATAAAAATTGCTCTCTGCCTTCTTTATACCTGCTACCTAATAGTGAACATTTTTTTGTTTTGTTTTTTAAATGTAAAACTAAACTGACCCCCCCCCCACCCAAACAAAAAATGAACAGATACAATATCCTTCTGTGGGAAGAGCAAGTTAACCCTCTAAACCCTGGAGTTGCCCCATTTAGCAGAAACAACCTCAAGAAGACTTCTCTTTTTAAATAAATAAATGTGTCAGACATCAAGTGGGAAATCAGAGACTCTGGATAATCCTGGGGGGAAAAAAGCATTCTTTTATGCTGCTACCGACTGCCCAGATTCATTTGCTTTTGGCTCCTGCCATAGCAACGTCAACATCCCATTGCTGAGCCAGAAAACCCAATTTTCTTTAAGGCAAAAGTACATATAATTATATGTGAATTTTGATTGACAGCAACTTCTGATTATATTTGTTCTTCAACCTTTCATTCTCCTTTAACTGTAACCCCATAGTCTGTAGCGGGAAAGTGAGTTTAAGGGTGATCTCTACAAGCATTCACTGTGCATTTGCTGTATAACTGACGGCTGAATATATGAACGGTGCCCCTTTTCCTTGATCGCAAGTGAGGAAGCTAACTCTGCTGGGTTTTAGTCAGTGGAAGGAAAGAAGTTGCTGGTGAAGGTGAATATGAATTTTTTTTCAGCAATGCAAGTGCTGCAAAGGATGAAATTAATGGAGATTATGATTATGTGGACCCCCAGCAATTATTCTTCATTACGGAGTGTCCTAATTGACTTCCCTAACTGCATTCATTGACGTTACTTTTTTGCCCCCAGGTGTTATTGCAGCTTGATTTGACCCTTGCAGACGTACATGTGGTATAAATTACCTTTAAACATACTTACTCACTGTACAGCAATAAAAGACCCAGTTGTTTAGGTTCCTTTAGAGATCGGACCAGATTTTGGCGACGGTGTTTAGTTGCTAATGCAAATGCTGTTTTTCTCAGGAGTAGACATGTTGGCATGGTCAGGTGATTCGCCTGTCAATTCAGTCTATCATCATCAAAAATGCATTTTTATCTTATGTAGTTCACTGGAGGAAGACCTTTGGTAGAGTCTTAGGGGCAAATTCACTAAGATTCGTAGTTGCGCCAGGCGTAACTTCGCCGCACTTCGCCACGCGTAGTTTTGCCAGCGCTTCGCAAATTCACTAAAATCCGAAGTTGCACTCAGGGGTAGCGTAAGGTTGCGAAGTTGCACTAGCGTTGCTTCGCTAAGTAAAGCGAAGTTACGCTAGCGAAAGCTAATTTGCATACGGCGCCAAATTCAAATTTCAATGGAGGAATACGTATCAGCACTACAAATGGCTAGAAAACCTTCAAAACATCAAATAAAAATTTTATTTTGCCCTACACATGTGCCCACTGTCTAGGTAAGTTGCCATGAGTCAGGAGATGTAGGGGGGAAGGAGGGGAGCCCCAAAAACATTTTCGATCTTTTTCAGCCTATCACCCATAATGTAGAAAACACGCCAGCGTTTTTTGGGACTTAGAAAAAATTTTGACTTTTTTTGAAGCAATCCCTATCTACTCTATTGCGCTTCGCCTGGTCTGAGGTGGCGAAGGAAGTCTAGCGTAAAAGGTAGCGTTCAGTACACTGCACGCTTTAGTGAATTTGCGTAGTTACGTCGCTAGCGAAACTTCACCAGGCATAAGGGTGCGAAGTAACACTAGCGAAACTACGCCAGCGTTCGTTAGTGAATTTGCGCAGTAACGAAAATGCCAAACGCTAGCGAAGTAACGCTAGCGTTCGGCGCTTAGTGAATTTGCCCCTTAGAAGGTTCTGCAGTTATAGTAATGTGTCCGCTGCATCTGTTGTGCAATGAAATTGCTAGTGTTTGTGTCTCTACAAAAGACTGTGGTGGGGGAATTTTTTTTGGAGTTAATATTAAACACGGAAGGGAAAACATTTTTGGTGAGGTGAAAGGGTAAATAGCTTATTTGTTCCACTGTTTTTTATGCACCTGATGAAGGCTGTTGTAGCCGAAACATTGTTGTGCAGGATTGTCTGCAAAATAAAAACGAAAACCTTTTAAAACATAAAGGTGTGCTCTCCGGCTATTTTTCGATTTACTTGGAATCCTTGCATTCTGGCACGGGGACTGCGGCTCGTTGAGAAGCAATTAACACACTCATATATAATCTGGTACATACATACTGTTTGACGGCAGATAATCATATTAGGGATGTACCCAATTCATGATTCGGTTCCGGATTCAGCCTTTTTCAGCAGGATTCGGATTGGTCTGAATCCTTCTCCCTGGCCAATCCTAATTTGCATATGCAAATTAGGGGCGAAAAGGGAAATTGCTTGACTTTTTGTCACAAAACAAGGAAGTAAAAGTTTTTCCCCCTTCCCACCCCTAATTTGCATGTGCAAATTAGGATTCGGTACGGTATTCGGTCGAATCTTTTGCGAAGGATTCTGGGGTTCGGGCAAATCCAAAATAGTGGATTCGGTGCATCCCTAAATCATATGCTGTTATACTGGTGCTGCTTGAGCCCTTTTGATTGAGATATAGGATCTATGCCAGGGATCCCCAACCTTTTGAACCCGTGTGCAACATTCAGAAGTAAAAGGAGTTGGGGAGCAACATAAGCATGAAAAATGCTCTTGGCGTGCCATATAAGTGCTGTGATTGGCCATTTGGTAGCCCCTATGTGGATATTGTGTCCGCATACATTGGGGCTCTGTATGGCAGTACATCTGGTTTTTATATAACAAAAACTTGCCTCCAAGCCTGGAATTCAAAAATAAGCATCTGCTTTGAGGTCACTGGGAGCAACATCCAAGGGGTTGGAGAGCAACATGTTACTCACGAGCTACTGGTTGGGGATCACTGGGGATGCACTATTTATCCTCCAGTGCACCATTTCCCCAGCCATCTCTCAACTGGTGGAACAACTTTTTCATCCCTGAGGAAATGAAATGGCAAATCAGTACCATCACCATAAGAAGCAACAATACATACATATATCTATGCAGGCTGTATTATGCTGGCAGTAAGGCAATTTGACAATATGTGAGTTTGGTGTTTTCAAATTCTTGCATTTAGTTCAGCCTCCATTGCTCCGTAAGATTGAAAGCTGCCTGTATGATTTTGCCAGTAGATTATCAGGCCACTACTCAGTTTTAGTGGTGACAGGAGAGCTGTATAGCCTCTGAATGAATTTGAATGAAATCTGAGAGAAAAGCACCACCTGGGGGTTTCTCCATTAGAAACTGATATTGAGTGTCAAGAGCCTTACTAATCCTGTGTCTGTATCCAGGTCTGTGTCTACGAGTCAAGCTGCAGAGATGTCTGTCTTTCAAACACAAGGTGAGAACTGACACTTGCACTTTGTCTTTAAGCAATTTCCAAGTAAAGAAAGGTTTATTTCATATTCTATCAATTTTTGTGCGGGTAAAAAACACTGATTTGTCAAAAAAATGTATTTTCTTCTTTTGGTTTTATTTTTAAGGTTTTACTTTTAACCTTCTCCTTTTTGTTTTTTATTTCTTCTAATCATATGATTTACACAATTTATCATTCTCTCACTGGGATGGCATGTAATGTCTACCAATACGTAAGACTTCTTTGCATAGCTGATTGTATGTCTACCATGAGAAAACTTCTGCTCCCCCCCCCGAATGTAAAATGTGAATGTATGTACAGTTAGATATAAAAATAAAAACTCAAATTCAAAGTTACACTACACTACTTACCGGCTAATAGCAATCCAGTCTCACTGTGCCACATCGCACTGCGCTTCTCATTCACATGCCACAGGGTGTTGGGGTCCACAAAGTTGTCTCCTTTTGCCCCAGTGAGCCGATCTGACCCTGATGGAATAATCTTAGGCCAACGAACAAGTAGCATTGCCATGTGGTCTCTCGCCAAGGCCCCATTTGGTAGACAAGAAAACTTTCAGCATCACACCCCATTCGTTTGGACGGCAAGCCACCTGCTATCATGGGTGCGCTTAAAGGGCATGTAAAGGCAAAAAAATAAAATCCCATTTTTACTTTCTTTAATGAAAAAGAATCCTATCTCCAATATACTTTAATTAAAACATGTGTACAGTTTTTATAAGAAACCTGACTGTATACAGTGAAATTCACCCTTCATTTTACTTGCTGCACTTAGGAAACCTTAGACGGTCCCTAACTGCTGTGCAGGGAAGTTATCATACTTTCAAACAGCAGGGGGGACCCCCCCCCCACACCTTACTTCCCAGAACTCGAGCAGCTTTGTTTGTTTCCCTGTAACAACTGTGAAGATTTCTATCCACAGACCCAGTGCAGTCTGTATAGTCTGATTATTAATCAGTCTTGCTGTATCGGCTTCTGGCAGATATTATTTGACCTGTGCTGTTTTGATCATTTATGACGATCCCTAAGCTTTACCACCCAACTGAAGCCCAGACCACACTGAGCATGTGCGTAGTCTTGGTATCGCAAAGATGTTTAACAAAGTTACAAGATGACAGCCCCCTGTGCCAACTTTAAAAGCATAAATCATTTGTTTGATTTGGCTTCTGGTGCAGTAAGTTCATGTTTATATTAAGTATACAAAATACAGCATTTCTAACATTATTCTATTTTAGACTTTAGTTGCCCTTTAAGTGTGCCGTTGCCCCTAAACATCTGCCAGAAATGACAAAATATTTATTTGTAACTCCTGGAGGAACACAACAGGAAATCAGAAGGGAAATACCACCTGTTAATTCACATCGAGCATCATATTATGTCTGCTGTGTTAAAATGGGCTCAGACCATTTAAAGGAGAAGGAAAGGCTAAAATTAAGTAAGCTTTATCAGAAAGGTCTATATAAATACACCAGTAAACCCTCAAAGTAATGCTGCTCTGAGTCCTCTGTCAAAAGAAATACAGCATTTATTTCCTTCTATTTTGTATACATGGGCTTCTGTATCAGACTTCCTGTTTTCATCTTAAACCTCCAGGGCAGGGCTTGAGCATGCTCAGTTTGCTTCACTCCCCCTCCCATCCCTGCTGTAATCTGAGCTCAGAGCTGTAAGTGAGCAGGGAGAGACTCAGGCAGGAAGTGATGTCACACCAAACTTATATGGCAGCTTCTATCCTAAACAAACAGAGACAGCGTCTCGAGCTGTTTACTCAGGTATGGTAAAGCATTCTGCAGAATAAATATAGCATTCTAGCTTGCACTATTGAGGCTAATCTGTTGGCAATATACTGTCTTGGAGCTTTCATTCTCCTTTAACACAGCAGGGCTCTGCGCTTCTACCCCAGAATACAGTTGGGCTCACATAAACCTGTTCTTTCTCAAAAAATGAAGGTCAGTGGGTTGCAAGAGCTTGCAATCTAGTAGAGTATTAATTTTTCTTTTTAACCATTACATTTTATTTTAGGGGCACCAACAAGGTTGTAAATGAAGACAGTGGCATTGCTTTGAAATGTTTGCAGCTACCAGTTGATAGAAAATGGTTTGTTTTTATATTTGATTAAATGTTTAGAAACCGATCCAGTTATAATAACAGGGCATTGCTACCTAGCACTGAGGCCAACCAAACTCAATGTAACAGATTCAGCCTCATAGACTGCATGTTCATGTGTGGTCACCAGGTGGCATTGTAATTGCATAGTTTCATAGCAATGCGATTTCTTTTTTTTTTTTGTAATTCCTTCCTGAATGCCATCATTTTATACCACGCACAGAACCTTTAACCCTTAATCTGCTGATAGGTTAAACACATTGCGGAGAAGAGGAATTAATGACAAATAATTTCTCACACACCCACTGTTTTGGCTCAGAAGTTGGGGTTGTAGGGAGGTTTGGCAGATCCCTCTGCATTCCGACCTCTTCCAGCCTCTCTCTTATAGTTTTTTTTTTTCATTTTATTTTACTTTGCTTCAGGAGAAAACCAGTGTCTTCTTATTCTTTATGGAAAAAAAAATCAGCACATTAAATCTGTACCTGCTATACATTGTGATACTTTATTCATATCCAGCAGACCTTTAGGTTTCTTTAACTTTGATTTTACAGCTGGAAATCTATATTTCTGAGGGGACTCACTCAACAGAGGAAGACAGTAAGTTTCTACCAGCTTTTCTACTCTGGCTGTTGGTGCAGGGTATAAGGAAGACTACCAATTTATATTTCTCTTACACGTTCAGTTTTTAGTTTTCCCTTGTTCTAATGGACATATTAAGATCTGATTACAGATTCCTTTGTTGTACCTGCTGTTTATTTTGCTGTCCATTAAACTTGTGAAAGCCCCCATTGTTTGCAGGCTGGCATGCCTAATTTCATCCCATAGCCCTCCTTTAATGTCATTATCTCTTTATAAGAAGCCAACAGGAGGCACAGTCTAGTGAACATGATCTGCGGGGTCTAAGAAGCTAAATATAACCACTAATTGACTTCCATGGAAATTAGTTTGTTCCTAGCTTGCACACAGTGATTCCATAAAACAGAGCAAGCATAGAAATGCACATTGCATTGCATACTGCCCTTCCAAAGGGATGCTATACACATTAAACATGTATGGTGCAGCCATTCTCGTTTTGAAACACTTTATGGTGTCAGACGTAGCAGCGGACCTTACCAAGGCTAGCTACTTACCATAGAGCCATCCTCATTTCCCACATGAGTCTTGAGACTCACAACAGCTATGACTTCGATATTTATGAATGTTACAGTTGGCAGTAATATTTTACACAGTTTTGGCTAAAACCCTTCATTTAGAGATAGCAACATTCTTTAAATGTTAAGCTGGCCATACACAGGCTAATTTAAGATGCTGATTTAGTCCTTCAGACTGAGCAGCTGATCTGCCTGTGTATGGCTCCTCCTGAATTTCTTCAACGATTGATAAATGACTGAAAATTATGCAGATTTAGAAATCCTGATGATGCTAGGGCTGTATTGGCTTGTTGATGAGGTCTTCTCCTGATGACCTGAATCGGCCTTCCTGTGATCTAATCGTTGCCCTTAGGGCCAAACAATCAGATCAGCCCGATATGGCCCAGCACTTAGGTGGCCATGTTGGGCAATGACATGCTTGTTTGATAAGGTTACCAAATGAGCAGGTATTCTGGTGTGTGGCCACCTTTAGTTGGGTGGTCTTTTGGGAGATGTTTAAAGGAGAAGGAAAGGCGCTCTTTACTTGGGGGTGCCAAAAGTTAGGCACCCCCAAGTGATTGTATATACTTACCTGAAACCCCGGGCTGGTGCTCCTATCAGCAGAAGACTGCACCGACCCAAGGTTCTTCCAGCTTCCGACTTCTTCTTTCTTCGTGCAGGTGCACATGTGCAGTAGAGTGAAAAGCCAAACTTTAACAAAGAAGTTGGCAATTTCATTCTACTTCACATATGTTGGCCCCCGAAATTTGAAGAAAGAAGAAGAAGGAAGCCGATTGCTCAGTGGTGCTTGCGGGAAGAATCCCCAGACTGGTGCAGTTTTCTCCTGATAGGAGCACCGGCCTGGGGTTTCAGGTAAATATATATAATCAATTGGGGGTGCCGAACTTTTGCCACCCCCAATTAAATATGCCTTTCCTTCACCTTTAAGGGGATAAATATGGCCCTTGCTGGTCCTAATTAACATGTTTGCCTCTGACTGTGTCTTGTTTCTAAGTTAATAAACAGATAAACGATAAGGAGCGAGTTTCTGCAGCCATGGAGAATCCAAACCTGCGGGAAATTGTGGAGCAGTGTGTCACAGAACCGGACTAGAGTGGTTCTAGAGGCCCAGTAACCAGCTGTTGCTGAACGCTGACCAAGAATGTATGGTTGATGGTATGGAATCCCTGCTCAGAGGAAGCCATTGTATCAGATATGCAGTTGGATTCATTGCAGTCTGGGCTCTCTTGTTAACAGAGGCAGAGATGCTAACGGACCCTGGGATAGAACATATTCCTCAAATAATTCTCAGTTTCCCAGTCTGAGAATGTTGTATTGCTCATCTCAGGATTGAACCTTAAAGCCCCTGAAGGTTACTTGTGACTGCCAATGGGAAATCTGTTCTGAATGTAGGAGATCTTATGGGCATTATAATAACCTTCTCTGCGCTCTACAGATAAATAAAATACATCTTTTTTTACCTGTTCTATTATCATATTACTAACACTTCCAAGCAGACAAAGGGCTTTGTTTATTTTCCAGGGATTGGGTTGATTTAGATTGCATAGTCTGCAGCTTGTTGGATCAACAGGATTTGCAGTTGCGCTACTACACAGCCAGTGTATTAAGAGACTAGATTTGTGATGTGACCCACACTGATCCCTGACACCATTCTACCAAAATGCTGACCTCTGGAAACCACACTTACTCAAGGGAGCCGCTTTCAGTTGCTGATGGAGTAGTCAAGAGGCTGCATAGTAATGAAACTCTCAGTTTGCACGGTAAGCAGCAGTCTGCACTAGACTAGACTAGACTAGTGGTATTCTGAGAAGTCCGTTAACACCGCAAAATATGGCTCTCCCTAATCCTAGCCCACACCAATTAGCTCGATTTGCAATATTTGCATGATTTTTTTAAATGCACTGTTTGGGGGGGAGGGGGCTTTTAAAGGGGTTGTTCACCTTGGAATTGACCTTTAGTATGATGTAGAAAGTTATATTCGGAGACAATTTGCAACTGGGTTTCATGTTTTATTAGTTGTGTTTTTTAGAGTTATTTCTTTTCCTATTTAGCAGCTCTCCAGTTTGCAATTTTGGCATTCTTGTTGCTAGGGTCCAAATTACCCTAGCAACCATGCACTGATTTGAATAAGACTGGAATATGAATAGGAGAGGACCTGAAAAACAGATGAGTTATAAAAAGTAGCAATAACAATAAATGTGTAGCCGTACAGAGCATTTGTTTTTCGCATGGGGTCAGTGACCCCCATCTAAAAGTTGGAAAGAGTCAGAAGAAGAAGGCAAAACATTCAAAAACTATGAATAAAATAAATAATGAAGACCAATTGAAAAGTTGCTTAGAATTGGCCATCCTATGACATACAGAAAGTTAATTTAAAGGTGAACCATCCCTTTAAAGTCTTTTCCATCGACACCTTCTGATTTCTGCAAGGTGAGCAATTCAGGGGTTCTCTCCATTCAAAATTTCCTCCATGGGGAAACCTTTCATCCCACTGCTGTCAACATACTGTGCTGGTTTCTGGAGCCCAAAAAAATGTCGTTGTTGTTTTTTTTTTTGTTTTTTTTTGCAGTGTCCTTTTTTTTGGAAATATCATATTAGATCAATGACTGGGATACAGTACCAGAATAGTGGAAGCAAACAGTTGATTTGTGTGGGTTACTGGGCTAATCTCTTCCCATACCTTTACTACTATTGCCGCTACTACTACTACTACTACTCTGTATACTTTTTTAGACTACTGTGGGTTGTAATGTTATTCAGAAGCAGCATTGGTAGATCTGAATAATTCCTTTCGTTCTTGCCTCTCATGACAATCTATGGAACAAGAGCCGGAGGGTTAAAACTGCATCAACTTGTAGCCAAATGTGGTAACTGAGTGTCCTCTTTACATTTACCTGTAGTAATTAATTTTTTAAAAATATGCACTATAGATGTTGTCATGGTATTTTTTTAGTTGAATCCATGTTGGGTTCTGGGAAGCCAAGTAGCATGCTAATTTGCTGATTGCACAAGGATCTATGGATCATATTTACAAAAAAGTTTGCAGACCTCACTCTTCTCTGCTGTGTAGTGAACAACTGAGTACAAACCCTTTCTTTCAGGACTACTACCTTTAAAACTTGGCATGAAATGGAGATATTTCTATATTTGTTGGATCCTGCTGCTTTTCAGTGTGTGTTCAGCTGCAGATTCATGCCTTATACTCTAAATTAAAAGCTTACGGTATAACAATGTTGCTGTGTGTAAGAAGCTACTTGCCAAGAAGAACATTTTAGGACTTCATTCTTACAGTCACGTTTGGGCTAGCCGCATTTAAAGAGGTGAAATGTTATGATTTACACAGTTCTGGCTGAAATATACAGGCCGGCTGCATCTTGTTTATACTACATAAATTAGTTCTTAAAAATGTGTTTTACTGACCAATCTCTGCAGCCTCTTAATATGAACACTATTCCCCTTGGAATGTCATGTGCAATTTAGGGAGCTGATTTGTAGTACTAGACAGAAATAGGATCCGTTATCCAGAAAGCTCCAAATTATGGGAAAACTGATGACTTTTTATCCAAATAATCCATATTTTTAATAATATTTCCTTTTTCTCTGTAATAATAAAACAGTAGCTTTTACTTCATCCCAACTAAGATATAATTAATCCTTATTGGAAGCAAAACCAGCCTATTGGGTTTATTTAACGTTTACATGATTTTCTAGTAGACTTAGGGTATGAAGATCCATTATCCCCAGGACCTAAGCATTCTGGATAACAGGTCCCATACCTTTATGAATGCTTCACATGACAACATCAGCCACTCTTACTGCAGATGTAGGTGGCCTATTTATTAAAATGTATTTTTCTCATTTCTTTCATAAAACAAATTTGACCTAAAAAGTCAAATCAGATCGAAAAAAGTGCGGGAAAAGTTGAGACAAAATCGTGCAACAATTCGAAAACATGCAATTTTTTCGCATTGCCGAATTTTTTCGGACGAAAACCAGCATCAAACAGCCCAAAACCCTCAAAAATCATGAAGGCAAAAAAAGATCTTCAAACAGATCTGGACTGGGAGTCAAAATAGGCCCTGACATTTTAAGTGCACGGTGGCCCAAACAACCTCCCACCAGCCCAATAAATAGTCTATGGCAATTTACAGCAGCCCCTCTGGCATTTGCCAGAACCCACAGATTGTCAGTCTGGGCCTGTCTTCAAATTGTGATAGGCACTGCCATTGCCTTTTACATCACAACGGTTTTAACAGTAGTAATTTCAGATTGTTAGCAGCTTTGTAGCCTAATAAATCTTGAACAATTTGAGTTTGTTTTTCCCCTCAAATTATTTTTGTTTTTCCCTTAAAGACTCAACCAGAAAAATTCAAGGTTTAATAAATAGGCCCCTTGATAGCAGCAATACAAACAATCAATGTCTTTAAAGTGTATCCATTGCGTGTGCAGTGCGAGTTAAGGTAAATAATATACCACACTTTGGTCTCCGTTTTTTTATTAATTATGAACGGTACAAAATACTGTCACACAAAGTAGCAATATGAATTGTACTTAAGCTGCATTTATTGAATAACTCTAATGATGAGTCTGGACAGGGGCTTCTAGTTGTGTGATCTGTTTGCTGTGTGTAAGAAGCTACTTGCCAAGAAGAACGATAAACCAGTTCAGATTTCTTCCCACACAGGAAACCTTCAAATACATTAGCAGATTCACCCAACTGTAAGAAGACAGTATAGTCTAGGACTAGAGACGAGAGCAAGAAAGCAGGTTCAAAAATGAAAGGTAAATTAGTAATGACATTAGCAAATGGAAGTAATGGTACAGTACAGTATTAGCTGAGGTATAATGGAGATGTGGTGGAGCAGGGCCTGGAGCACATGACAAATCTGATGTCCTGGTCACTTTTGTTCCCTTCATCAATCAACAGAAAACTCTCATCCCTTAATTGATTACTACTTTATAACCGACAATTGCCTTCCTTCAGACAGCCCAACGCTGTGTATTATATTCACACTGCTTGGACTACCCATAACTCTGACCCATCAAAAGGGCTAGAAATAGCTTTTGACATCCATCCATTCTTGCCTAGTGAAAGGTTCCAACTCTCAGTCTCTGGGTGAGATAAAGAGAAGGGAGAATTGCCCGAGAGAGAGAGAGATGGTTAGTGATGATAGCCAAGTGTAAGTGTGCAACAGTCGATGTGGCTGTAGAGGAAGTGGAGAAGGCCCAGCAGCTTGTGTCTTTGTTCTTTTATTTTTTTGCATATCCGTCTAATCCAGAGCTTTTGTGGAGCTATTAATACGCCTATTGTGTTCAGTGTTGAGTTTCTCTTTCCTGGGAATCACTGAACAAACATTAAATGTGTTTGAGAGTTTTCCCTGTGTGTCATCGGGGAGGAAGGCCAAACAAGTGTGCTCGTTTTTATTGAGGATCTCCACAAAGCCTGTAGTGGGCACCTTATAAGCAGACTAGAACACAATGTTTACTTTAGCCCTTAACACACCATCAACATGTTGCATAGCTCAAAAGCAATTCTTTCTGATACCTAATGCAATATTAGAATTGCCACCTGTCTAGGTTTTAGGGTTCTGAAACCCTGTTGGGGAGCAACACTCACATGCCAAATAAGGGCTGTGATTGGCTACTGTGTGGACTGGTAGCCTACAGTAAACCTGTTTTTTATGCAACTAAAACTTGCCTCCAAGCCAAGAATTTAAAAATAAGCACCTGTTTGAGGCACTGGGGTAACATCCAGGGGTTGGTGAACAACATGGTGCTCATGAGCCACTGGTTGGGGATCACTGCACTACAGGTATGTAGCGCTCAGTTGGGTCCAAGCCCAACCCATCTGAGAATCTGAAAGAGAACGGCCTAGGATTAGGAAGAAAAGATAATGTGAACTCTGTCACCGGCTACGTCAGTTGGGACTATACTGTTTCTCTGTTCTCCAAGGCTATATCTTTCCCATAGGCTGCATTAGAACATTCACTGGCTATAGGTTATGCTTCAACTTATGTTTCACATGCCATGAATTTGAAATGAAGAGTCTGCGGGAATGACAGGCCCTCGTTTCAATCAACGGCCTTTAATTACATACTTTTAATTTGTTTATGGCCTTTATATTAAAAATTGTATAAATGTTGACTGTGGATACATAAACTCTCTTCCAGTAATGACACACAAGATGTGCGGACTGCTCAAGATCTCTTGTGACAACCATCTGCCAGTTATTCTGTTTGCAGCAATGTCCCCATAAAATATAATGGCAATCTGAACCTCTTATAAGGCTCTTTTCTATATATAGAGGACATTAGTGGTGGGAGAGTTGCATATATGAGGACGTAGCACTAGACACACAACCGCAAGAATCAGAAGACAAAAGAGAATTTTTCAAAATTAAAGCACCTACCATTTCCCATCTCTAATCTACTCAACACAAACATTCATTCAAACACACATAAAAACCATTTATTGTTAAGCATGGTTCCCTTTAAAACACCTTTTTGCTCAACCCTCACACTGGTCCCTTTCTAATCTTCAAGCAGAGCTTTATCACTGTAGTGACATTTTCCAGATACCCAGAAACAAAAACTACCCAGAGTTGAAAGTATACTGCAACAAGGCTTATACCTGAGCTATTAGGTCTCTTGTGTCTGTTGTAGTAAAATATATTTTCTTTCTTCTTTTTTTTTAGAAAAATGCATGTGTGAATATGAATCACTAACAGCTGGGGTGAAGAGGGAACAGTAGGCAAGCACTACCTACCAACCTGTATGATACTCAACTGAGTATGTGCTCTGCTCCATGCTTACCCTTACCTATATACTTAGAGCAGGCATGTCCAAAGTCCGGACTGTGGGCCAATTGCGGCCCATTTTCAAATTTACACTGGCCCGCAGCCATTAATAAGGAATCACCCACTCGTGGGTAGGCCTGGATTTGGGGAGAGGCCCCCTAGGCCCTGGCCTAGGGCAGCCTTACAGTACAAGCCAAAACATACCACTTGTTTAACTCTGACTGTTTAAAACTGTGGCCTTGGCACCCAACTAGCCACCCAGACCCAGGATCTGGTACTTTTTTTGCTCCCGAAAATGATAGTAGAGAGCAGTGCCTTTTATTTTCTCCCCGCAGCAGCTGCACGCAGTGACGTAATCGCACATTAGAGTGACATCATATCACTGGATTAGGCGCTAGTTCTCACCGGAGGCTGCCACGGAGACAAATCTGGCCCTCGTTGCAAAAAGTTTGGACACCACTGGTTTTAGAGAATTAATAAAACAGAAATATTCCAGTTTAATACAGTATGAATATAGCAGGAAAGATGCTGTCTCTACTCACGTTGCTGGTGACCTATTTAATTATGGGAGAAACTGTGAAACTGGTATGGGTAACTGGCCGGTTCCATTTATCTGCAACCAGTTATTTTATTCTCAGAGATTAATGGCTTTCAGGATAAAATGCTACCTTTTTGCAGACAGGTGATCCATATATACATGTGACTTATATACAGTTAATACTCATCTTTTTTTTTATTGCAGCCATGAGCTGCTCAGCACCATCATGAATATATAGTTGTTATAGAAAATATGATATTTATGGGCTCATACATTACACCGTACTCCATATGAGGTCCCAGTCCTCATCCTGGATTACATTTATCTGCACTGTCATTTCCTCTGGGCTCAGCCATACTGGACGATGGAATACAAATGTGGTGATTATACTTTATAAACAAATTCCTTGTAACTTGCAGATATCCCTGATATTGATCAGTGCTTAATTCTGAAAATATGATATATATAATGAAATAGGCAGAAAAAAAGACAATGGGGCAGATTTACTAAAGGGCGAAGTGGCCGTCACTAGTGAAAATTGGGCAGAAATCTCATCTGCAGTGACATTGACGATTTACTAAATGGCGTAGACGACAATTCGCTAGCGAAAAAGACCGTCATTACTGCAGTTTCACGCCCTATCGCCAGGTGCATTTTCGTTCAGGTGTCCGATCTTTACTCTGCAAATTCACAAAAGTGCGAATTTTACGGAATGTTACCTCTTTCGCTAGAGTTGCCTTCGCCACCTTAGACCAGGCGAACTGATAAGACAAAGCTTCATCCTCCTCAATCTTATGTCAGTGACATCATATCCTGTATGCTGAGAAATCATAAAAGTTGTAAATAAACGCTGGTGTTTTTCAATAAACGCGGGATTACCTTCAAAAGTCCTAACTATTAAAGATTTTTGTGTTAACATTTCTTTACCAACCATTTGAGGGGCATGCCACATTTGTTTTAGGGTGGGCTCATGTCTAGGGCATTAGAGGATCTCTTTTGTCTTTATTTTGCTTCCTTGGACATTTGTAATAAGTGGCCACTTCAAGCATTTGCCTCAACATCTCTAATAATATATATGACCTATATGTACTTTTCAAATTGACCTAAGTGTAAGAGTGCTAACAAAGGTTAGCTTGGCAGAACTGAACAATAGCGAAAGATCGCTATGAAATGGTCGCGCTGATGAATTAACACTAGCGAAACTTCGCCAGCGTTTTGCTGCTGAGACGCAACTTCGCGTTTTAGTGAATTAGCGTACTGCTAACAAGTTAGCACCTGGCGAACTGAAGCAAAGTGTGGCGGATCATTCACTGGCGACTAGTAGCCCTTTAGTGAATTTGCCCCTATGTCTTGCTCACGGCTTGAGAAGTGAGCCTTCAGAATGGCAGCAGAATGATAATGCAGTTAGTATACCATAACAGAATAATGAAGTTGATCTCTAAAGCACCAGATAGCCCAGTGTAATATTGAGCATGAAACGGCCTCACTGGCCAGCCAGTGACAAATCAACTGAGGTCACAAGCCAACATAGCACCACATGTTAAAGCTAAACAATGCAATTTTGGACAGGTCTCCTAGCGATGGGGCAGAATGCATAGTTTACCCTTTCCCCACTAATACATTCATCTTGTCTGTCCTCTTTGAGAAGTCCTGGCTAATTGATGAACCTATAGCACAGTCTCATGTAGGGTTCAAGAAATAGGAGCAGGAGCAGCCACAGCAAGGAGACACAGGACAAGACGCTTGGACTTCTTTTTCCAGTAGTGGTGAGGATACCCTAATAGCATTAGCACATGTCCAGAGGCCTTCTTCCAAGTGACTTTGTCCCTGAGACACTGGACAGGGTTGTCATTCTCACCTGCGTGATAGACGTTGGTTATTAAGCTCACGAGAGCCCAGAATGTAAGACTGGCATGTGTGACAACACTGAGCCTGGACACTGAGCAAGGAGCACCGACCCAGTATCTTTAGGGTCCTACAGAAGCTGAATGTAAGTCGATCCCGAGTGCAGGAGACATCTGCAAACAAGACAAAAACAATTAGTCAAAGCTTTTTGAAGCTACAGGAAGTAGGTTATTTTGAGTAGTAGGAAATGCTGAGTTTTTAATAATTCTTCCCAAGCAGAATCTTCTACATGGTACGTGTTCTGTAAATTGGCTTATGCTGCTTATCAGCTTTAGGCATCCAAAAAAGCAAAGGCACATTACAGTGCCATTTGTGCTATTCCACCAGCATATACAGTACAGGTATGGGACTTGTTATCCAGAATGCTTGGATATGGGATATTTCTGGAATTTGGATCTTCATACCTTAAGTCTACTAGAAAATCATGTAAGCATTAAATAAACCCAATAGGCTGGCTTTGCTTCCAATAAGAATTAATTTTATCTTAGTTTGGATCAAGTTTAAGGTACTCTTTTATTATTACAGAGAAAAAGGAAATCATTTTTAAAAATCTAGATTATTTGATTATAATGGAGTCTATGGGAGACCTGTTTCTGTAATTCGGATCCCATACCATATATTTAAATTATTAAATTCTTCCAAAATATAATCTGGGCTCATCTCTAATCTGTAACCATGCAATTGTTTTATTCTGCAACCCTTGTTTGGTTTGTAGGGTAAGACTGTAAATTGCTGGCACCATATAAATCTTGAAGATGATTTTGAAGACGGTACGTTGGCGGTGGAATAGCTGTTCCATTATTTCAACTGTTTTGATTATTACATGGGCACAATAAATAGTATACCTTTAGCTTCTCCATAGGTATCCATTGCATAGCTAGTCTGTACCAATTTATACCCTCAAAGTCACCGGATTGTGTAGGGGAATTTGGATTTGGCTCTAATTGTCATGGTTCCAACTCTTCTGTGGTTGCATCTTCTGGGCATTTTATTATGCTACAACGTTTTGTCACCATATCTGATTGTACTCTGTACATGCATTGCATATTGAGGGACAGTCACCAAAGCAAGTACACTACAGACAAATTCATTGAGAAGTTTAGATAACGTGATTTGGCTGTCAGTAGGATAAAGTATAAAGACAGCAAGAAGGCCATATAATGGACATCTAAAACACCTATCAAATGCTACTGTATATGTCCTTTGCATGTCTATCTATGTTTTTTCCTAGTTGGAATAAACATAGAAACTCCATTACACCCCACAGATTCTTATCTTTTCTTGGAAAGAGCTGAGCTGCAGTTGGTGTGAATAGTAAGACAAAATTTGTATCAGGGCTGTTTAGAGGGGTGGATTAATGCACAGGCTCCCCGAGGCTATAGCCTAGGGGCCCAGTGTGATCAGGGGCCCATCTAGCTTTTTTCCAATTATTTTATTTAAATATGTATTTGCACTGCTGGGTCCAGTTGGGTGCACATGCTTGCAGTAGAAGGCAGGCGAGGCATGTGCCTAAAGGTTGGCTGATCCAATGATGTCACTGGGACTTGCTGAACTTAACCTGGTGTAGAGAGCTTGGGTACTCGTCTGCGCTTATCCAGACCCAGCAGTAGCTTAGAAAGGGGGGCCTGTGCATGTAGCCTAGGGGCCCCACATCTCCACTGGCTGTCCAATGTGGAGCAGCTGTTGTTGTACTACATCCCACAAAAACTCCAAGAGCTGAAGGATGTAGGTTCCTTCCTAAAATGTGGGCCCCAACATATGGTATTTTGCTTGGATCTTTCTATGACTAGGGACAGCTCAGGCTTTGATATGACTTTGATTTGAAGTGAATAGATTTAAGCTGGAAAAGTCATACAGTCCCTGATAAGTAACAGTTTCTGGAGAGCACGTTGTGTTTAATATAAAGAACATGCAGGAATCTGGAGGTTTTTGTGTCTGAAATCTGTTAAAGAAACCGGATAGCTTTCCTGTGCCTGGAGCCTGGGATGGAATTTTATATGGAAAGCGACTTCAAAGGCTTTGCTTTGCTTCAGGCGTTTTCCTCCCAGTAGATTTCTATATGCATCAGGTCAGTGGGGCAGATTTTCTAACAAAATCATTCCGTTTCTGACTTCCAGCAACTGCAGCATCGCCACAACTTATATTAAAGGGATACAGTGATTTTAACGCACTAGCTCTAAGTATAAATTCGTAATTTGGCACATCATTTTTTCCAGGGTTTGGCCAGTCTCACCCATCATCAGCTTCTGAAATAGAAATGTTATGTTCCCATTTGCAGTTTCCTTGTATTTATGCATGGTTTGTGTATAGCAGCCTGGCTCTCATTCTGGGATTGTACTAGTGATTCTCTTTGCTTACTAACTATCCTCAGACCTATGAGTTTCATCAAATAAAGAAATATAGAATGAGGAGTGCTAGAATAGCAGCGGGGGCTGTTTCAGTGGATGTGTGCTGGTTTGGATGTTCCAACAGGTTATTCCATAGCATTACATAAAGGAATTAGACCTGCTTAGCACATTATCTGAGTGACAGTTATAAATGTAACTCAACTAGACTAAAGTTTAGCAGGATCAGTATTGGGCTCAGCCCCTATACACTATTTAATCTGTGACTTTGACATTGGTTTGGAAATAAATTGCAGCAGAAATATTGGCACATCTCATGCTTAGCACAGTTGAAAGGAGGCAATTTGTAAATTAAAAGGAATGCATTTAAACAAACCAGAGCTGTAAATTATTTAGGGGTAATAGTAATAATAGCTTTGGTAAGAGCCTGCAATCCCAGACAGCTGCAGCCTAAATAAACACGTTGTACATTGTAAAAGCAAGTTTAAGGAAGTATATACAATTATGCCTATTGGTATGGACATGTCATTATAGTGGGGTACATATTTGGGTACAAAATACACTTAAATAAGGTCTGAGACATAGTAAATGTAGTTTAGCTGTACTCTGTAGTTTTATCGGTTTTACTAAGCTTTTATGTAAAGGTGACATGAACCACCCATAAAGCTATACCACTGTGCTCCCTGGTTCTCTGGCTTAGATGACAAAAACAACATTTACAGATGGAAGAAAATGTACTTAGGACAATACCGCTGCCTGGAACATTCATCGCAGATGTAATAGCATTGTCCAGTAAAAAGGATCCTTGTGGCAATTTGGCTTCATAATATAACCACATTAGAAGGCAGGACATATTGCTTTTTAGTTCTTTTGTGATAGAAAAACTGTGTCTAAAGCTAATGCAACACAGGGCTGAAAATCTGCTTGCTAAACATGCACAACGAGAATCAGCCCCTACTTTGGAATTAGCCTTGTGTTCTGCCCACACCAGGAAAAACTGTGTCAGTCTGGGTGCCAATATCGTAACTATCGGTGCCGGGTGCAGGCAGAGCAGCTGGGCCCCCTAGGGTTGCCCCCTGTCCGGTTTTGACCTGGACAGCCCAATTTTTTGAAGGGCTGTCCGCGTCAAAACTGTCTGCCCAGTTTTCCAAATTAGGAAAACCGGGCAGGATTCCCTATGATTGACACGGCAATCAGCCAATTGCCACGTCATAGCCCTGCCCCTGATGTCATGCCCCACCCCCTGCATGTCAACCCCACCCCCATTATGTCATGTCCCCGCCCCCCTGCCCGGAGTTAGAGGTGCCAAAAGGTGGATAACCCTAGCCCTCCCCTGAAAGCAGTTTCCAGCCAGATTTGCACTGGCCCCAGGGCAATCCGCCCCTGCCAGGTGCCACACTGGATTTCACTGAAGAAACACAAGAAGGGCTGCTTCTCGGCCTTTTCAGCAGGCTGATTTTCAGACCCTTGCGGCATTATCGTATATTTTTCAGCTTCAGCAGCACTAACAAAAGACACTGAGCCATGTTTAAACAAGAGGTGGGATTCTTATTGGAGGATTCTTTTGCATTTTAATTGGCCCACTGACTGGGGAAAAATGTGCAATGTTGCTTTATAAGTATACTTACACTTATATTGCTGCACTACAGCTGCCAATATGCACAAAACACTGATAAAATGTTGGTATATGCTGGGAGTTGTTGCCCAATAAATCTTGAATAAAATGTGGTTGAGCAAACTTTGTTCATTTGATCAGTATGTAAAGTCACAGTCAATAGTGAACTTGTTCTGATTAACTTGTTTTTTGATGCATCTAATAATAATGGTGGCCTGGGACCACCAGCTGTGGCCTTCTAATTTTCTGTAAGATGAAGTACTTTAATACAATGGCAAAGGGAAAACACGGAAGTGGCTGACCCCTCCCACCCATATGCTTTATTACATGCATATGTTTTCCTTGGGAAAAATAGATAATTACATTTCATATATATTTTTGGATGCACAAACAACTACATTTTGAATGCAGCATAAGAAGACAGCTGTGAAGATAATTTGGCATAGGCCCCAAGAGAGCAGTGACTGGTCCATGCTGAAGTTATTAACTCTCAAGAAATTCAACTGGGGGCTGTTTTATTCTATCAATTACAGACAGCGCCATTCTTATCATATGTGGAAGAGGAGAGAGGACCAGATACCAGACGCTCATTATACAGTGAAGCTCTAACTCTACCCTATGACACCCTGTTCTACGTACTTTAATACATTCTTCTCTGTCCTGCAAATATTAAATTAGGGATGTCAAATGTGCAGCATTACAGCTGTTGTAGATTGCACACTGTGTGTCCCAACTACCTAAAGGCTTTCTGTGTGATCCTTGGTTTCTTTTCATCACATCTCAAGGGGAATATTTATCACAGAATGAAAATAGAGTTCACCAGAACTAAACTCTCAAACTCTGTGATCACTTGTAAATGATTTAAGGGGCATATTTATGGAAGGTTGAAAACAGACCACTTTATTTTCACTGAGTCATAAATACGCATGTTAATTATCCTAAAAAGAAGAGTGAACACGTTAAATAAATAGCTGTGAGGCGTCTCTCTGGGAAGCTTTAGTGAGCTTTATTTTTACTTTTTGATAAATATGCCCCTAAGGGTTTTTCTTACTTACATATAACGGGAGGGGTTAATTCTGCTTGAGGGCTGGATGCGGTGTCTTTTCAGCAGATGGAGCCATGCATATTATTTTGTTCTGTAACCTGTATAAGTGTGTATATATTTACCCTGTCCCCAGAGGAAGTTAATGTGTATGTATTTGAAGGACAACCAGTAACCTGCAGAAATATCAGCACAATGCAGTATGTTGTCTGTTACATTCTCCTTGCTTGATCTTATGTTGGGCAATCGGAGTGGGTCAGGGTGCACTGGCATATAATGAGTGCCGCCTAAGCATCTGCCTGCTGACTAGTTGTATGTCCTGAGACACAATGGCCTTTGATTTCATGACTTCACTTCCAACTTTGCTCCTGATTGCTCATTGTTCTCATAAAATGACAGAATTTTATATCCTGTCCATTCCCTTCTCTTACTTGTTTCCTTCTAAACCTTTTTAGGCTGAATCTGATTAGTGAATTAAAGGAGAACTAAAGCCTTTTCCCGTTTCTTCTTTCTTTAATGTCCCTGGGTCGATGCATGCACAGTAGAGTGAAAAGGCTGCCTTTTTTGTTGTTGAAGTTTGGCTTTTCACTGTACTGTGTATGCACACCTGAGTCATGAAAGAAGAAGCAGGAAGAGGATCGCTCCATGGTGCTCCCTAGAAAGTAGAGAGATCTTGCTGGTCATTGTGGCAGTTGGGGCTGTCTTTGTTGCTACCAAGTTTGCCAAAAGTGACATTTATGATGGACACTTGTCAGTGAATCTTGCCTCACAGAGAAATACTAATCATGCCTCCCTAATTATTATTATTATTTTTATTAACTAGCATATACAAAGCAGCATTATATTGTGTAACTCAATATAATAGAATGGTGTGTACATGGAATACACAGATTACATATAAATACTGACGAATGCAGAAGGAAAAGAGGGCCCTGAGTATTACCAGTACTGGATTTGTGAACAAGGAGCCCCTAGGCCGGCTGCCTCCTGAGCCCTACTACCAATGTGCGTGCACTTTAATATCGCATCTGTTCTGTTTGGCTTCAGTCCTTTACTCCCCCAGTAACTCCACTGCAGGTGTCCTGTAGGAACTCCGAAATATAGATGTAGCTGGGCAGCATGCCCCAGAAAATGTGCTGCCCTAGGCCCAGTTAACTTTTTGTATGTTATAGAATGGCCAGTTCTAAGAAACCTTTCAATTAGTCAACTTTTAATTATTTGCCTTCTTGTTCTGATTCTTTCCAGCTTTCAAATGGCAACCACTGACCCCATGTGAAAAACAAATGCTCTGTAAGGCTACACATTTATTGTTATTGCTACATTTTATTACTCATCTTTCTATCAGGCCTCTCCTATTCATATTCCAATCTCTTATCAAATCAATGTATGGTTGCTAGGGTAATTTGGACCCCAGCAACCAGCTTGCTGAAATTGCAAGCTGGAGCGCTGCTGAATAAAAAGCTAAATAACTTTAGTAATAAAAAATGAAAACCAATTGCAAATTGTTCAGACTATCACTCTCTACATCATACTAAAAGGTAACTCAAAGGTGAACAACCCCTTTAAAAGATTTAATTTCAACCAAAATATTAGCATTTAAAACTGGAAGCTCGGCTCTTAAAAAGTGATCTGTAGGAATCCATGTAATGTTCATTTTGTTTTCTTTTCCAGGCTATAATATGTGGTCTACAGAAATTGTTCCACCTGAGGCAAGGTACTCAACTTTCCTCATGTTTGGTGTGTTGTTACATCGGCTCATATTTTTTCCCTTAAGGAGCATTAGTCTTTCTCTTATGACTAAGTTCACAGGAGAGTCAATGATACATTCCCAGGAGAGGAGACACAGGCCAACCACTAAGTGCAGTGTATTAATATTTTCCACCATGACATGCATGCACGTTTTATATAATAGCATTTTATCAGGCACAACTAAACTCCACTGGAAAGACGTGAAAGAGAATGTGTCAGATAAAAAAACTGGGAAAAATTGGAAAGCCATGCATGTTTTATATATATATATATACACACACACACACACACACACACACACATCCATGGAAAAATTGCCTGTCTGGATATTCTGGCAGTTGTAATTCAGAAGCAGCTGGAAAGTCTCCAGTTGTTAAGCCCTCTAATAAATCATTTGGAGATGATAAAAATCACGGAACATCCCCCACGCTGCTCCTGCAACACATTCACTGCATATGTCAAGAGTGAACTGAAATCAAAGGTATAAGGCTTGATAGCAATGTCTGTGCTATAAGAATTCTACATATTCTTGTAGCAGTATATTGGAAAAATACTGGTAATAGGTTTACTAGCTCTATACAGTGAATTGGCCTTGGAAGCAACCCTTGTCTTTCTGTTAGTGTACAGGAATTTTAGCATTAATAAGCCGGTTCCCTAGCTAGCCTTGCACCTCTGTACATTCTTTTCATGTAATCTGCACAATAGCATCTTTGTCAGGGATACTGTAGCCCTGTGAGTTTCCTGTTTCATGTATATTTTTGGTCTTGATCAGTCATGCAGCAAAAAGACTAAAGAGCCTGAACAAAGTTCCCTGATGAGGTACCGTGCACATACCTGTACTGTTATCATAGTTAAAGTATAAGGGACAAGTATTAATCCATGCCTGATATCAGAGAAGTATAAAGAAGATCACTGTTTGTATATTTGAAGAAGAAAGTTAAAGGGGTATATATTTTTCCCTAATATCTAAGTATACTTCTAAGATAGCTTATTTTTAAGTAGGGATGCACTGAATCCAGGATTTGGCCAAGATTCTGCCTTTTTCAGCAAGAGTCAGATTTGGATGAACCCAAGAGCTTGGCCAAACCGAATCTAAATCCAAAAAATCACGCAAACAAGAAAGTCAAAAAATGGTTAGCCGTGCTGTGCACACAGTTCTCTTTCCCCCTTGTTTCCCTAATTTAGATATGCAAATTAGGGTCCAGATTTGTTTTGGTATTCAGCCAAATATTTCACAAACAATTATGGATTCGGCCTTATCCTAAAATATTCGGTGCATCCCTATTTTTAACCCTATAATACAGTTTCCCAGGCCCACTTTTGCACTGGGGCTTAATACAACTGTCAGATGTGGGACTACTACTCTTTATCATACTGACTAGAGCTAGATATTTAATTTCAGGGCTGTAGCAGAGACTGGCCTCCTACAGCTGTATCTTCTTTACCCTTGATGGCTGACCATAAAGAGGTACAGTTTTTTTTAAATGCATAGTTGCTTCTTTTGCATAAATGCATCTTTTTTTTTATTAATTAAAACAGCACTTTTTAGCCTTGATTTGGCTATATTGTGCTATACATTTGCTGAACTAGTATTCAAATCTCACTTAGACATAAGTCCATTTGCTGATATAGGTCAACATCAACCAATCAGCAATTACCGTCGAACAGTGAAATACAATGAAGAAAATAAAAACTAAGGTCTGGTCGGTTGTTATGGATAACTGCCCATGTGCAGTTTAGCATCTATGTTCACAAATCAGCCCTAGACAGTCAAACTGATCCATGATTTTAGGTACATTTCGGTCACATTACTTTCTAGAATATCAGCTCTTCCTGTGAAGTCACAGAACAGACAAAAATGGAGCCTGGCCAGCTTGTTATAAATGTTACAAGAACTTTAAAATATGGTTCTCAGTGCTCATGTCCCAGAGATTTGTAGTTGTAGGAGAAAGGTTAAGGGAACTTACTGTTCTGGCTTTGCTGGCAGTCCTGTGGGTTACATTTCTGGATATTTTCAGGCCATGGTTCATGGTCACAGAGGCTGTTATCCTCCTCAGCTTCTCCCGTGTGTATGTTGATACATTTCACCTGACGGCGCTGGATCCCCCCGCCGCAGGATGCAGTGCACTGTATACAGCCAAGCGTGAGAAAGCAAGAGATAGAAAGAGGCTAGTGAGAGAGGGGTGAGCTTTCCTCCATATTGCTTTTAGCTAAAGGGAAATAGGTAACAGAGCAGCCATTTGCGCATTCTGGATAACTCTGTAATGGCAGGGAATAACTCAAAATGGGTGATCATTGCTTACCCTACATTAATAGGTTTTATACATGTTAGTCAATGTCATCTTGTTGTACTCACTTGTCCCCAGGGTCCCACCGCCCACTTTGTGCAAGGGTGGTCATTGCATGAGCGAGTATCGTTGGGCTTCAGATTTTCATTGCACAGCCCCATCTGTGGACATGTCACAAGTCTTTCTTGCATCCCCCCACCACATTCCTCACTGCACTGCAAAGGCAAAACAATGGCTATAAAGACATTGCAGGGATTCAGTATTGCAAAGCTATGTCTGTACCACAACACAGCCAGTAATTGTATGTAATGCACACAATGCAAACACGGTCTTTACTCACTGCATTTCTTACTGTCAATGAAACAAATAGCAAGTTGTCACACAGTTAGTAATGCATTACTGTGCCGAAAAGTAGTTGTTGGACACAAAAATGCATCACTGGCTTAGAAACTCAGAGTTTGGCACAGCACTGTGTAGGGCACACCCGGACCCACAGCTGGTGCTGAATATTTCTCCTCTCACCAGCAAAGAGCGGATCAAAAGAGCCAAATAAACACACACGTCAGCAGCACTCACATGTTTTTGTTATTGTTGTCTCTTTTTACTGCAAATATCGTACAGAGCTAAATTGGGATAAAAATCTGCACCGTTCATCCAGAGTTTGTCACAAGATTACAGCACAAAAACATATAGATTAAGCTTTTCTGAGGCGTGTAGAGAAAAAGATGACCTGTTATAAAAAGCTCTACTATAAACACACTGATCCAGCAAATGACCCATAAATTTCACTTTTCCTCTAGTGAGTATTGAATTTTAACATTCCCTCTAAGTTTCTGAACCAGCAAGTGTGTTTTTTTATTAGTTGTAATATTGGTGTGTAGGCAGCCATCTCAGGTCATTTTGCCTGGTCATGTGCTTTCAGAAAGAGCCAGCACTTTAGGATGGAACTGCTTTCTGGCAGGCTGTTGTTTTACCTACTCAATGTAACTGAATGTGTCGCAGTGGGACCTGGATTTTACTATTGAGTGCTGTTCTTAGATCTACCAGGGATCTGTTATCTTGTGTCAGGGAGCTGCTATCTGGTTACCTTCCCATTGTTCTGTTGTTAGGCTGCTGGAGGATATCACTCCAACTTGCAGTGCAGCAGTAAAGAGTGACTGAAGTTTATCAGAGCACATGTCACATGTCTGGGGCACCTGGGAAACTGACAATATGTCTAGCCCAATGCCAGATTTCAAAACAAAATGTAAAAAAACCTGTTTGCTCTTTTGAGAAGCAGATTTCAGTGCAGAATTCTGCTGGAGCAAAATCATGTTTTCCCATGACTTGTGATGGGCGCATTTGTCTGGTTTTGCGTAACGCAGAAAATTCACGAAACGCCGCCAGCATCTCTTTTTGGACGTCGACGACCGTTTTTCAACGCTGGCGCACAATCGCCAACAAAAATGCGCCAACGTAAAAAAAAGTGGACGCCAGCGAATTTTTGCAGTAGTTTTGCAAATTTATTCGCCAGCGGCAAACGCAGGAATTCACAGCGAATTCGCGCCTGGCGAATAAATTCGCCCATCACTACCCATGATAGTATCCCTTTAAGCTTTTCTGAGACGTGTAGAGAAAAAGCTGACCTGTTATAAAAAAAACTCTACTATAAACACACATTCACACATTCAGCAAATGACCCATAAATTTCACTTTTCCTGTAGTGAGTATTGCATTTTAACATGTCACTCTAAGTTTCTCACTTGAGGGCATATTAATTAGGATAGTTCCCACTCAAAATCCTGTAAAAAAAAATAAATATAGCTGTGGTGAAGACCCTTAGTCCTACCTAAGTTAACTTTTAGTATGTTAAAAAATGGTCAATGCTAAGAAACCTTTTAATTGGAAATTATTTTTTTATAGTTTCTGAATTATTTGCCTTCTTCTTCTGACTCTTCCAAGCATTCAAATGGGAGTCACTGATCCCATCTAAAAGCAAATGCTCTGTAAGGCTAAACATTTATTGTTATTGCAACTTTTTATTATTCATCTATTTAGGCATCACTATTCATATTCCAGTCTCTTATTCAAATCACTGCATGGTTGCTAGGGTAATTTAGACCCTAGCAACCAAATTGATGACGCACACTGGAGAGCTGCTGAATAAAAAGCTAAGGGGGAAATGTAATAATATTCACAAAGTGCAATACTACGCGAATAAAAATTTGCATGTCGCAATTCTTCGCTAGGCTTTTATTGCATTGCGAATCTTAATTGCGCTTTACAACCTTTAACACTGGCTCTGGAGTTCGTTAAATATTTTGTCGCAAACGGTTTGCTAATTGCGAAATGACATACACTGCGCACTATTGAAAACAATCAAATTCGCAATCACTATCCTACTGCCGTGCAAGAGGCAAAGTGTTCGCAAAGGCAAAATTGTTCACTTTGCGAACATTTATTCGCATTGTGAATGAGTTGCAAATGATTTTGGTTCACTGTTATTACATTTCCCCCAGAATAACTAAAAAAATACAAATTAAACAACATGAAAACCAATTGTCTCTGTACATCGTTCTGAAAGTTAACTCAAAACTGAACAACCCCTCTAAGTTTAGTGTTTATACTTCACCACTCCCTTTCCCCAGCCTAAGAAGCCTAGTTGGACCTGCTATGATTCTCACTTATCCTGCCTTGCTGAGCTCACCCTTTTTATGTTCTCTTTAATAATCCCTACTGAGTCCTCAGGTTCTCACCTCACGCCATGATGAGACATACCACTGCATGCACTGTTGCTCACGGCAAGCAATCTGTTCACGTGGTTTGTAAACAGTATTCTGGCAGTGGAAAGGCCGTAGGAGTCTCTTGTCTCGAATATCCACACAATGAACATCTCTGACCTTGACTCCATTCCCACAGCTTTGTGAGCACTGCAGAAAGAAACTTGTTATGGGCACAGTCACACATGTTTGTAATTCTCTGTAAGGCTAAGGCCACACTAGGCGATAGCGCCGCGATTTGACTCGCGGCGACTTTTCGCCGCGACTTTTAAGCCGCAATCGCTGGGGAAACTTTTGTGTGTTTTTACGCTGGTGATTTTTCGCGATTCCCCATAGACGCGAGCGCAAAAGTTTCCCCAGCGATTGCGGCTTAAAAGTCGCGGCGAAAAGTCGCCGCGAGTCAAATCGCGGCGCTATCGCCTAGTGTGGCCTTAGCCTAAGATCAACAGCACTGGCTACATCCTAGATTAAAGCAGCACTAGTAAAAGAAGTCAAAGTAGTTACTTTGAGCCACAAACTTTGATAAACAAATGAATGGCTATATTCAATGTACAGATAACTCAGGTTCAGGTCTTTGATGAGTGTTAGAATAAATAGTGCAAACTATATGGAATTTATCTTAACTGGTCTGCCATTTGCCACTCTATTGTATATCATATAGGCATGGGATCCATTATCTGAAAACCATTTATCCAGAAAGCTCCAAATTACAGGATGGTCGTCCCATAGACCATTTTATCCAAATAATTCAAAGTTTTAAAATGTTTTTCCTTTTTCTTTGTAATAATAATAGCACCTTGTGCTTGTTCCAAACTAAGATATAATTAAGTTTCATTGGAAGCAAAATTAGCCTATTGGGTTAATTTAAAGGGATCCTGTCATCGGAAGACATGTTTTTTTCAAAATGCATCAGTTAATAGTGCTACTCCAGCAGAATTCTGCACTGAAATCCATTTCTCAAAAGAGCAAACAGATTTTTTTATATTCACTTTTGAAATCTGACATGGGGCTGGACATTTTGCCAATTTCCCAGCTGCCCCCAGTCATGTGACTTGTCCATGCACTTTAGGAGAGAAATGCTTTCTGGCAGGCTGCTGTTTTTCCTTCTCAATGTAACTGAATGTGTCTCAGTGGGACATGGGTTTTTACTATTGAGTGTTGTTCTTAGATCTACCAGGCAGCTGTTATCTTGTGTTAGGGAGCTGCTATCTGGTTACCTTCCCGTTGTTCTTTTGTTTGGCTGCTGGGGGGAAAAAGGGAGGGGGTGATATCACTCTAACTTGCAGTACAGCAGTAAAGAGTGATTGAAGTTTATCAGAGCACAAGTCACATGACTTGGAGCAGCTGGGAAATTGACAATATGTCTAGCCCCATGTCAGATTTCAAAATTGAATATAAAAAAATCTGTTTGCTCTTTTGAGAAATGGATTTCAGTATTGAATTCTGCTGGAGCAGCACTATTAACTGATTCATTTTGAAAAAAAACAATTTTCCCATGACAGTATCCCTTTAATGTTTAAATGATTTTCCAGTAGACTTAAGGTATGAAGATCCAAATTATGGAAACACTGGTTGTCCAGAAAAATCCAGATCCTGAGAAATCTGGATAATAGGTGCCTTACTTGTATCTCCTTTTTGTAAAGTAAATAAGACTACTTACCTTGCTCCAGTTGCCCACTGTCCAAGAAGCACATGGCCGGAGGTAGCAACGACGTGCAGGAGCTGGCATAGTATTAGGGTTACAAGTCTCATTCTCTTTTACTCTGCACCGAATTGAGCGCCACATCGCACCCAAACCACACGAGGTGGAACACTAAATTCAAGACACAAAATCAAATGTGCCACATGTCAGACATGTCATTTTTAAATCATGCAATCTGAACTTGTTATGAATAAGGTACAAGCCAGACACATGTGGTAGGTGATACACAGAGACATCCTGCATCATACGCATTAGTGCTACCCAGCAACATAGATTATGATGCACAGCAATGTATAAAAAGGGCGTAGGCACTCAAAGAACCACATTGGTCACCAAAAAATATGTTGTGGTCCTTTGAATGCCTATTCTATTTTTTGTATATACACTGTTTTCCACTCCTTGCTGAGGGTTCGGGCTGGTGTACCTGGACTACATCTGGACCACACTTTACTCTTGGTGAGTTATTGTTATTAATTATCTGTGCATTAACTGTATTGACTTTAAGCCATGTTTATTGTACTGCTGTATGCCTCTATATTCGCTATTACACAAAAAAAGGAATTTGCTTTGTACACATTAACATATTATTTACTGTTAGTTATCCAAGCTGTAATATAGTTATTATATAAAGTAGCTAGCTTGCAGACATGGGGCTGCCATTCAAGTTTCAGTATAGATGTGAGACTCACATTGGCATAGCTGATAAGATATAAGCTGTTTAAAAATATAATGGTTTAAGTACTTAAGTGCTGATAAACAGGGGTCAGATGTCCTTCATGACTTCTCACACACCTCTAAGTTGAAAGGATTTCACACATAAAGAGGACTATTTTTTGCCATTAAAATATTTTCACTATATAGTGTTACTAGTCTCTAAAATAATAAAAACGGCACATGGACAGTGTGCTTAGCACTTGATAAATATGCTTCATTGTATGCTCCTAGTTATCTATGACAGTGTCAAATTCCAGTTTCTGTTTTTAACCAACGCCTTTATAGTTATGGAGATACAAATTCCCATCATATTATTTTTGATTATGTATAATGATATAAAAAATATCTGAGGAGCTGAACTCACCTCAGTCCAGTTTCCAACATCCCACGGACTATTCTGTGAACTTGGCAAATGCCAAGAATGATTAGTAATGGGTGGGCCAGGAATAGCAGTTTTATATCGTTTGTTTGGATTGACAATGGTACTGTGATCTTTGGCTTCTGGATCCGAGTAAGAAGAGACACTTGTTATAGAAGGTGGTGTTATTGAAGTAGATAGGATAACATCAAAAAGGTTTGTCCCCATGGTTGACTTTAGTGTGGAAGACACTGAGAACAAGGATCCCACTGGGGTGGTAGAGGAAGGCTGTGGGTATGAAACTTTGGAATCTGAACTGAAGATTCTCTTTGATTCAGTGCTGGAAGAAAAATGCCTGTTGGAATGTGTCGTCAGATCTTGAGAGGTATCTACTGCAATATTTTCTGCTGAAATATCCAAGAGTGATGGAGTCTCTGTTTGATCCAGTAGTACAATCTCTTTATGATTTAATGAAATATCGTTTGTTGTGTTAGGTGTGACGTCCTGATTTAGTGCTGGCAAATGAGACACAGTCAGGTCCTCCAAAGGGTCATTTGTCATATCTGGTGTTGCCAGGGAATTATCTTGTTCTCTCTTTGGTGAGAGGTTGGAAACTGTCAGCTTAGAAGCATCCTTTTCCAGAGCTGGTGAGGTGTCAGATACTGTATTTAATGGGAGACGTGTTGCTGCATAGCTTGAGGGATCATATACTGGATACATTGTGGAACCCGGGGCAAGCTCATCTGAGGGATAATATAGTGCAGGCGTTTGTGTTGAACTTACAGAGCTATCTGAAGTGGGCTTGTGTGTAATATAATTCAGAACATTCTGCAGCGTATATGGAATGTTATCAGGCAGCTGGTCTTTTGGTAGGACCACTAAGGGATGTGTTGCTGTATCATGCACAGAAATATCTGGCACACCTCCTAGAAAGGGTTTATATGATGTCACTAACAGGGATTTATCCGTTGCCAACGTTATTGAAGATTCTTCATTTATCAGTTCAGTTTGTTTTTCATCATTGGGAGGCAGGTTTTCTCCAACTGAAGATTCTGTCAAGAAATATGTGGATGTAGTATTTGATTCAGGGGAGATATCTTCAATTTCCTGCTGAATTGTAGAACTAAGACTAGTGCTAGAATAACTTTGATCAATACTACTGGTAAATAAGTCCAATGACTTTGTAGTTATAAAAATACTGGGTCTCTCTGTGGTGTGTGTCACTGACTGGGTTCTTTCTTCATTCTGTCTTTCATCTTTTATGTCAAAATCCTCATAATGGGAAGGTTTAGTAGGAAACTCTTTTACAGGATTTTCTTCTTGTCCATCCCCATTGATATAATTGTCCTCTAAAGGGTCATATGTCAGATCCTCATGAAAATTGATGAAGTTGTAATCATAGTAGAAGTCATCTACAAACACATTCCCTCCTTTTCCTTGACCACCACCACCTGGTTTGGAAAAGTCTCCTTCTGAAATGGAGTTTTCATCTCCATGATGCTGGGGATTGGATGGAGCTCGAGGGCGGCCTGGAAATATATTATTGAATATGTTCCTGTTGGGTGCTCCACTTCCCGTCCAGTCAAAATGTTTGTAGAAAGAATCCACTGGACATGCTGCCAGGATACATGTACGTCTATCCAAGGGACGGTTTAATGGATCACAGATATTCCCCTCAGTGCTATTGTTGCAGTTCACATCTCGAAACTGCACTCCTTCCCCACATGAAACAGAACACTGGAAAGAACATAGTGCAAGATGCTTTAAGATAATATAAAAATGTATAAAGGTCAGAATTTAAAGAAAACTTCAAAGAAACTTCTAACAATGAATACAAAGCAAAACAACTATTTATCAAACTGAACCATCCATATCTATCTATCTATCTATCTATCTATCTATCTATCTATTATATATCTATCTGTCTGCCTGTCTGTTTATCAATATATCCAGTAGGTCACGTTTTTGTAAACTGATTCTTGGTTCCCAATTAGATTTTCATTCAGATGTACATACAATATGTTAAAGGAGAACTAAAGTCTAACTAAAGAAGTAGCCAGAAATGTTGTGCATTATGTTTTGTGTTTCTGTACTAGCCCAAGGCAACAACAGCCCTTTAGCAGTAAAGATCTTTGTCTCCAAAGATGCCCCTGTAGCTCCCCATCTTCTTTTCTACTAATTCACTGCACATGCTCCGTGCTGCTGTCACTTACTGATCTTAGGGACCCACTCGCAATATACAGTACACATAGAATAGAAATGTCACACTATATTGCTAATTAGTAATTAATACGGATACTTACTACATTGCAGCACATAAACAAGTGCAATTAGCATCAGTATTTAATAATCATCTTATATTACAGGCCAACCTCATTTTCTGCTTGATGATTTGCGACGAACCCTAAGCTTAGCTTCTCAACAGCTGCTCAGAGCCCACTGATCATGTGAGTGTCACAGACACTTTCCAAGATGGTGACCCCCTGTGACAAGTTTGAAGTGCTGGATCATTGCTGCTATTGAGAAGCTGAAACTTTAGACTGGTGCAATAAGTTTAGTATGTAAAATATGGCATTTTTAGCAACATTAATTTTTAGGGTTTAGTTCTCCTTTAAGCAAAGTATTAGGATTAAGACACCTATCTATACAGAGACTAGGGTTCATCTGAATAAATTACTGCCTGCCAGGATATCTGCTTTTCTGCTGTTGCCTTACAAACTCACCTGACTCCAGTTGCCCTGTTGCCAGACTGCAGGACAAGGAAGATGATGGTTGCAGTGTATACTTGTTTCAGGTCTGGGGATGTGTTGGCAGTCTGCTGGTTGCAATGCACGCTGTTCATCAAGCCCTACACGCTGGATACATAAGACAGTTCTCTTTTGCAGGCCACCTAATCCACAGGTAACTGAACATTGTTGCCACTCTCCTAACCACCATCTGACAATAAAAATGAAGATCAAACATTAAATGAATTGTTCAGGGTAAAAATAAAAAAAACAGATTGTATGTGCAAAGTAAAAATGTTTCTAATTTAGTTAATTAGCTAAAAATGTAATGTATAAAGGCTGGAGTGACCGAATGTCTAACAGAACACTCCTGCTTTTCAGCTCTCTTGGTTTCCACTGATTGGTTACCAGGCAGTAACCAATCAGTGACTTGAGGGGGACACATGGGTCATAAGTGTTTCTTTTGAATCTGAGCTGAATGCTGAGGATCAATTGCAAATTCAATGAACAGTAATGTCCCATGTGGCCACCCTTAAAGTCGCTGACTAACTCTGAGTTAGAGAGCTGAAAGGGAGGAAGTTGGGTTTTAGCAATTATGTTAGACATCCAGTCACTCCAGTCTTTATACATTACATTTTTGTCTAACTAACTATATTAGAAACATTATTTATTGTGCACAGCCTATCTATTTACTCAGTTTTTATTTGTACACTGAACTGTTCCTTTAAAACAATTGCTTTTTACAGTTATTTAAGAGGAAATATATAATGGTTATCCAATTCATGTTTACATTATTGAATGGTGTTTCTTCTCTGTTGTTCTCGGTTAGTTACAAGAGGGTCATTTACAAAGATCCTACACTCAAATGCCCTTAGTGCTCTTTCTAAAAGCATTATCTGTTCCCTGCTCCTGGCACTGGATTGTCGGATTTTGCAGCAACTTTTTAAGGTGCAGGGTGCGAAGGTAAAAGAAACAGTAGATTGTGCCTCTGTTTTGCACTCTGCAACCTGACCTGACACCTCTGGATAAGTACTGTGACTTAAAGCAGCAGTAACATCAAAAAATGAAAGTGTTTTAAAGTAATAAAAATATAATGCAGTGTTGCTTTGCATGGCTCAGGTTACACAGCAGATAGCAGATAAGCTCTGTAGGACATAATGGTGTTATCTGTTATCCACTATTTAACCTATGCCATATAGCTTTTTTCAAATTCTGCAATTGCTACACAGCAGCTTGTTTATATGAACTATAGTAGTGTTACTAAAGCAAAGCAGTTTTACCAGTGGTGCAGGGCAACAGTACATGATATTTTTATTATGTTAAAACACTTTCATTTATTTTTTTGGTGTTACTGTTCCTTTAACTCCTTCTTCAGCAAACCTTTCTACAGCCTCTCTAAGCTAATTTGGGCCTATCCATGTTACAGCAGAGTAAAAGCAAATCTCATTGCCTTTCAGTTTAGGAGAATGCTTGTTCACAGCAAAAAAAAAAAAGCAACTCACCTGGGGGGACAGGGATCTTCATTGCAGTTTCTTTGTCTGTCATCTGGTCTTGTAAGGGTGTCACAGTATCGCTCTTCCACTAGACCAGCCATTTTCTCTACACAATGCACCAATTGCCTCTGCACTCCTGCAATGCATGGGGAAAATCAGTTAAAGCAGGGGAAGTTTTGAGAGGGTCACCATAACTGGGGTGAGGGGAGAGTCCTTACTCACCAATGCCACAGGTAGCAGAGCACTCCGTCCATGTTCCGTACCGCCATGAGAACTCTGGAAGTGGTATCTCATTGCTACTGTCTTGGTCTCGCCTTATGGTATACTGGTATCTAACCCCAGGGTTTGACTCCTGGAACAGCAGCTTCATAGAAACAGACAAGTCAGTCCTATACTGTATGTCCATAAAGTGGTATCAACAAAGATATGATCAGTGAGTGTTCATGTTACCAGCTGGTTAACTTAGTGGGAAACTGTTGTTGCAATGAAAATGCACTTGACTGTAAATCATGTTAAAGCAATTTATCTAATAGTTTGTATTGCATCATGTATAATTTTTAAGTATTTCTTTATTTGTTAAATGTGTTCAATAGCTGTGAGCCACTGACTGATTGCCTGGGTCTAACAAGCTGTTTTCAGCATTTTCCTGTATTTTATAAAACGATGCTCGCCAAACCATTTGACTAAATTGAACGTGTAACACAAATTCTATGGTACCTGTATCCACACAGGCTCAAATGTGGGCCCAGGAGCTGTAAGGTTTTCTAGATTCCCAGTGCGAGTATAGGTGAATGTCGTTCCTGCAACCGGGTAGTCCCCATTCCACTGGATAGTCCACATTCCATTCAGGAAATATTTCTCAGGGTCTTCACTTCGCAGTGCAAGGAAATTTCCAGCTTCTGCCACTTCCTCTATGCGAATTTCACGAGCTCCAGGAGGAATCAAGCCAATGTCCACATACCCTGTAATGACAAAGTGCAACTTAGGCTCAGGTATCAACAGTGTTTTCTAACCAGACCACCCATTCCTCTTATTCAGATTTTTACCAAGCCCATCGATGTCCTCGAAGGTTTTCTGCACAGTGTGGCAAGTTGATCCGTCTCCATGACACACACCACAGCGATCCTCCACTGCGTTGGAATCAATCTCATAATCACAGCCCACATTCTGTAGTAAAGTAGAAACTTTCAGAATATATATATATATATATATATATATATATATATATATATTTAGGTGGGATATAAATTTAGAATTTCTCAAAACACATTTTCATCAAACATGTGGGTGTTGCAGTGATATAACTAAAAGGCCATATTAGCAATGGGCCACCCCTTGCTTCCACAATAGCCATGACCAAATCACTACTAACCCACTCTCGACCCACTCATATCCATTAGTCCTTGCATGTGGGTCTTGGTTTTGATCCTTCCACACAGGTTGGGGGATTCCCCAGCTATGTCCAGCAGCCTTAAACTCTGTACCTTCAATACTTAATTTCCAATATGCTTGGGTAAGTGGGTATGTCTTCCTAAATTACTGTTCTTTTTTTATTTTCAAATCACATATACATGAGAAATTACAACCAGATGTGTCAATTGTGCAATATACATATGGTAAAACAGTAAAAAGCAATGCATTTACAGGACTATTGCATTTAAAAATGTAGATAACTGTGAAAGATTAGTATTATTCAGTACTAATGGGGATTATTATTATTTATTATCAATTAGTTGACCATGTCAGTGCTTGTGCAATTTTTCATCCTGCATTTGTGCTTGTAAAGCTCTAAAGTATTGTGGCCCCATCTTGTAGTATTATACCTACAGCACATTTTGTTTCCAGAAGCTATAATTCCCAATACTAGTAGAGTCTATAATGTCATAGTTTTCTACTACTATAGGGGCTGTTGTGCTATTATCCCAATGTCTACTATAGTCACTGCTTTGCTTTAATTTCCACTAGTACAAGGGTAATTCTTTACTATTATTCCCAGTGGTACCAGGGACACTGGGGTAAGTTATCCCCACTGGTACTATGGGCACTGCTGTGCATTTACTCCCACTACTCTAGGTGCTGCCATGCTTTCATTCTGACTACTGTAAGCCCTGCTCCTTAAGGTTTACACAGTCAAGATTTTAATCCAAAGCATAATATTAAGCTAAAAATTGCAGTTCTTTTAAGCATCAGCATTTCCTTTGTCTAGTGAATTGTCCATGCTTGGATCCTCTCCTAATGTCACTTTTGTGTCAATATTTGTATTTGCTTCACCTTAGAATGCAGCGCTGTATTTCCCTGCTTACCTTACAAATCCCGTTGATACACATGTCTCGACTTGTGTTACTCTCAAAACATGGGGTTCCATCGATTACTGCATCCAGGAGCTTCTCTGCAATGAGTTTTACTTCTGACTGGCAGTGCAGCTCGCATGGATTAACTGGCCATAACCAAAAATAAAACCATTAACACGTCATTGTAAAATCAAGTAGCACAGAAACAGCTTTGATTTTCAAAGATTTCAGATTAGATTATTGATTTTAAAATGAGATATCACAACTTTGTTTATCCACCCATTTTTTTGGCAAGAGATAGCTGCTGTAAATGGTGTGATGAAAGCAACATTTCTAATCTGGGACCTGTTATCCAAAATGATCAGGACCTGGTGCTTTCTGAAATTTGGTTTTCCATGCCTTTAATTTGAATATGAAATAAAGTCAATGCAATTGATTTAACTCCAATAAAGATGAATTGCATCTTGGTTGAGATCAAGTGGTGTTTTATTATTACAGAGAAAAAAGAAATAATTTGAAAAAATATGAGTTATTTGATTAAAATGGGGTCTATTGGAGATGGCCTTCCCCTAATTTGGAGCTTTTTGGATAATGGCTTCCAAATAATGGATTCCATACCTGTTTAGGGCTGATTTATTGATTTAGGTGCTAAAAAGATTTTTGCTTTTATTATCTAACTTGAAATAAAGATTATGTGCTAGTACAGCAGTTACCATCAGTCCCAGAGTATAGTAGTGTTGCTTCTATTTCAAAACAGGTTATCACCTTTAGTCAAATTGTCACTTACTGTTGTTTAGCACAGGGGTCCATTGAAGGAGCTTCCCCTTGTATGGAACAGAGTCGAAATGGGAGCACTGTAGATGTCGGAAAGATGGAGCATCAGCAGGGCAGGGCAAAACATTGCATACACGGAACCTTTTTCTCTCTCCCAGACAGTATCGACCTCCATATTTAGGCCTGGCACAGCAAGACAGAAAGGTTCTTCAGGACAGGTTGAAGTCAATCCAAATACTGATTATTATGATATTTTAACAGTGTGTAATGCGTATACATGTGTATTACACAGATATACTTATGTATATATATATATATATATATATATATATATATATATATATATAGTTTCTCCAAACTGAGTGCACTCAAACCACCAAAAACATCAATGCCTAGGTGTGCAGGTTAAAAAATGTCATACAATATCAATTATCACAAACCGCACTCCAAGGACTTCAAATAAACACAAAAAAAGTTTATTTCAACGTTTCAGCTCCTCTACTTGTCCTTGGAGTGCGGTTTGTGATAATTGATATTATATATATATATATATAATACACAAAAGCTATGAATATCTTGTAAATGATATTCTTATAAACGGTGAGTTCTGATGTCATCAGTTATGAACGGTGAGTTCTGATGTCATTTCTATCACATGACTCACTGAAACTTGTTTATTATAATAAATAAAGAACCCCCAGTTGCAAAATATGAGGATATTAGAAGTTACCTTGGCCTTCGGCCTCGTGTTTTTATATGGTCATGAAACTACTCGGTAACTTATATATCCTTATATTTTACAAGAGGGGCTACTTTATTCACTATATAATATTAATTTCCTGCCTCATCAATCTTATCATTCCTGCTTTGTGTATAAAGCAGTTCCACTGTGTGTTCTGTGTATAATACAGATACATTGCCCCTCTGTGTATACTCCCTACACCCTAACACAGATCCCCTTTCTCCTGTATGTATAATACAGATACAGATCTGTTCCCTGCTTTGTGTATAATACAGACCCACTTCCTTTTTGCATAATAAAAGAAAATGTAATTCTAATTAACTTTCCAGCTCACATTCATTTCAAAATCATCAACGGTTTTAAAGTTATTTGTAATTGCTATTCAATCAGTGTTTGGATATTCCTTTCTCTTCTCTGCTTCTGACTTTCAAAACCATTACAAATTTGTAATTATTATGTGGGGAAAATTGCTCAGAATGAGATTATTTCCTTAGGGGAACAACAGCTTTTAAATGGAGTTCACCTCTCACTCATTTATCACTCGGCTCCTTAGTAAACCTCTGCATTTTTCTTTTACTTCTACTCCCTTTTCTAGACAGTTGTCTCACCACAAGGACTCACAAATTCTCTGACCCTAATTACTCTACACTAAGCTCGTCTGGAATCCACATTCCCATACAATGGCAGTCTTTCACAGGCACAATTTGAAAAATCGAATGGGCAATGATTTCATTGTACAACAGATCCCAGCAATGTTACAGCAACGCGTGCCTTGAATGTGGGGGAAAAGCATATTGAATATGTGATGTCATTCCCTCTTTAAATGGCAGGGACAATTACCAAATGGATCTGCAAAGGAGCGTGAACCCTTGGTCCTTTTCTGCTATTTAACTGCCCTTCATACAATATTTACTCTCCTCTTGCCATACTGCAGAGCTGAATAGCAAGTAGTTTAGACCCATACTGTTAACAAAACATTCTACACCACTGGAATCAGTTATGACTAATGTGTGTGTAAAATAGTTTACAAGCTGTACTCCCTTAGAGCTGGATGCCCAGAACCAAATACATTTTATAGATACAACTAAGGTGGTCCACACTCCAAATGTCTGTATTTCTCAAAGTGCTTTATTCCATAAATTACACCAAAGTTTTTTCAAAGTTAAATAATACAAATTGAAGCATACTATTTATACCATGGGACAATCAGTCTCCGCACATGACTATTAACTATACATGTGCCAACTATATATACCTAATGAGCTTCCCGTGAATCTGTATAGGTATATCAAACAATGCCTTTAACAAAGCAATGCAATGAGCAAGGAAACTCTGCAACAAGTCTGATTTTTCGGTCGGTTTAATCAAAAAAACTGGTTAGAAAGTCTCCTTGCTTAAGCTATCATAAGGGCAGAACCCTGGGTAGCGTCATCAGTCCAACAGACCCTGTGAGTAAATACAACAAAACCAAACAGACATGGCTAATCCGTAAACCTGGTGTCTTCATTTGCAAAGGCTGCATTAATTGTTAAAAATTTATTCTTTGGGACACTTTAACTCAACCTCATACTGGAGAGACTTTTAAAATTAAAGTGCTACAGAAGGAGTAATATACCTTATGCAACGTGAATGCGGATTAAATTATGTTGGAAAAGCTGAAGGAACATTCAGAGACAGAATGACACTACATTACACTAGATCTCATATTAAACAGGCATTTGACTCTGAATCAACACAATCCCCTATTGCAAAGCATTTTTTGGAGAAAGATATACAGATTCACTGGAAGCTCATTAGGTATAAAAAGTTGGCACATGTATAGTTAACAGTCATGTCTGGAGACTGATTGTTACTAACAATTCTCACATGGTATAAATAGTATGTTTCACTTTGTATTGTTTAACCTTGAAAAAAGCCCCAAGCAGGAGCCGAAGCATTGGTATAATTTATGGAATAAAGCACTTTGAGAAATACAGACATTGCAGTACAGGCCACCTTCTTTGTATATATAAGGAGAGAAATGAGTCTGCACTCACAGGTCTTTTATTCATTTAGTCAATGTGACTGACAATTTGTTCTAGCCTTTCTCAAAGTGAAGAAACAAACAACAATGTGCCTAATAAACACAGTGTGGCGGGAAAGGGAATAAATAGGGGCACATTTACTAAGGGTCGAATATTGAGGGTTAATTAACCCTCGATATTCGACCATCAAGTTAACTCCTTCAACTTCTAACATCGAAGTTGAAGGATTTACCGCAATTCGTTCGATCGAAAGAAAAATCGATGGAACGATTAAATCCTTCGAGTGGAACGATTCGAAGGATTTTAATACATCGATCGAACGATTTTCCTTCGATCAGAAATTGCCTAGAAAGTCTATGGGGACCTTCCCTATAGGTTTTAGGTGGCGAAGTAGGTGGGCGAAGTTTTTTTTTAAAGAGACAGTACTTCGACTATCGAATGGTCGAATAGTCGAACGTTTTTTAGTTCGAATCGTTCGATTCCAAGTCGTAGTCGAAGGTCGAAGTAGCCAATTCGATGGTTGAAGTAGCCAAAAAAATAAAGAAGTATTTTTTATTCTATTCCTTCACTCGAGCTAAGTAAATGTGCCCCATAATGTAAAAAAAAAAAAAAGAAAACTAAAAGAATTCATGGCCGATCAATAGCAAAATGACAAATAAAAGGAAGTACCAAAAAAGTATCAGTGATAAAAAAGTAATAAGTCAATAACAATTTTATAACTATCAAAGGATATGCGTTAAAAAACTTTGTATGTTCTCGGCTAGTCCTTTTGGTTCACACAGTACCAGCACCGGAGTAATAAAATTACTACTTAAGAATACCCTTTGATATTTATAACATTTATAACAATCAATCAATTTCAGTAGGGACCAATTAATCCGACTCAAACTCTTCATCTTGATTTATTAGGGCTCTTACAGACGAGCGTTTTTACCTGCGCTCCCCTGCGTTCCGTTTTTCTGCGTTCAGCCGCAGGGGAGCGCAGGGATAGACGCATTACATTTTTTCCAATGGGGCTGTACTCACACAGGCGCGTGTAGGCGCCGAACGCAGGTTGAGACGCAACATGCTGCATTTTTCCTGCGTTCGGCGCCTACACGCGCCTGTGTGAGTACAGCCCCATTGGAAAAAATGTAATGCATCTATTCCTGCGCTCCACTGCGGCTGAACGCAGAAAAACAGAACGCAGGGGAGCGCAGGTAAAAATGCTCGTCTGTAAGAGCCCTTATACAAGGGCAGCAATTTACCCAACACTTAATTTATAACAAACAGGGTTCTTACAATACAAACAAGGGTTACTACTCATTGTTTCTACTGGCAGGTGTGATAATTATGATGAATGCGCAATGTTCACCGACTAAAGTAAAACAAAAGGGCATCTTTATTAAAAAGTGAAAATAAAGTTTGCCATGGATCAACAGAGAGAGATTTCATAGCTCTCTATTCACTTTTATAGGATTTTTAGGGGAAATATTTACTATTTTCACCCTGACAAATCGGCCCCCTAAAATCCTATACAAGTGAATAGAGAGCACAGAAAATTCTCTTTGGTAAACTGTGACGAGGTATTTTATTTTTTCATTTATTTTCCTTTCAGAACTATGCCCCATATTTTGTAGTTCTTGCCCTGGAATATCTGCAGCCATAAACGATCATGATTCAATATGTCGCTCCCTTTTTTGACTGAGATCATTTCCCTTAGGGTATTTTATAAAAACCTGTAAATGCTTGTATCCCAGGAACCAAGGGTCTGTAAAATATTTATAATTGTTATAAATATCAAAGGGTTCCCCTGCATCAATAGGTGCAGCAGTGCCCGATTCAGCACTGAGCACTAGTGATATGCGGGCCAGCCCAATAACTGCGGGGGTAGGGTTCGGTGGGTCGAGCTCTTCCTCCTGCTCTCCCCGCCCGCCACCTTCAACTGCCGGCTTCCTACTTCCGGCTTTATAGCCGCGCGCCTGCTCGCCCCGCCCCTTTTGTGACATCATCGGCGAGGCAGGTCGGTGCAGGTCTATAAAGGGAAGCCGGAAGTCGGGTTCAGGGGGGCGCGGGTGGAGGGAGGGCGGGTGCAGATTGGGTGCGGGTCTGTAAAAACATGACCCGCACATCACTACTGAGCACAACTATATGTAAGTGCAAAGAGTGCATTTGGACGCAAGTGCCTTTAATGGCCAATTGCGCATGCGCCGCTTCGCCGGTCTCAGTCTCAGATTACCGAAAAAATGGCTGCTGTGAACTGTGCATTTTCCCAGCAGCTAGGCTGGGGGGAGTAGGGATGGGGGTCTACGTAGTGTAGGGGTTTTTTAGTTATAGGTTGAATTCTCTTTTAAAATTTGACTTTGCTTACTGCTTCAGGGTAAGTGAACATGCCATTAAGCCTACTAGGAGAGGTAACTGCTATACCCTATGCATGGCATTACAATAAAAAAAGTTCATAGTCATAAAATATACATTTCTTCTCAGATTCATTTATGGGCAGGCCAATAATGAGGATTATACAGTAAGTCACATCTGCAACACAGGATCTAATTAACAGACAGAGACATAGAACTGTCATTGCATCTGAGCATTTAGATTAGGGATGCACCGAATCCACTATTTCGGATTCGGCCAAACCCCCCAATCCTGTGAAAGAAAAAATTAGGGGTGGGAAGGGGGAAATTTTTTTACTTCCTTGTTTTGTGAAACTTGCATATGCAAATTAGGATTCGGTTCGGCCAGGCAGAAGGATTCACCCGAATCCTGCTGAAAAAAGATGAATCCCGAACCGAAACCTGGATTCGGTGCATCCCTAATTTAGATACTTCTTATTTAGTGGTCAACTTCACAAAATCATAAATTACTCACTAATATCTTCTTAGCTACACAACAAACTATTGCTAAACCTTGGGAACCCAAAACAATACCATTCCAGCCTTTAAAAATAAATTTGACAGAATCTTAATAAACAAAAAGCTAATGAGTTTCCTTCACAACACTCATGATAATTTTTGAAAACAGTACAGACACCCTGATCCAGCATCTGGTCTCCTCCTGCCCCTGTGAACACAGTCTGAGCGGCCAACTCTATTTACCTTAGCTGTTGAAAACATCTTTTGACAATAACTTAAAAAAATTTTCATGGACAACCTTAATATATTTTTATTAAAGGTTTACATGATTTACTTTCTTTGATTACCCATTCCCTTACTGCGCCCACCTTTTTCTTTCTTTCCACAGCCGCCATGTGGGCCAATGTATACAACATAATGTAAACTTTTATAAAACCTTTTATAAACATGATTGCTAAAAAAAATGACCCTGTAGTAGTTATCATAAGCATCAGTAATGGATCGGAAGAATTGTTAACTCTGATGAACTTTTCTGTGTCTTCTGAACTGCCCATGCATGTCTACAAAGCACAGCAAAAACCCATTCAAAACACAGGGACAAGGTATAAATCCACTACATTTTGCAGTATACACATTCTTTCACACTGCTGAACACATTACACGCTACAGGAGGGGTTGATCCTAAGTGAAGAGAACTACATGTGCAACATAAACCTGACATGTCCTGGATAAACCAGTTGAACTGTCTAACCCTAGGACTAAACTAAAACCAGTGTTCATTTAAATTAAAGAATAACTTGCTTTATTTATGAATAAATTAACATATTTTATTGCAGTCTTTTAACTTTATTGTTCTCCCTTTTTCTGAAAAGATTATTGATACATTTCCCCCCTTTTAAACTCTTACACTGGTAAACAGCAGCCATATACAGTTTACTATGTCATTTGCTTTTAATTTATTACTGTAAGGCTCATTTGCTTACACTAGCACAAAGAGCACTCGTAAATTGTGCACACTAATATGCTATCAGCAAAGGTACGTGCACCCATACACTGGTCTTATACAGGGCTGGAATTAGGGGTAGGAAGAAGAGGAACGTGCCTAGGGTACAATAGTGGGTGACACAAAGCACACATTTGGCTCTGTCTACTTCTAGCCGCTGGCTGATGCAGTTACAGGCAGCTCCTCAGCATTCTGCACTACATAGCCTCCAAATGCTTGTAACCCCCCCCCCTCCCCAACCTGCAATCAACACCTCACTGGGCATGGGGTAGAGAACCAGGACTGGAGACTCACTTTGGGCATCATATCAATTTGAAAATTTTGAGTTTTTACTGAAAACTACCCTCAAAAACTTTAAAAACCCGAACCTTTGATTAATAAGCTCCTTAATGAATACTGCAGTGCTAGATTTTTTTTTTTGCAATACTGTAGCTTACAGGGTGCAGATGTGTACACCACCAATAACTGCATTAGCATGTGACTGCCTAGCTAGAACTTACCCCTCTTCAAGGCAGGTATTAATTGCAGGACTCCCTTGTGTCAGTAAACCCTGCCCCCTGCACCTTGGGTTTAACTAAATACAGTCAGAACCAGGTTAAAACAATCAGCTGCCCCTGACAATTAACTGCCCAGGTCATTCCTGCAAAGTTATTTACTTTTAGGCCTAATTTGATTTTTTCTAATCTCCAGGATTAAGCTCCCCATAGACGCGACGATTCTTCTTGCCGAAAGACCGATTTTAGGGAAGTCTGACCAATCCTTCGAAATTATCGTACGGTTAGTGGTATTAGAACGATCGTACATCTTACGATTTTTCAGCCGACAGCTGTCAGGAAATTGATTGGCCAGGTTAAAAAATCTTTGTCGGTCCCAGTGCAATCTATCTATGTTTGCAGGGCCAAGCAGGCAGCTCCCCTTTGTTTTCCTGGCAAATTGGTCTTTTTAGTGGATGGTCAATTCGAACGATTGTACGATCGTTCCGAGAAAATCGTGGTCTCACGATGAGGATCTGATCTTTTAAAAATCTCAACATCTATGGCCAGCTTTAGGCTATTATTTAGATCTGATCCTCTAACCTCTTGGCTTTTAGCCAGAGTTTTTTATCCTGTTGTGATTGGAAAAAATACAGGCATATGCCAAAATGGGAAATCATCCAGCAAGAAATTGGCAGCCTTCCTCTAAAATTCACTGATGTTTGGAATGAGTGCAAATATATAGGAGAAATATTAACGATGATACTTAGTCATCAAGATTAAGAATATAGTCATTTTTAACACAGGATGCATGATTTCTCAGACTGAGAGGAAACTTTCTGACAATTTCCCCATCCACCTTAGGCTGGCAGAGTTAATCAACCTAATAACGTGTAATTCTGTGTTAGTTAATATAAAGTAAACATGAAGTAAATTGCAATTTGATCATATATGTGGCTATACATGTCTTTAGGGTGTTTTGATCACTGATAGTAATAACATCACACAAATGTTGTAAATTGCTATAGTGATCTTCTAATTTGTTTGTAAATGCCTCTGGGAATACAAAATTAACAATATTTTTAAGCCATCAGCTATATGTCCCATGTCATACACATTATGGGTTATCAGAAATCCATGTACATATCCAAAAGATTATAATCTAAACTCAAATATAACTTACATAGGGTTAGTACAATGCCTCTCTGCATTTTGTACTCCAGCTCCGCAGCTCCGGGTGCATGATGACCACGAACTCCAGGATCCCCACGATCCATCCAAAGGGGTAGGACGCTGCCCAGTTGCAACACAGTTCCCATTAAAGCACCACTGGAAAAAAAAATACACCGACTGAATACATAGCCTAACACAGGTCTAGAAACGATTCCACCACTAGTATACTCATTTTCTCTCTCGCCAAGTATATAGAAGCACGACTGTCCATATGCACTGTATGATTTGCACTATATTTTTGTGTTTTGTGACTAACAGTTTATCTTGAATTTTTTTGGCATCCTTCCCTATAGTTCCTACTTTCATAAGTAGCTGACTTTGGTTAATCTTAAAACTCGCAATCACCACTAATAACAGTGAACACATTAATATGGTCCCATGAATGAGTGGACTATATCTAACCTTGGATTGTTTTCTCTGGCATTTTTTCTGCTTTTCTGCATCCGCTTACCTTGTTGTGACCACAATTTGTTCCATCCACAGCTGCATCCAGTTTCGAGTGGCACGTTGATCCCACTGAGCACCACAGAGTGTTGCACACATTCTAGGGAGGATTAACATGTCATACAAACAAATCAAGATTAATCAGGCTCATATTTCCAAATAAGAGAAGATTTTAGAGGAGTAATACCTAAACAAACTGGGGCCTTACTTGTAAATACTGTAATTACTGGGGGATTAAGAAGAACAATTATCTAACTGGCATCCAAAATGGGATTCATGTGGTCCATGGCTTTGTTAGTATGTCTGGGTATATCTCTGTTATAGAGGATAAAAGATAATGGAGGCCATACTTAATAGTCCTCAGGAATAAGACATTTTATACTTTTATTGTAACAGTGTTGGAAATGTATTATTTTTTTACTGATAAATACTTAGATTCTTTTAGCATTATTTTTGTTGGAGTTATTTTGAAAACAAGATAGTCTATCTATCTATCTATCTATCTATCTATTTATCTATTTATCTACACATCTATGGTTCCCTATATATATATATATATATATATATATATATATATATATATATATATATATATAAAATACATAATGTAACATATTGATATGTCTGACAACTCGTACAAATGTGATACTATTGTTTCTGCTACTGTAAAACAAAATATAATACACAAATTTTGTTGTTCTAACAGTTATAAAGTCTGGGATTTAGAGGCACTGAATGCTCATTGGTTTCTTTGATATGTGTTTCTGTTGTAATAAAAACAAGAACTATACCAAGCTGTTATTAGTATCCAGAACTGGCCACTAAAAGAACAGTAACACCAAAAAACACTACTATAGTTCATATAAATAAGCTGCTGTGTAGCAATGGCTGAAATTGAAAAAAGGCTATATGGCACAGGTTAAATAGTGGATAACAGATAACAACATTATGTTCTACAGAGCTTATCTGCTATCTGATTTGTAACCTGGGCCTTTTCTCCTTTGAATAGCTGCCCCCATTGCTACACAGCAGCTTATTTATATAAACAACAGTAATGTTTCTGAAGCAAACACAGCAGTTTTACCAGTGCAGGGCAACGCTGCATTATATTTTTATTACTTTAAAACAATTTCATTTTTTTTTATGTTACTGGTGCTTTAAAGTGTCCCTTTAAAGGGCATCAGCATAGATATTAATAAAAAAGAAACAGGTTTTCCTTTTTTAACAGCATCTCCTGATGAGATTCTTACATCAATATCCCGACAGAAGCTGGAAGAGGATCCGTACTGTAGTCGGCACTGATGTCCAACATCATAAAGCACCCCAGGAGGCACAGAAGGGAAATCCAGCAGCTCTTTACTTGGTCGATCATCCAGACAAAGCCCCCATCCCCTGCTGTAAAAGCCATAGAGAACATTAGAGGGAAGGACACAAACAGAAAATACAAGGAAAAAAAGAGTGCAAGAAAAGTGCAAGAGTTAGATGCTATTTTTGGTAAAAATGAAGTTCATGGGCGCCATCTTCAGCCTCTTCAGTAATCTTTGGAATGAGACCGGTGCTTTGGCAATTTTTGTTGTCAGTTGTTGCGAAACAGAAAATCGCCCGACTGCACGTGTGCCAATACGGCACTTACTTCCCGAAGATTACCGAAGAGAAGAAGATGGCGCCCGTGAACAGAATCTGCACGGAGGGGTAAGTAAAGACTTAGAGGCATTAGTCCGGGGTAATACTTAGGCTGGGGGGGAGGAGGGAGGAGGGTCTATGTAGGGTAGGGTTTTTTAACTTTAGGGTTGAATTCTCCTTTTAGCTCAGATTCAAAAGCAACAGTTATGGCCCATGTGCCCCCCCCTCAGGTCACTGATTGGTTACTGCCTGGTCACCAGAGTAACCAGTCAGTGGAAACCAAGAGAGCTGAAAAGCAGGAAGTAGTGTTCGGTTCTGTTCTGTTAGACATCCAGTCACTCCAGCCTTTATACATTACATTTTTGGCTAACTAACTCTATTAGAAACATTATATTTTTTGCACAGCGTATCCATTTACCCAGTTTTTATTTTTATACTGAACAATTCCTTTAAAACACACGTATTTAGAAAAGCCAACCCTCATTCTGTTTAGCTACCAAATACAATACCATATGCTACATCTCTCACCTTGTTTATTTCTGATCTTGCCCATTCCCACACCTTGTGTCTTAAATCCTTCACCTTTAGATTGTAAGCTCTTTTGCACAGGGCCTTCCTCACCTTATGTACCAGCACTGGCCATTATGTATGTAACTCTGTATGTTCTATGTATGTAATTCATGTGATTTCTTTGTATAAACACATTTATTTTACAGCAATGCGCAATATGTTGGCGCTCTAAAAGTACATGTTATTAATAATAATACCATGCCCCAAACATTATAGACAGTAGATCCCTTACTTTTATTTATTTACAGTTTTAGCACAAATTCCAAAAGATAGGGAAGAAGGATAGAACAGGGAATGTTCAATATCAATGACAAGGTTAATGTTGTCTAATGATTAGCCAAATGTGCAAATGTGTGTACTTTGGTGCATGCAAAATTGACATGATGGCAGAGGCTGGCCAAGCATGGAGACACAGGAAAACACACCAGCATGAGTTGCAATGTTCAAAACAATGAATAATGATACATTCTAAGTATCATGCAGATGGATATTTAGCTCAAGACTATTTTTCCTAGCTATTTATTGCTGTGATGTGGCAGGAAGTGACTGATTCTCTTGTTTTTGTTTGGAAATGTCCAAGGAAGTAAGAGTGGGGGAGGCCGCGTGCAGAGGATGGAAAGAGCATTAAACTGTGTGGCCTGTGCAAGAGTGCGTAGGATGTTCCCAAAGATTTATATTTGTGTTAATAACAGAAGATAAAATGAGCTGAAATTTGGCACAAAGTGTTCAAAAGGAAGGCAGATTCTGAACTGTCTATTCCTACAGTAAAGTGAGAACTAACCTGAATGTACATGAGAGTATTCTGTCTTTTCAGTAAGAGAAAACATGTATGTAAAAAAAGAGTATAAAGAGTGTAAAGAAACACAATTAAGGGAGAGCTTTTAAATTATCTTTCAAATTATGCCACTTTCTGGTAGACAGAAACATGTCTGCAATCATAAAATGAGGGGGGATCATATAGAGAAAAAGATCTGCCGAGAGACAAGAGAAAAAGAGTTCTCTCTGAAAAACAGTAAAGAAAAAACAACAGTGCTTAGTGTGGAACATGCATTCATGCTATGTGGCACCATACACACTGGCAAATGCACAATGCATACTATACAAAAAAAAGTTGTATATATACCTTAGAAAGCTCTCAAAGTTTTAGTCCTAGGAAACCTAGTTAGGTAGCAGCATACAAACTAATTACTATTGATCAGAGAACCTATGAGTAGGGACTTACAAATTGGGTCTACATGATCCCCCCTAAACAATGTATTTTTTTGACAATTAAAAAAAGTTAATAAAAGAAGGTAAATAAGAGGTTGTTAACCAATTTTGGACTGCAAAGCTAACTATGCAACACAATTTGGGTCAGTTGAGAAAAGAAAGGGTTAGGAACCACTGATTCCTAAGATTGAGGCTGAATGCTATCATATAACTTTATCTGTTCATTAATTTTAATACTTTCTCTCTCACTCTCTCTCTCTCCCTCTATATATATATAGACCACAGAAACCATTGTATAAAAACTCCAGACTGATATTTTATGTTAAACAAATAATTATACCTGTGTTCTAAATGTTCTGCATACATGATGCACACAAATAGACATAACCAACATCCCATATCAGTAGTGGTAGCACAGATGGGCTATATGTGCACTGTAAGTCTGCAAGAACAATCAGACTATTAAGCTCACTCATGTCCTATGAAAATCTGTGAACAATGTAGGGCTAATATAATAATAAAGATGTTGAATTCCACTGTTACACGTAACAATAAAGCAGAATTTTGTTGCCAACATTTAACTTGTGGTAACCTGAACAAAATAAATTGCTGATTAGTTTCTATGGTAGCAACTTCTACAATGTAGCACTTCGGTTACAAAATGACCCCTATTAAGAGAAACCACACAGAGACACAGAGTACCCTGTCTGTGGCATAGAGAGACAGTTCTGTGTCAGAGACATAAAGGAAGAAGGAATTTGGGATTTGTTTGATTGTTCCTTCAGGCAAGAGAGCTTTTGTAAAAGCTCAGCTAATCAGATCAGACATTTTAGTTACTAATATTCACCTTGACTGAATCAGTTTTGCCCTTTGACCTTCTTAGGGTTTAGTGACAGTCAATGAAAATACAAAATAACTGCAGTAACAGTATCTGCAATTAAAATAGTCTTTTCCAGTAATAGCAGAAAAGTGGCAAGGTACATGGCACAGTTGGTGGGTCTAAGCTAAACGGTACATGTGCGAACTGCGGTTGCACTGAATCCATGATTCGGTCGAATCCTACTACTTTTTGCAGGATTCAGATTTGTCCAAAGCTTACATACTCAGCCAGACTGAATGAGAATCAGGTCATTTTAAAGCTCTAGACGACCAAATGTGACATTTTTTGTACACAACTTAAGCAATTTTGCTCAAATTTCAGTATGCATATTAGGGTTCAGATTTCAGTATTTTTTTTTATGCAAATAGCTACAAAATGTTTGTGTTGCACAATGAGAGAGTAGACCAATCACAAGGAGGCAAATTAAGTTTCTTACTCCAGGAAGCGGGTGATGTAGTCTCGGCTGCAACGGGACCAGGTAAGGGGAGATGTATCATAAAGAAGCTGAGGCGACATGATGTGAGGTCTCTTTCCTCTGGGCTCACAGTCATTCCCGCTGCCATCATGCTGCACCCCAAAACTAGCATAAAAAAATAAAGGGTGGTGAGGAGAGACCAAGAACAAGTATTCACAACAGTGGATGTGCAAACAAGACAAAATCCAAGGATGGAGCCAATGGATGCCCTTCGAGGCATATACTGTGTGTCCTCAAAATATGGGGCCATTTACAAACCGCTAAGTGTGTTTTAAGCAATTTCGAATGCAGTCACCATGCTTTTCACCGACACTGAAACATTTTTCCCATAACACAATAGTAATTGCAGTCATCAGGGAGAGATGTGCCTGACGCAGCAGATGAGTCAAGACATGTGTACCTGAATCTTTTGGTGCAACTCCACTGCAGCAATTGACTTTGGAAATCCTGAAGCTACCCATTATTTGGAGATGGTAGTAGCTCCAGGGTTCCCATATCAGTCTGTGTCAACTGTGCTCAATTTGGAACTATATGGAAGTGCAAGGTGTGCCTGATGATTCAAGAATGAGTTGTTTTCTCTAAACTTTGTTACAGTAAGTAAATGACCCCTAAAATGTCTAAATATGCATATTTATAATGCCCTGTTGTCACTGCATGTTACCTGTGTCCCAGTTCATGTGTGACAGTAAATGCAGTTGGTAGCCCAGTATCCTCGTTGATGTTACAGCTGCGATGTGGTTGGCACATGCCTGACACATGAGATAAGCCAAGTGTCTCACAAGGGCGGTTCATTGCTGCACATATATCTTTCCTGTAATAACATGAAGCACTTGTGGCTTTAATGACCCCACAATGGTTTATGGATTATATATGTTATTTCTGCAAGCACAATAGATAAAAGTGAGTGAGCCTAGGTCTATATCATGGAGTGCCATCAATTATCATATAGCAGTACAGCAGTTCTACATTTTGATTGGCAATGAAAGAACATATTAAAGACCAAACATATGTACAGAATTGGGGGTTATGAATGCCACTTTTGTAGCTGTAGGATGATATATGCATGGGACATATATTTGGGACATACTGAGGTAATATCAAGGTTTTGAGTGGTTTTAAATGCACTGGGTACAAGTCAAGGTATTGGCAGATTCTAGTCAATATGCTTGTTATAGGGTGCTGTGTGTGCTTATGATGCATGATGGCAGTGTCACTATTTCACTGTGTAGGACAGGGATCCCCAACCTTTTCAACCCATGAGCAACATTCAGAAGTAAAAGGTGTTGAGGTGCAACACTAGCATGAAAAATTTTCTTGGGGTGCCACATAAGTGGTGTGATTGGCCATTAGGTAGCCCCTATGTGGATTGTCACTACAATCTACATTGAGGCTCTGTTTGGAAGTACACCTAGTTTTTATGCAACCAAAACGTGCCTCCAAGCCTGGAATTCAAAATTAAGCTCCTGCTTTGAGGCTACTGGGAGCAACATCCAAGGGGTTGGAGAGCAACATGTTGCTCACGAGCGACTGGTTGGGGACCACTGGTGTAGGATATCCTTGTGCAGTCGGGTGTCCAGTTACCTGGTCAGAAGTACAGCCACATCATGGTGCTGAGGATGTTCCTCTCCTTTTGTATTTAGATTCTTCTGCCATTTACAAAAGCTACGTAGTGTGTTGTCTGCATGATGAGTGATCTTCAGATCCTCCTTTAAAACCACCAGATCATGTCACTGTGATTCCCAGAAATATGTCTCCCTCACCCACCTCCATTCTTACGGCTACTCCTCTTCCTCCTCCCATTCATTTCTCATACATCCTTCTTCCATGACTTTCTTCTATTACTTTTACTTCACTAAATAATGATATTGTATAGTCATTTGATAGCCTGCTTTCTACTGTGTGACTACTCTCAGCTCTCTGTTTACCTCCCCTTTATTCTCTTGCTCCACTGCCCCACTGATGGCTGCATGTCAGTAAGGTGCCTCTCCATGTTACCTCCTCACTTTCCAGCAGGATCAGCCGTACAATAACAATGTTTATTCTGTTCCCAATACTGGCATCATGGAAAAGCCCAGCCACCTGTAAGATGAGAATCAGCAAAATAAGTGATCTGGAAAACAGAGTGCAACAGGAACACATTTTGAGTAAGGCAAAGCTGGAGAGATCAACTTTTAATGTAATTATTTCTATGACATCTTTTAGGCCCTTTCTTTCATATTTGTGTCTGTTATTCAAACCACTGAGTCAGTGACCCCTGAAGGACAGATAACAGTTTTAAAGGGATTCTGTCACGGGAAAGCATGTTTTTATTACAAAATGCATCAGCTAATAGCACTCCTCCAGGGCAATCTTGCATTAAAAGAGCAAACAGATTTTCTTATATTTAATTCTAAAATCTGACATGACATGGGGCTAGACATGTTGTTAGTTTCCCTAGTGCCCTCAGCCATGTCACGTGTGCTCTGATAAACTTCATTTTGAAAGCAAATGACCAGGCAAAATCATCTGAGATGGCTGCCTACATACAAATATTGCAACTAAAAAGAAATACATTTATTGGTTCAAGATAAACATGTGCTGAAAACAATATTATACTCACCATGTTCATAACTGTCAAGACATAGTTCTCCACATTGTCACTACCATGATATTCCACCATCTTCTGATCAGCAACAACCAGAGTCTCCACCCACTTCTCTTTGCTTATAGAACGGGTTCGTATGCGTCTTTCCTTGTGTTCTCTCATCTGTAATTGTTCCCACCTTGCTCTCCGCCTGTCCCATTTTTCCTGAGAGTTTTGGTCTGTTGAAAGGACAGATGTTTAAAAAAAACATATACATTGGTGCATGGGTGTATTTGTTTGACTATAGTGAGCAATTTCCTGGACTTTTTATATTTCTTGTTGTAATGTCCCAAAAACACTATATTTATGTTGTTGTTTGTTTCATATTCATGCCCAGATTGTGATTTCTGTGATTCTCTATATGCATTGTAACAGCCCATCCAAGGCCTTGTATATGTATGTGCAGTTTACTAGTGACAGACTGAATGCCATTCTGGGAGATGCTTTATTCAATAGCTGTTTAAAATGCAAATGTCCATTGTCCATGAGCAAATTTTCTGATTTCCACTTTGAAATGAAGTATCTCCCAGAAATGGCAAACCCCTAGTTTCAGCTGGAAACTTTAAAAAAAAATATCTTTTTTGTTTATAAAATGATGTATTTTCACAGGAGACTATTCATCCCCTTTAGTTACTGCTATGTTTGGAGGCATTACAATACCATAATGTCAACAAGGTTTCATGCTGAGTGTTGGGGGTGCAAATAATATATAAATACAGCTGCGAGAACCATGAGCAAGAAGGACTGTGATGCCAGATTGCAAATTGTTCATAAAGAAGGAAGTAGAGCCAAAACGAGGATATTAGATATGTTACCTCTCACTCCACAATTCATGTGCCCAGTCTGTGTTTGTGCCCTGGATTCTCCAGCATCGCGTTTATAAATACGATGGGGAATGGCCTCTCCAGGTACTGGATTGGTTACTACTAAAGGCTCAATAAAAAAATCCTGCTGCTCTAACTGGAATACTCCATTCTAGATAAAAAAAGATTAAATGAGAATTGGCAGTAAATACGAAAGAGAGTAGGGCAAAATTTTTGTAAAAGTAAAAGTAGCACAATTTTAAAAGGGAATAGGAGAGTAGGAATGTCTTAGCGATTTGTGTGAGCCTGTTAGACCCTGCACACCTGGTTTCTTTAAACCTGTCACACACACATCAGACCTTGCACACCTGGTTCCTAAAAGCTAACCGCGCGCACATCTGACCTTGCACACCTGGTCTCTCTCTCAGTTCTTCAGACACAAATCAGACCTTGTTCACATGAAATTCCCACAGTCATCAGACTCATTTCATTTACAGAACACCTGGGATTTAACTGAATGCAAATGGTTCCATTAAAGATGATAAGTCAGTATCCTTTATTTATTAAGAGAACATTAGGAGGAAGAAATGGAGTGGACTTTTGCCTCTTTATAGATCTCTGGTAAAGCCTCATCTGGAGTATGCAGTACAGTTTTATGCCACCATCCTTAATAATGAGTTGGAAAGAGTGCAAAAACATGCAACTTAACTGGTAAAAGGAATAGAACAAGTAAACGATGAGCAGAGGCTATCAAGGATGGGGTTGTTTTCTCTGCAGAAAGGGGACATAAATACTCTTTACAAGTACATTAGAGGACATTGTAGACAGATAGCGGGGGGAGCGTCTTTTTTCACACAGAAAAGAACAAAAGGAAACTTAAGGAAATAAACTTTCATGTAAACAGAATGAACTCTGCACACACTTCAGAATATGGAAGTCCCCAGAGTACAGCATTATTGTTCTTGATATAGAATATATATTTACACTGCAGGTCATTTGGAGGGGGGCGAACTTGATGGACTTTTGTCTTTTTTAAACCCCTGAATTAACAAAGTAACTTACCAGTCCACTGCAAACACTGATAGCAGCAAAACCCATATATTGGTGCTGCGTCTGTACATCCCCCCTCATATGGCAGGAGCTTGAAATTTTCTTCTGAATTCTCGCCTCTTTTATTCCCCCACTGTGCCATTCACTCACAAAGCCAGGGGACAAAAGCTCCATATTCTGGCTGAGGTTGAAAATAAGTTCCGCTCCCTGGTACCTGATTTCATAGTACACATCATAAGGAGTTTGGAGAGATAAGCCCCTCTTCTTAATATATCGAGGTGACAGGTCAAAAGTCAGAAAGGAGCCATGTTCATCAACACGAATAGGGTGAACAATATCTGATTCAACAGGGAAGCTTGGAGGGAGATCTGTGTGGGACAAAAAAATAATAAAAATGGACCTGTGAATGAAAAACATTATTTAACACACCAGGTTTCTAAAATAATAAAATAAAATGAAATAATAAATAACTATAATAATAATTATTTCATGTGTATAGGACATTCCTTGGTTTGACACAGAGATGTATATTGTTCAACTTCCCTTTTCCAAACGACGTGCATATACATACTGTTCCTGTATTCAGTGTATATTGTGTCTTTTGGGACTTAAAACCAGTGAACGCCAACTGCCCTTGAAATTATTTTCAGAGCAAGGAAAAATAAATGAAGACACAGAGACCGGCAAACTATTTTGTGTAACGGCCATGTTCTTTTCATTTTAATGTTATTTCTATATAAAAAACACACTGTAGGTTTAAAATAATCTGTGGCAGAGACCTGTAATGCACTGCACTAACTTGGCACAGCACTCTCTTTCCTCTCAAAGTATGGGATAGCTATAAAATAGGTACAGTAAAAAGAAAAGCCAGTTGGACTGAGAGCTGTATGCACAGTGTGTGCCCAATTATTCAGTCTAATATTAGCAGACAGTGAGTTAGTGCAGATGTGTATGAGCTAATAGAGGTGAAACAATGGTGCGTTTATCTTACTATAAGGCAACAGGAATCACAACAAAGGGTGTTATAGTTACAGTGGTGTAATTACAATCTAAAGTTGCGGTCTAAACATCTCAGTAAGCTCTGGCTTACAAGCAAAATTTATTATTTTTTGCCTGCATTTTGTGGTTACCCTTCCAGGGTGTGTACACGCTAGCATTTGTTTGATTTTTAATGATGAATCTTTACTGAACTCAACATATCCATCTTAAAGGGTCAATATACCTTCAATTTTAGTTTTTTATCAGGGGTTTTTCCAAGCTATCAAGCACAGCTATTGTTGTGTCAGTTCTTGTGTGTATTGTGAGCAGCTGCACTTTCTTGCACTGTTTATTTGAAGGAATGATACCCATTTCTTGTCAACACTTCTCTGCTGTTGTGATCTTCTAACCTCCATCTTAAAATCTACTGGTACATCATGAATCACCTTTAGGGCACTACTCGTCTAAGGGAAAATGATTGGAAATGCAAGGAACTGGCATTTATTAAAGAGCTAAAACACAGAACCCCAATTACCAATAAAGAAAAACTATAAGACACAAACATAATACTTAATACTTAATCAACAGATAATTTATATCATTATAAACTGACCTACTAAATTTCAATTAGCATGTACATATCAGTAAATATTGCCCTTTTACACCTCTTTTTTTGAAGGTCTGTGTCGTTCACTGATCACCTGTCAGGAAATAATGCAGCTCTAACAGGAACAGGAAGAAGTGTAAAAAATAAAGCTCTGTCCATTCATTGGCTGTAGTAACTTAGCACGTACGTGTGTCTTTAGTGTGTATAAGAGAACAGTGACTCACACTAGGCAGAGGGCCACACTTTAGTACTTCAGTTTTAATGGGATTAGTGAATTGCATATATTTCATATATTGCACAATTAGAAAAATTAAATTTTTGACAAAAAACGGCTCTTTTATAGAGACCTACAATGTTAGAGGTTTGACTTCTATTTAAGTTTTGTCCTAAAATTCCTCAGTTTACATAGCATCAGATCACGATGTCGGGGGTAGGAAATAGGCACGTTAATTACATTTGCATGATAAACAAGAATGCTTGTTGAAGAGTGAGACCTCCTAAAGCAGGAGATCAGATAAATAGATGTTTCCTGTTGGAAATGTTGAATGCGGTTGCACATGGAAACCTTAGATACCAGGGATTGCAATAATAATTAAAGGAAACACAGCAGTGTTTAAGTACTTAAATCTGATATAGCCAAAGTCCATGATTAGATGGAAAAGCTGTGTATGAGAGTGTATGCAAATTATAGTTAAAGTAGTGCCCACTTCCAGTGGTGTTACTACCTATACAGCAGACTGGGTTATGGGGGGCCAGACTGTGAACCTGCTGTATTGTAATCCTCCCTCCCCAGCCCCGCTTCCTACCTTTACCATAGCACCACAAGTGGCCAGGAGGGGTCTATTCCTGACACTCTCTCCGTCTTTGCAGTCGCTCATGGGCTGCTTCTGACGCAACCTTTTCCATACACTCCCTGTACATTTGTTGCCAAGACCCTCACTCTTATTAGGATGCCAGAGGAATTAATTGACACTTGGTTATATTTCCAGCTCCTGTTTCTGTGCAGTCGCTATTACTGATTTCTGGTACTTGACCTTGGTCTGATTCTTGAATTCTCCCTACACTTTAACTCTGCCAGCCTTCGAACTCAGCCTGTTTAGAGATGTCGCGAACTGTTCGCCGGCGAACTTGTTCGCGCGAACATCGGGTGTTCGCGCTCGCCGGAAGTTCGCGAACGTCGCGCGACGTTCGCCATTTTGGGTTCGCCATTGTTGGCGCTTTTTTTTGCCCTCTCACCCCAGACCAGCAGGTACATGGCAGCCAATCAGGAAGCTCTCCCCTGGACCACTCCCCTTCCCTATAAAAACCGAAGCCCTGCAGCGTTTTTTCACTCTGCCTGTGTGTGCTGAAGAGATAGTGTAGGGAGAGAGCTGCTGCCTGTTAGTGATTTCAGGGACAGTTGAAAGTTTGCTGGCTAGTAATCGTTTTGATACTGCTCTGTTATTGGAGGGACAGAAGTCTGCAGGGGTTTGAGGGACATTTAAGCTTAGGTAGCTTTGCTGGCTAGTAATCTACCTTCTACTGCAGTGCTCTGTATGTAGCTGCTGTGGGCAGCTGTCCTGCTTCTGATCTCATCTGCTGACTGCTGCAATAACAGTAGTCCTTGTAAGGACTGCTTTTATTTATTTTTTTGTTGTTTTACTACTACTACTACTACTACTATAAGAGCCCAGTGCTATTAGTCTAGCAGTGTTGGGGAGTGGGACTGGTGTGCTAATCTGCTGCTCCTAGTAGTTCAGCAGCACCAACTTTAATTTTTTTTTTTTAATATTCATTTTTTTTTTTTTTTACTTTTTTTTATTTTACTACCGCTGTAGTAGTGTATAAGTTGACCTTTTAGGCATTATTTGCCCTGTAGGCATTTTTTGCCCAGTGTGTTATTCAACCAACTGCCATCTAGCTGTGTGACCTTGTTCACATTCTGTCTAAATATCCATAATATTACCGTCTCCAGAAAAAACACCGGAGTGACTTTTTTCAAGCAGCCATAATATATTTTACGTAATCCGTATCCACCGCTGTAGTAGTGTATACGTTGACCTTGTAGGCATTATTTGCACAGTGTTTTCTTCAACCCGCCATCTAGCTGTGTGAGCTTGTTCACATTTTGTCTAAATATTGATAATATTATCGTCTCTAGAAAAACCACTTGAGTTACTTTTTTTCAAGCAGCATTCATATATTTTACGTAATCCGTATCCACCGCTGTAGTAGTGTATACGTTGACCTTGTAGGCATTGTTTGCCCAGTTTTTTTGGCCGCAGCCACTGAAGCACAGAGGCCAGAAAAAATATGCCATATAAATGCTGAAAATAGTCATTTTTTGCCATACGTTGACTCAACGTATATGGCAAAAAATGACTATTTTCAGCATTTATATGGCATATTTTTTCTGGCAACTGTGCTTCAGTGGCTGCGACCAAAAAAACTGGGCAAACAATGCCTACAAGGTCAACGTATGGCAAAAAATGACTATTTTCAGCATTTATATGGCATATTTTTTCTGGCAACTGTGCTTCAGTGGCTGCAACCAAAAAAACTGGGCAAACAATGTCTACAAGGTCAACGTATGGCGAAAAATTACTATTTTCAGCATTTATATGGCATATTTTTTCTGACAACTGTGCTTCAGTGGCTGCGTCCAAAAAAACTGGGCAAACAATGCCTACAAGGTCAACGTATGGCAGTTGTTTAAAGAGAACAGTAGATTACTAGCCAGCAAAGCTACCTAAGCTAAAATGTCCCTCAAATCCCTGCAGACTTCTGTCCCTCCAATACAGAGCAGTATCAAGCAGATTACTAGCCAGCAAACTTACTATCATCTGTCCCTGAAATCACTAACAGCTCTCCCCCTACACTATCTCTTCCAAGCACACACAGGCAGATTTTTCAGATACATTTTTGCCCTTGATCCCCCTCTGGCATGCCACTGTCCAGGTCGTTGCACCCTTTAAACAACTTTAAAATCATTTTTCTGGCCAGAAATTTTTTTTTTAGATGTTAAAGTTCGCCTTCCCATTGAAGTCTATGGGGTTCGCGAACCGTTCGCGAACCGCTCGCATTTTTGCGCAAGTTCGCGAATATGTTCGCGAACTTTTTTTCCGACGTTCGCTACATCCCTAAGCCTGTTACCAACTTCACTTATACTCTGCCTGCCCTGCCCTTGTCCTGTGTTTTGGACTTGTATGCTCTTCGTCCTCTCTTCCCCTGCATGCAGTTCTGACGTCAACCTCAGATGCTGTCGTGTTTGTGGTAAGGTGTAATTCACTACATTGAGCTCCACCTGCTCTTCCTAACACAATGTCAATGCGTTGCAAATTGCAGTGAGCATTTGCCTCTGTAAGTACAAAGCTACAATGCAGGTTTATATAGGTGTCCCTTTATAGAGGTGACCTGTGCAGGTAAAGGTGGCCATACACGGGCCGATAAAAGCTGCCGACAGACCGTGTCGGCAGCTTATTGGCCCGTGTATGGGGCCCCCCGACGGGCTTCACCGATCGAGATCTGGCCGAAAGTCGGCCAGATCTCGATCAGATGGGACGAAACATAATACTGTTCATTGATGCCGCATCAATCTGTTCGTTGATGCGGTCCCGCAATCCGACCCCCGTTTCCCATGCGTTAGGATCCTATCGTTGGGCCCTAGGGCCCACGATCGGATCAGCCTGATATTGCCCACCTCAAGGTGGGCATATCGGGGAGTGATCAGCTCGTTTGGCGACATCGCCAAACGAGCGGATCTCTCAGTGTATGGCCACCTTAAGACGAAACAAGCAAAGGCTGGTGTTTTGGTGGTTCACTGTGGCTTCACACCCCTTATGCTGGCCATGTCTGACAATCGATTAGACGTTGCAATCTCCCAACCTACCACTAACTATTCCGATTAAATTAAGTAGTTAAAAAACAAATCAGATAATCTTCTGGCCATTAAAATCCCAGACAGCAATCGTACAAAAGTTAGGTCCGACAAATAGTAGTGACAGCCCCCCTTCGATATCGTCAGATAGGCAATACGTGCAGAGATCTTATCGGTAGCCGACATAACCTGCCTGAACATCCAACTGCCATGGCACGAAAAATGTTGGGACACTTCACACAATTGAATTGAGGATTCGTATGACTGTATCTTTGTGTCTAAGGCCAGCTTTAGGATCAGAGAGTCATTCAACATTCTCCCTCTCCTTGTTCCATTGTCTAGTGACTGATTCTGAAACCTGCAGTCCCTCTGCTTTCTAGAGAATCTGTGTATCACCCACGAAAGAAAACACAGGAACTTCAAGCCCCAGAATCTTCCACTTCATAATGGGAAATGCTGAGGGAATGTCTGAATGACTCTTAGAGCCTAAGGATGATTGGGAAATGGTCAGATATAGGCTATCATAGTTTCCTTTCAATTTGTGGAATCGTGTATATCTGTGTGCAAAAATAAACATATTTTTATTATCACTTATTTATAAAGCTTGAACATATTCTGCAAAGCTGTACGATAAATATATTTATTTATGGAGGTCCAGATAGTGTGTAAACAGGAGTTTTTACATAAGATTCAGGAAAAACGTATGTCACAGCTGAACAAGGACAACAATGGTGGATACATAATTTATCAACACCATACATCTAGCTGCTCCATGAGTGATGATCCTTTTGTCAGTTTCAAGTAGAAAATATATAACAACAACGGAACATTCATTCTTCAAAAATCCCACTCCACTTTCTATTTACCACTGTGCCTTCAAAACAGAACTCATGATGGGTCAGTCATAACAGGTTCTGACTTTCAGCCTATTCACATACTGTAAAATCTTGCATTTTAATTATATCCCCTTTAATGAACCAGTAACCTCATATTTAAAGTTGCTACATTCCTCTGCTTCCACAGCTCAAATATTTCCCTCTCTGATGCATACTACCAGTCTAAAATTCAAATATCCAAGACTTTTTGCAAGCCAATTCATGTGACCTCTAATTAACAGCAATTTCAGACTCAAAATTCAGAAATGCCTAACTCTGCATACCATCACACAATTCCTACTCATAGACCATTACTATTATTCAAAGTCTCTAATTCTCACAAACCTATATTATATTTCTAATGACTTTGTTTCACCCAATACATAAATCCCACAATGTCCCTTAAAGTCTTTACAACACAACACAAAAGTAACCACTTAGCAAACCAATCCTTTACAACTAGTTAAAAAAATTAAAATAGAGCTTAAAAAGGCCACCAGAATGAAATTCTGCCACTAAACTTTGCATATAAATCAATAAAAACTGGCCAAATTTCACTGTCTGTGGTGAGCTCTAGCCTTATAGGTAATGCATATAATGTATTAGTCTAAACAGAATGCAAGTCCAACTGATCCAATTATATGAAGCCTGATATGTGCAAATGATCATCTAGGTGAAATATGTGCCATTTGCATATTTGAAAACCTACATTCATTTATGAAACAAAACACCTTTTAGTTGATACAAAGACGGATCCATGTTATGAAACTTTGCAAATGTTAACCAGAGTTAACCATGTGTCTATAGGTACAAAAGTTAATAACACTTAAACACATGTTCAGAAAGTTCTTAGATATGTTCAGAAAGTTCTTATCCGCATACATCAATACGGGGTGTGTCATGAATTCAAGCAATCATATGAAAACTCCGATTTATTGTCATATTGCTATTGTGTCCAATCTGCTTTGTGGTCTCCATCTCTCTCTATTATCTACACTCTTTGCTCTTCATCAGAAACATAACAGAATGTAAGTCCATCACTTACATATGTGGTTCAATACATTCTTCCATTTTACTCCACAACTAGTTCATGCTTAGTAAACAGCTTCAAAATACCATGCCACAGCTTATACCTATGAACGACATGCCAGGGCCTACTCAAAAGCACTTTACCCAAAGTAAATTTACATTCTACTTTCATCTTTTACAATTACAATAAAGAAATCAGAGGTCCACTGAGAAGCCATCTCTCCCACCCCCAGCTGCAGCCTTTGTAAGACTTTTTTTTATAAACAGCAACTCACTATATGGAGGGATTTACAATGGACTGGTCATTTGTTCTGATTGTGCTCAGATGAACCAGAAAGTAGAATGTAATTTTCCTTTAATTTGCAGTTTTTGCCCTGTTTTGTCTAAGAAATAAAAAAAAACAGCAACAGATATTTCCTACTCCAAACAATAGGCAAAACATTTAGCACAAGCTCTAATTACTGAACTAATGTTGAAAAAGGGGTTATACTGACCTTTGAAAGCAAATTACACAGAAATTGTGAGCTTGGCACTAGCTAGATGAAATTAAATATATATGTTTGTGTAAATATTCTGACTCAGTCACTAGGCAACATCAGTAAACCCACTATGAGTACATCATAAAACAAATGTTATGGAAGAGCCTGTGGTCTTTATGACTGACCTTTGTTTTCTTTGGTACTCAATAGTACACCGGTATTACCTCTTTCACTGTGTCTGGTGTGGTGACATTGTTCATCACTTTATTCCCATATGTGTTGAATAAATGTGTTTCCATTAGTCCAATGTTGAAAAATAAAAGGCACAATCTATGGACTGGGTGTTCTTGGCTGCTATAAAGTATGTGTCCCTTGGATACGATAGCTCACCCTGCAGTTAGACTCCATCGCCCTCCCCCATAAGGCCTGTAATTAGTAGGAATCCCTGTCACATCTGCAGCTGCCTCTCACATCTGTACCAGGCTCATCTGCCTGAGAAGGGCCAGCTGCCAGCTGAATTCTGTCACATCTATAATTCACACGTTTCTCTGTAATCCCATGTGTCCTTGGCTATAAACATACGGTTAAACACAGTGTACATATCTGAATTTGGCTACCACAAATATTCCATATTGTAAACTCTAGCGAGCAGAGAACTCTTCCTGTTCTCTCATGGCAGGCTTATTTTTCACATTCCGTCAGTCTTAAAGGGCACCTGTTGTCAAAAAATATTATTCCCAACCAAAGGTGAGGGCTAGTAATATGCGGGTTGAGCTTTTCTGGACTTGCCCCCGCCCGCAACCTGATCTCCCAACACCTGCGCACGACTTTTGGGTCTCTTTTATAGACCCGCCCCGTCGATGACATCACAAAAGTGGCGTCGCGAGAGGCACACGTCTATAAAAACTCAACCCGGAAGTCAGAAGCCGGCATTTGCAAGGTCACGGGTGGGGAGAGCAGTAAGAAGAGCTCAACCCGCACCCGCCCGTGACCTGGAAAAGAGCATGCAAGGTCGGCCCAAACGCGCCCAACCCGTGGGTCCCGCAGGTATCAGGCTGGCCTGCACATCACTAGTGTGAGCTAATTGAGCCTGTACTCCTGGTGGGGGTAACAGTAGCTTTTTTTTAAAAAAAAAAATTGCCCCACGCCAGCATTAGGACACTGTGTGTGTAGTGACAAAGAAAATTCTGAAACTCATCTTAGAATGCTTCCTACTGATGGCAATGGGAAGTGCTACATGTAGTTATTCACAGGCAAACATAAACATACATTGGCTCATTTCTGAACAACAACAGCTGTCAGTTAGAAGTGACTTAGAGGTATCCTCAGTGTGTTATAGTAATACTGAGCAGTGCTTACATCCTATCTTCCCTGTTTAGACTGTCAAAAGCAGATAAGGGGACTTCTGAGTTCTGGTTATGACTGGTTATGGCCAGGGCTGATGCAGAGCACAGAGCAACCATACCCAGTGTTTAACTAATGCTCCTAAAAAAAGCTTTTTAAAAATTAATGTTATCTTATAACATGGGGTAAATATGGGAGCATTCCTTTAATCTTTACTGCACTGTGGAATATAATGAGCAGGGGTCCAAGTAGATTCCTATGTTATGGGAAGTGAATATGTAGACTAGACTTTCTTCATCAGTTTTAAATGAGACCCAGATTCAATCTGGGAGTCGATGTCATGACACAGTATTTGGTTTTGAATGTATTCTTTATCTGGCCTTCAACTCTCAACAGCATGGTAACATACTGCTGATCCCAAACACATGGCTTTAAAAAACACTCAGTTTCACAATCCACGTTGCTTCCTATAATGGAGACCAAAGCTGCACTGCGTTTAATAGATGGGGATGTACACGCCCATTGTAAATGGGGACAAATTGATCTAAACCCCTTTTAATATACAACGATACCAAGTACCTATAGTGATGGGTGAGTGGGTCCCTGCTTAGATATTACAGATACAGAGAGTGAAAGGAGATATAGCCTCTATTTAGATATTATGGATATAGAAAGTGACAAATAAGTGGGTCCCTGCAAAGATTTACAGATGCAGATAGTGACAGGTGTGTTGCTATTTGGATATTACAGGTACAGGTAGTGGAAGGCATAACAATGTATCAGCAGCCATGTGACCTGAGGGGGCCTGGTAAGGACTCACATCCTGCTTGCACCCGTGATCTCTCATCCTTGTGTTCACGGGTGTAGGCAGAAGGGACCGTGGTAACAGGGGAATAAAGGCACGTACGTGCCTAGGGTACAAAGCTTGGGGGGCACCAAGCACGTACCTTATATGCAGCCGTCCCCTAGTCTGGCAAATGTTTTCTCAGTGAAAAGGGCCAAGTGGGTGCTCTCTGAAGTCAACACATGCCCTTGGTATTGCATGGTAGTGCACACCCTCTGTTGCGTAAGCGCACCCGCTGTAGCGCCAACACACATGTCCTCAGTTGCTCACACCCGCAGCTGGGGGCTAAGTGGCCGGCTGGGTGCCCCAGGCACTGCGTGGTAACGCATTGTGGAGGGGGGGATAGGAGAAAGCAAAGTTACTCCACTGGTGGGAGGTTGGTGGGTCACTGCTCAGATAATATAGATGCAGATAGTTGCAGACGAGTGGGTCAGTGCTGAGATATCGCAGGTACAGATACTGACAAATGTACTCAGGTATTGCAGGTACAGAATGTGACAATTCATTTGTCAAAGAGTGAAGTTAGAGATCTCACAGTCCTCTAGAGTGAAATTCTGCCATTCTCCATTCATTTTTATGGGATGATTTTTATCAATGAGTATTTATCAATGGGTGAAAGTGAAAGTTCATCCTTTGATAAAAACACTTTTCGAAATCCCATAGAAATGAATGGAGAGTGGCAGAATGTACACAGTAGAGGACTGTGAGATCTCTAACTTCACTCTTTGATAAATATACCCCAGTGAGTCCCTGATGAGATACTACAGGTACTATACTGCCAGTGGTAGCTCAATGGGTCCCTGTTCAGATTTACATGTACAGAGAATTGCAATCGCTCATATATAACAGGTTCAGAAGGAATCTAAGGAGTCTAAGTTACCAATGTATATGGTGTGTATTGTATCCAAATTCCAGAACCCACCAGCACACCCTGGCCTCTCCAGCATAAGTTGGCCCGGTGCACAGTCAGAAGGGATCGGCAACCCCAATTGTAGTAAGCGTAATAAAAGAAGAACTGGCACTCAGAGCTCGATGCAAGCGGGCAAAGCCCTGCGTGTTTATTACTTTGCCCGCTTGCATCGAGCTCTGAGTGCCAGTTCTTCTTTTATTACGTGTATTGTATCCACCCAGTGGGCTGAGAGAAGAAAAGCTTTGTGAGGCTTGCATCTGAATGGGGTACAGTTATCCAGAGAATGTATGAAACAAAGGTGGCCGGTACCACAATGCTAAAGAATCCACAAAACCTCCTGTATTTACTCATTCATGTCTTATTGTTTAACGTGTGGATAAGGACTATAAACATTTACTATATGTACTGTGCCAGATCCTCATGGTGCAGCAGCCAGACATACAAATATGTATGTATATTTTTATAGTGCTATTTATGTACGTAGCACTTCTCAGTAGAACAATAAATTCATAGAGCAAATAGGTCATTACAGTAATAAATACAGATAAATACAAAGTACAGTTGCATCAAAGGGGTTGTTCAACTTTACAGAAACCTTTAGTATGTTAATGCATGGTTACTGGAGTAATTTAGACAATAGCAACCAGATTGCTGCTGAATAAAAAGCTAAACAACTAAAAACCCACAAATAATAAAAAATGAAAAAAATGGCAAATAGTCTCAGATTATTACTCTCTAGATCAGAGATCCCCAACCAGTAGCTCTTGAGCAACATGTTGCTCTCCAAACCCTTGGATGTTGCTCTCAGTGTCCTCAAAGCAGGCGATTATTTTTGAATTCCAGTCCACATAGGGGCTACCAAATAGCCAATCACAGCCTTTATTTGGTACTCAATGGACTTTTACATGCTTCTGTTGCTCCCCAACTCTTTTTACATTTGAAAAAAGGTTGGGGACCCCTGCTCTACATCATGCTAAACGTTAACTGAAAGGTGAACAACCCTTTTAAAGACTAAGTATTTTGAATACAAGAGGAAGGAGGTCCCTGCCGTGGAGCTTACAATCTAAGAGGAACAAGTGTTATTATATGCAGTGTATCTCTATAAAGACAGGCAACTGCATCCACACACAAATCAGCATACAGAATGATGTCTCTGCAAAGCACAGGATTCATACAATGTGCAGAGGTACCTACAGCGCCATATTCAATTACAAAGACCATAGCACCAGAAAAAGACAGAACGTGCATTAGGGAGACAGAATCTGGAGAATAGGAACTGTATTGTGCTAATTGCAGTCAGATTATACTGATGAAAGATACTTTCCTTGGAACAAAGTATTACTTTATCCCACCCACCCACACAGCACTGTATATCTGATGTGTGCCTTGAGGTTAAATACTGTAACATGCTTATTACAAGGCATTTGTAGTGTACTGTGACCTGAGTAATCAAATGTACATGTACAGAGCAATGCATGGTTAGATCCATTCTGCTGCTGCTGCTGCTGCATGCCTGTGCTGTTGGGCTGTGCGGTGCCTGGATAATGAAACAAGCGTGTGAGTTCTAAGAGGCCAGTGAGCGCTGAAAGGGCTGATTAGGTTCAGTGCCAAAGCATAGTGTGGGCAGCGCCTAAATACAGCAGGGATCTCAAGCTTTTAACTCTTTATATCAACTAAGCTCTGTCTGTGGGTTACTTCTGGTTGCTTTGTAACTTTCTATTACTAGTAAACTAATATCACAGTGCCAAATTTAGGGAGAATAAGCTTTTAGTCTGTTCAAGGCTCTTCTTCAAGCTTATATGCCCCGTAAAGTTACAGATCTTTAACAAATATCTGCAATAATAGTCACCCTGCTATATTCATGGAGTATCCAGGGCAGGTAATAAACATTAACCCTAAATTATCTGAATGACCTTCATGCTGTCGCCTTATCCAATGCTTTGTGTTCCTGGAGGGTAAGGGAGGACAGTCCTACAGTTTGGGAACCTGTGCTTTATGATAAAAGAACAAAGGGTGCTATACTTATTGGGGGTTCTTTTATCAGTCTGTATTTAAATTGCAACAGTTTATATCACCATAGCTTGTTTGTACCTACTTATGTAAGCATTTTCATTATTTATAATTTATTATTATTTCTAGGTCACTGGTGCCCAGGGTTGCCACCTTTTCTGGAAAAAAATACTGGCCTTCCTTTATATTTATCATTTTTCCCTATTAATAACATTGGATCGACCAGTATTTTTACTGGCCAGGTAGCAACCCTACTGGTGCCATGTGTGCATAACTCACAGTTATTATGGAACTTATAGAACTTAGGATAAATATGCTTGCCCTGGGCACAGATATTACTGGTGGAAGAGACATTTCTGTTGATTTCAGACAATTAGATTTGTTATAAAACAAATAATTTACAAAATACCACTGATAAATACAAATATTAGACTGCAACTCGCTGACAAAATGTACCAATGGCCTTCTGGTAGCACAGTGTTTGATTAGATGTATGAGGGGTCATTCAAAGAGTCGTCCCAACGTACAAGGGCTAATGCAGGCACCATTGGAGAAGGGAGATCACTAACCTGAAAGCACCACGTCCTGGAAGCCAAGGCAGGAGAGAAAGCAAATCAGGAGCCACATCTTGCAGACTGGTCAGGCAGTGTCATTGAAGGACTGTGGGGCTGTTCTCTGTGGATGTCACTAAGTGCTGCAGGGGTTACTGTGTGCAGATCCCCTGTGCTTTGTTAGTAGTACAGACTGTGTTGCTGCTGTGTCTTGAATGCAAAGTCTGAGGAGCTGCATGGAGCAATTGTGTTCTTAGTGTGTCCCTTCTTTTGTCATAAAGCCAATGCCCCTGCCATAGCGTCTGCTGACAGATTAGCCCAGTATGGTGGTCCAGTATCTTAGGAACTGACCAACTCTTTGTCTATTGTCATCTGTTTCTTGTACAGCACTAAACTTCACAGTACCCCCCCTCCCACTGGATCCCCCATCTCTCCTCCCCTTGCACTGCCCCTTTTTCCTGCTTTCCACCCTCCCAATCTCTGCTGCTGTCTTTCCATCCTTTCATCTGGCATCTCCCTTGTCTTGCACAGATCTGGCACTGTTCTCCTATAAAGAAATCACTTTGCCTTCTATTAACATTTCATGCAATCACCCCATTCCGTACTGCCCCTTGGCTTCAATTATTCACAGAGTGGGAAGATCTCAGCAGCCGGTGCTATTGTATCACTGTCGCTCTTTAGCGCTGGGAAAATCAGTTGCCTCTGGCTTCTGGAAACCGGGCTGTGAGCTCTGCTGCCACATAGCGGTCAACTAGATAACTGCACCTTATGAGTTATTGCATTCCCTTGCCAAAGGAATACTGCAAACAGATGACTGGCCACATTTAAAGATGAAATGCTGTTATTTCTTTTTTTGCAGTGGAGAACAAAGGGGAAATAATTATTACCAGTATTTCCATGAAAACATGCTGCCAAAAACATGTGGTTTTACAGCTCTGCTCATTGTCTTTGCAACTAGCTGCAACCTGTTGCATTGTTGCTGTCATTAGATTCTATGTGACTTATCTTCTATGTAAATTAACAATGTGCATATAAATTAACACAATTTCACTTGTTAGAATGTGTGGCTTTTAGCAATGGAGTTAATCGCTCAACTCGCAACAATGTAATTAATGATGTCATGTCCGATAAATTGATTCAAAAAGCCGTACGGCACATTAGAGTGCTATGCCTATGACTACGTATTGTGGATACGAAACGCATCAGGATGTTTGATGTTTTTAACAAGTTGAAGTTCATTACTTTTAACTTAAGAGTGGATACAGAGTGCTCGTCAACTTCATCTGTCATTAGATTCATATTTCGAAACACAGCAAATAATAAGTCTGATTAAGAGAAAATAATTCTGCAGCTGGCCATCCTTATAAATAAGAGTGCATCATGGATTGGTACTTTGTCACAAATGCACCATGATGCTCCTTAAGGTGGCGGTTCACCTTTACTTTAGTTTACTTTAACTTTTAGTATGCTATAGAATGGCCATTTCTAAGCAACTTTTCAATTGGTCTTCATTATTTATTTTTTTATAATTTTTCCATTGTTTTCTTCTTTCTGCTTTAAAACTGGGGTCACTGACCCCATCTAAAAAGCAAATGTATTGTTAATGCTACTTTATATATCTCAATAGCAGCAATGGTCCAGGACTTTAAATTTGTCACCGGAGGTTACCATCTTGGAAAGTGTCTGTGACACTCACATGCTCAGTGGGCTCTGAGCAGCTGTTGAAAAGCTAAGCTTAGGGGTCGTCACAGGTTGGCCAGTGATATAAGATGATGCTACAGGGCTGATTATTACATTCTGATGATAGTTGCACTGGTTTCTGTGCTGCCATGCAATAATTATCTGTATTAATTATTAATCAGCCTTATATTGAGACATTTATATTCTATGTGTTCTGTATATTTTAAGTCGGTCTCTAAGCTCAGTAACTGACAGTAGCACAGAGAGTGTGTAGTGAATCAGCAGAAAAGACGATGGGGAGCTACTGGGGCATCTTTGGAGGTGCAGATCTGCAATGCTAAAGGGTTGTGGTTGCCTTGGGCAAGTATAGGATCACAAAACATAATGTACAATATTTATAGCCTACTTCTTTAGTTAAGCGTTAGTTCTTCTTTAAAGCCTTGTCTATCACAGTCCCCAAGGCACTGGGGACACTTCCAACACAGGAAATATTAATGAAACATGATCCCAAAATGCACATCACTAAGGGAGCAAGTTCCAATTTGGAAAATCCCTGTGTTTTGGTTGTACATCCACAGTTGTCCTGTGTTATGCCACTAACCACTGGAGTCCATAGAAAGAAATTGACAGAGATTAGTGTGGTTTGAACACTGTTACTGAGTATAGCTGATTTTTAACAGGAGTGGTGTATCAATCATGAGGCAAGATGTATCTCATCTTAAACAGAGCTGGCATGTGAAGTTCATGCTACAGTGATGCAAGAACAAGTTTTATGGCTCAGTTTTATGCATAGGAGATGCAATTGAAAGCATTGCAAACATTTAAATGGCATAATAAAAAGTAAACTGAGCAATAGTATAGCAGCAGGTAAGTAGAACTTGGCAGAACTGGGAACCCTTTTGTGGGTAACACTCCCAGAGTTGTATTGACCTGCACTGATGAAGTTGAACACAAAAGTTTTACTATAGCTGGAAAGTATACCATGTTCATTAAAAGGAACTACCTTAAATCAGTCCTTGCAGAATTTACTACATGCACAAAAGTGGGTTTATAAATTTAGCACATGCTTTTTATATATTCTTTATAAATAAATTGCCAAAGTTTCAGTCTGTAGCTTCTGGAGCTGCATCAAGGCATGTACTGTAAGTGTGAGTTACATGTGAATTGTATGTGTGTGCGCAGGTATATAAGTTGCTTGCTTTTGTTAAGGAATTCTCTATAGACCTGGTAGTGAAAGTTAAATTGCATGTTCTATAAGTATCTATGGTGGTGGTAAATGCATCCCTCTTCCAAGGTGAGCAACTTTTCAGAGTTACTGACTATGTAAAGGAAAATAATATACAAGATAAACCCCCTGATAAGCATATTTGGACAGTACCTTGCAAAAAAAAAAGGGCTAATCGACATTGGGGATCAGAGAAGGATTTAAGGTTTGGGTAACCAGATCTAGCGTTTAACAGAAGGTACTTACAAAAATACTCACTGTTGGACAGAACACATTTAAATACATCTCTATGTCCATTTTTATTGTCTATGCTACCCCTGTTGGTTAAGAATAAACTGGCAGCTTCTTTTGTGATCCTGCATTCGCTTGTAATATGAGACTGGGACACGTTCTTTTTAGGGAACCCCATTGGAAGAGGTAAGCACTAGGCTGTCATATGAAGAATTGGTTTTGGTGACATCTCAGTGGCGACAGAATCTGATAATGTGTGAATGTAAGGAATGAAGGAGGGGCAGAGACAGTCAGAGCTGGCATTTGGTATATGTGCCTTGGTAAGGAAAATTGTTATGCACTAACTCACTCTGCTCCGTTTAGAAACAGATTACATTTCCCACTACTAAGTATTTATTTCCCTTCAAAGTTATTAAAGGCTCATTTAACCTTAAAGGGATACTGTCATGGGAAAAAAAAATTTTTTCAAAATGAATCAGTTAATAGTGCTGCTCCAGCAGAATTCTGCTCTGAAATCCATTTCTCAAAAGAGCAAACAGATTTTTTTATATTCAATTTTGAAATCTGACATGGGGCTAGACATTTTGTCAATTTCCCAGCTGCCCCAAGTCATGTGACTTGTGCTCTGATAAATTTCAATCACTCTTTACTGCTGTACTGCAAGTTGGAGTGATATCTCCCCCCCCTCCCTTTTCCCCCCCAGCAGCCAAACAAAAGAACAATGGGAAGGTAACCAGATAACAGCTCCCTAACACAAGATAACAGCTGCCTGGTAGATCTAAGAACAACAATCAATAGTAAAAACCCATGTCCCACTGAGACACATTCAGTTACATTGAGAAGGAAAAACAGCAGCCTGCCAGAAAGTATTTCTCTCCTGAAGTGCAGGCACAAGTCACATGACATGGGGCAGCTGGGTAATTGACAAAATGTCTAGCCCCATGTCAGATTTCAAAATTGAATATATAAAAATCTGTTTGCTCTTTTGAGAAATGGATTTCAGTGCAGAATTCTGCTGGAGCAGCACTATTAACTGATCCATTTTGAAATTTTTTTTTTTCCCATGACAGTATCCCTTTAATGTTCCCTGTTGGATCAAGTTGACAAAGGGGCCTGTCCCCGAAAACGTTGCACAACTGCATAATAAAATTGCAAGGGCTTGCCCTGCTACCGCAACTCCTGTGTGCCAGTGAAATTCTTCTTACCCTTGTTGTGAGGTGGCCGATTCCTCTATCGCTGGGCACCAGGATAAGAATCTTTGGGTTTGTGTGGTGTGCGGCTTCTCCAAAGATCTTCTGGATCGAGTTTAGTACAGGTGAATGTTTGCTGGTTCTGTGGAACCTCTTGTAAAGGCTATACATATTTAAGGGGTTGCTTCAGCTAATGTTAAGCCTGGAGTTTACCTATTATTGTCCACCTTTATGCTGACAACATCCCAGTGATAGGGTGCTGCTGGTCCTCCTGCCACCTTTACCAGCTAATGTTATGCCTTAGTTTACGTATTACTGGCCACCTTTTCACTGACAATAATCATCAGGGGTGCTTCTGGACCTCCTTCCTCTAATTTTTTCCCCAAATAGGCACCTGAGGGCCACCCCCTTAAACTGCCATCCTAGGCACAAGTCCTTGAGTGCGCATATGGTAAATACAGCCTGGAAGATAACATTTCTGGCAATGCCTTGCACTGATTGTCGTTACAGCCCCTTTAACATCCTTTCCCATGGGTTTTCTAATTAAATGTGTCCACCCTGTGTGTCTAGCAACTACTTAATCTCTAGGTGACATCAACCTAATCTCTATGTATTAGTAGTGACATCTAGTGGTAAAAACTTGATGGTCTAGTGTATAATTGTGCAAAATATGTTTCCTAAATAATGGTAATATATGACATCAAATGATGGAGTTTAAAGGGGTTGTTCACCTTCCAAACAATAGAAAAATAGAAAGTTATTGAAAAAAAGTCTATTTCTGGTGAACTATCTGAAAACAACTGAACTGAGAAAAATGTTGGAAGAGGAACACCCCCCCTTTAATCCCTTCCATTCAAGTGGTGGGCTATTCCATCTATGCCATACTTTGCCATGTAAGCAAACACATATATAGATCCATAAATGTAGATTCTATGGCTCCAGTTCTATGATTTGTCTTTGCAGCTGTGGTATATTTTCATAGTCTTTGGCACTAAAAGGGTTGGTCCGCTATAGATATATGAAAACATTATGATAATGTTATCAATGCATTGGGCAATAACAGATACTTACATATATTTTGTTTGCAGGAACAGGCACAGCTCTCAGAAGCTAGCCATACAGAGAAGTGTTAGACTGGGTCCCCTCGGCCCCACCAGAGCAACCCACTCTCACGTCAACTGGGGACAGTGCTAAATAATTCAAAGAGTATACAGGTTTAGGGTGGAAATAAGAAAGGTCTAAATTGAATGTTTTTAGACTGGGGCCCACAAGGACTGGGGCACAAGAAGAGATCCTCTGATAATTTGGCAGACCAGTCTGACCCTGTACACAGGCTGATAATGCCACTCCTGACCAAATCAGCAGCTTATTGGTCCATCCATAGGGTCAGAATGGCTGCCTCCCCAGACTTGGCCAGATATCAGTCGGGCTGTCTGAAAAATGCTGTTGGGCAAGACCACATCTGACAATTTCCACAAGAGATTGCTGTATTCCTCAAAAACCACAAGGTTTTGAGGGGAATAAAACAGATAAAATATATATAGTACAGTATTTCAAAATAAATTATGATATTTTTAGTGAACTTGCTATGTTCGAATATAACCGCATGTGAATAAAAAATCATGCACCACCATCAGGAGTTAATATTTAACCAGTGTAAAAGTTTTTAACTTAAGTGGTGCTAGAGGTATTTTCAGCTATAGTCCTTATTTATATATGCAAGTTTTGACACCTGTGATGTTTAGAGCTATAGTTGCACAGAAGCCCACACTCAGATCCTAGTGTGTCTGGCAGGTGTTTATACTTACAAGAAGTAAGTTGATAATGGCGTATGTAATTTGAGCGTCTTAGTCCGCTTTCATTCTTCTTAAAACTTTAGTGGGTAAAAAAACATGTGTGGAAGCATTATAAAAATGTTAATAAATAATTCAAAATTGCACTCACAAGCATTCCTTCAATAAAATCGCTTTAAAATGTGGCATTCCGATCTATTGTTCTGAGTCCTTTGCGTAACTGAACCGTCCGATGCTTTCACCTTAGTCCAGTGTAGTTTCCTCGGGTCACCAGGCTGCCGCTTCCACACGCTTGTCCTATTGATGCACCACATCTGGTCATGGATGCGTTTTCTATTCATAAGTCTGTACAAGCCAAGCCCCATGTGATGTGATTGCTGGCCCAGGGACCAAGGGATTGGTATAAACTGATTTGGCCCATCACCTGATTAGCACAATGGTGTATGGCCAACTCTACTTGTGGAGGTTGCGGAGGTTGTGCAGTTACAAACTCAACTATAGTATAGACTGGATAATTAGCAGCCACTGTAGAGAAGTAATTCACTGTCACAAATTGATATTGAAGTATAAGTAGATATATAGTCAAAAGTGAGAAGACAAGATAATAAGTACTAAAGCGATAAGGCACAAACAAGGTTCCGCAGAACTATATCAGTTTTTATTGATTTTTATAGAATTTTATACAGAACACTAAATGGTTTTATATAACGAATAAATGGTGTTTTTACTGTTAAGTGAAATAGGGCCCGGCCTTATCCTTTCTGTATATAACGCACATGCACTTCTGATTGTGTAAGCCTATGATTAAGGGATCCATTCGCGAAACGCGTAAGGCGATTGTTATCCATTGATATTACTAAACCCTGTCACTGCTGCTGGCACCCAGGAGGTATAAAATGCCATGTAGGACATTGACTGGTTAGTAGTTTCAGTATATGCTTATGAAATTTGTCTAATTTGTAAATTGTAAAGAATGTACTGTGGGGCCCATGAGCTGGACACATCACTATAGTTATAGAGTGAAAGCCCATAAACAGACCCTGTGGTGATGGTGCCCAGTGTGCTTATATCAGCCCTGCAGTAGAGCACAGTAATTATTAGTGTCAATTAGGGAATGGAAATCTGTCGATTATGACAAATGCCACTAGTTATTGAGATGGTGAGAGGTTGTTTGGGCTTCCACGTACTTGAATTTTGAATCCCAGTTGGAATAGACGTATTATGAGGGGAAAGAGTCGATCGAAATAAGAACTAACAATATTTGGCTCCAAAAGTAATTCTAAGTAACCAACGTGCAAACAATTTCTCAACAGCGCCCGGCTAGCTCAGTCGGTAGAGCATGAGACTCTTAATCTCAGGGTCGTGGGTTCGAGCCCCACGTTGGGCGCATTGTTTTCCTTTTCGGAATGGTGACATAAATATTTCCAAACGATTAGTATATTTATTTCCAAACGCTGTTAATACTTGGACCTATTACGGCAGTGTATGAAACGAAACACTTTGGGATGTAACTTAGCACTCGTTCTACGGTAACGAGAACATATCGCATTTATATACAGCTTTGTCCTGACGCATGCAGCGTCTATCTGCCTAGACTTATTCTGCGACAGTTATGAATATATTCGCAACAGTTATATTGGGAAGACAAGGGAGCGCGTTTTGTTGGTCAGACTATCACCGAACTACATTTCCCGGTCTGCCATAGGCTGCTTAGTAGCTAGTGCGCGTGCGCTGTGGCTCCCTTCATTTGCGATATCCTTGCGCGCATGCGTGAGGCGCGCGGTGACGTGCGGGTCCGCGCGGTGAGTAGATGCGGCGGATCCGTTCCCGGGAGCCGCGGAGTTTATAAATGGCGCCGAAGCAGGACCCAAGGCCTAAGTTCCAAGAGGGTAAGCATAAGCCATGGTACGTGGCCTGCGCCATTAGTCTAACGTCTTTATTCATCCTCCCTTTGCCATAAATGAACGCCGCAGTGAAGAAGGCTGCGCCCGAGCAATGCAGTTAATGGGCGTATTGACAGGCGCAAAGATATCCCATGTGCGGCTCTGTGATTTGTTCAGCTGCAACTTCCAATGAAGGCTCTTGCGGACGGCTGAGAGTTGCAGTCCAACAAATCCGCAGAGCGAACGCCGCTCGCCTTTAATTGTACTAAAGTGGGTTAATGTGAATGGTAGTGGTCAGTCCTCCGAGCTGGGCGCCGCTGTATGGGGGAAGCTGGGAAATGTAGTTCGGTGGGGGAAGTGGAAGCGTAGGGTCGCTGTTCCGTGTACACTCTCGCCTTTTCCTTGTGGGGGAGGGGGCGTGGCATTGTCTGCAGGCGCAGCAAGCGGGAAATCTTTGTTGTGCTCTCGGCCTCAGTGCGGCAGTAGCTCAGATGGGCCCTCGCAGGTTGGTTACCCCGTTTTTCTAGCGGCTCAGATGCTTCTTTACCCCTTTTCTGTCGAGAGAGAGAGTGTGACAGGAGCATGTGCCCTTGGGGATGCGTTGCTGTATAGGAAGTGCTGCCAGGATCATTGGCTTGGCACATAAAACAGCTGCAGAAATAGTCTTTACTTTGACCTCTTTCTGATGAGGATTGTGTTGTTTATATTAACCTTATTCAGAGCTGTGTCCATTGCAGGAATGGCAAATAATGGCCTTCAAGCTCATCTCTACAAGACCAGGACCCAAACTAGATTCTTGCTGATGCCTCCATAGCTCCTAATGGGCAAGGGCAGGGCCATGGACTTACAGTGGGTTTTTTCCTCTACTTCCGTATGACGTTACTGTCACATAACGAAGCACAGGCTTAAATGTTCCTCTGAATGTGAGGGACCTGGTTTCTGTAACTCCAGAATGGTCCTCTAAGGGCAGGGACTTACGCGGAGATTCGGGGAGAATAGTGGCTTCTTCTTCGGGCGACTTATCTCCCTGCAATGCCTTCCCGCCAGCTAGAATGTAAGTAGCCGGCGGGATGGCACTCAGAGCACTTTGTTTTCAGAAGTTGTCTGAAGTTTCCTCGTGAGATGACTTTGAAAAACGAAGCGTTCCCAGTGCCACCCAATTGGCGATTTAGATTCTAGCTGGCGGGAAGGCTTTACGGGGAGATTACTCGCCCGGGGAAGTCGCGATAAGTCGCCAGGCGGCTAAATCTCCCTGAATCTTCGCATCTGTCTCAGGCCCTCTTTTCTAGTTGTCCCTTTGCCCTGTGTCTGCCATACAGCATCTGTTTTCTCATTTCTTATCATGAATCTCTCTACCTAGATCTTTTACTTTGGATTTCAGGACTGTTAGCCAAAGCTGTCATTAAAAGGCAAGTCAACCCCAAAGAAAATATTTGCCTTATAAAAGAACACCTTCATTACAAATTATCTATGGTTTTTAAGTTATGCTGTTAAAAGCAGCGTTTGTTTGTCCCTTTCTATTCTCTGACCTGGTGGCTCAGACTGTTGATACAATGTAAACAAGGCAGCTGATTAACAGACATGACTGTGCTGGGGAACAAAAGCTGCCAATATCGGTCCTTTAGGGTAAAGCCACACTGGGCGTTTAATTTTTCCACCGACCCGTTGGAGCCCATTGCTCCTCGTTGCAACCCTAGGGCCGAACGTTCGGATTACCCCGATATATCCCTGCCGTTGGTGGGAATATTTGGGAAAGATCCACTTGTTTGACGATGTCGTCAGACGAGCGGATCTCCATGTATGGCCAGCTTCATACTTTGGCAACATTGTTTGAAAAGAAACAACCATCAATAGCAATCATTTTTACAGATAACGATTAAAGCATTGAAATGTTTTAATGTATAGTGGAAAGTTGCTTAGAAATATCATCTTTTATTAGGCAACTTTTTATTTTGGAGTTGACTTGCCATTTAAGGACTATAGGCCATTTGGGGTTCTAGTCTGTCGGTGATGTTGGACATAACTTTGGTACGATTGCTGTCAGGGGCAGAACATTGGCTGATCTGTTCTTTAAATACTTTATTTGATCTGAATGGTAAGACTTTGATCTTAATGGTTAGTGGCAGGTCGGGAGATGGGAAAGTCCGATCATACGTTGATTCGTACGATCGGATCTTTGCATCTGTGGCCAGCTTAAGGCTGAGATGTATTGTGAAAACTTGTGTGCTGACCTAAATATTCTTGGAAATATATATACATATATATACATATATATATATACATATATACACACACACACACACAAAGGGAGTGGAGTGCACAACCATAAGAAAAACAGGATACCTGGGTGCTAGTCCGTAACATAGATCCATTCTGCAAGTATTGACAGCACTCCAAGGATATTCACGACAAGTCAATATTGCTTAACAAGTGGAGGTTTATAAACCTCCACTTGTTTAGCAATATCGACTTGTCGTGAATATCCTTGGAGTGCTGTCAATACTTGCAGAATGTGTGTATGTATGTGTGTATGTATATATGTGTATATAGATATAGATAGATAGATATATATATATATATATATATATATATATATATATATATATATATATATATATATATATATATATATATATATATATATATATATATATATATATATATATATATATAGTTATGACATTAGCTTGGATGACTATGGAGTGGGTGGATTCTTGAACGTTCTGCAGGATTTGACTTAGACTGTCTCATCTAGAGTTAGCTATTAATACTGCCAGCCAAGACTCCATATTTGAGCAAAAGGGGTGGGCACTAAGGCTGCAACTGTCCAAATTCATTGAACATGTTTGTATATGTATACACTATCTTTTTTTTTTTTTTATTTTTTTTTTTATTAGTCATGAGAAACACTTTTGGGTTGAACCTTCTATGAGATGGACCTACATGTATTTTGCATGGAGGTCCATCTGTCACCTCTCCTTGTGTGCATCAATCAGGGCACTTGTCATTAGATACATTAGGAGGGTGCCAGGTAGACAGTGGTGTTTTGACTGCTGCTGTTTTCCACCAGAGGACTGTGGCTGTTAAAACACCTGGTGTACCACTAGCTTTGTGGCCCTGGTTTGCCATCCACAGCCGTTGGACTGTAACACCTTGCACCATTTTTACTACTTCTACTTTGTGTAAATACAATAAATGCCATGTCATTTGGGATTAGAAACTTGAGGTTACCCTGCAGTCAGGCAGTGGCTTTTTAGGAAATACTAAAGCTGAAGCTTTGAAAATGTCTGCTTTCTTGTTTTCTGCCAATCCATGTTTGGCTTTGCTTCGTATAGCTGAGCAGAGACAGAAGCTGTAGTTGTCATTGCAGATTTAAGGGAGCGGATCGGCTTCTCACGGCCTGCAAATTTAATTATGTTCATTTCTGATGTAGTATTTGAATTTTTTGCAGTTTAAGTTGTTCTTGTTAAAATATACCTTTGGGGAATTAGCTGCATTTGTGAGTTAGTGTGGTGGCGCAATTAATTTCTCCATTGCTGGTGCAGGATGACCTTAAAATGACTTGCAAACCTGCCAGGTTTTCAAACCAATTAATATCCATAGTAAATAGATATCGGTCAGGATCAGGAGGCAACCAAGCACACATAAGGTTCTGTACGATTACCACTGCATGTATAGTCGACAATTATTTTAGATTAAAGGAGAAGGAAATGACCAGGGCTACGGCTTGAGCATGCTCAGTTTGCTCCTCCCCTCCCCCCCTGCTGTAATCTGAGCCCAGAGCTATGAGTGAGCAGGGAGAGACTCAGGCAGGAAGTGATGTCGCAATAAGCCTATTTGACAGCTGCTATTTAACAGAAACAGAGAGAGCTTATAGAGCTGTTTACTCCAGTATGGTGAAGCATTCTGCAGAATAAATATAGTCTTATAGCTTGCACTTTAGTGGTTAATCTATTGGCAATAAACTGCTTTGGTAGCTTTCCTTCTCCTTTAAGCCCAATACTAAATCTTCAGCAAAAGATCTGTCTGAATTTTAACCCTAATCTGCATTATTAAGGTGGCCATAGATGTAACTATTACAATCTTTCCTGTGACCATTGGTTTGTTTTTACAGACATGTTAGAGCTAAATCGTCAGATATACAGGTAGAAACAATAGAATTCTACCTGTATGTGACAATACAGCACTAACAGTGGCTGATTGTTCAGGTGCCTTCACAGGCGCCCGATCAGACTTTTCCGGCCAGTCTGAGCCGACTGATATCCAAGTCTTCTACCAATATCAGTCGGCTTGTGTCCCACCAAAAAATTAATTACGTTCGATATCCGCGCGCCTATGACCACCATTAGGATTTACCAGGGTTTCAGCCAAATCTGCAAAAAGTACTCTGAATTTTGGTCTGTTGGCTAGGGTAAATAAAACTGAAGACCAACTAAACAAAAATGGCACACAAACAAAAGTAAAGACCAGTTGTAGATAGCTTCAGAATATTTTAGTATAAGGGCTGGGACACACTGGGCGATTTGGGGAGATTTAGTCGCCTGGCGACTAATCGCCGCGACTTTCCACGACCAATCTTCCCCGAATGCCTCCCCTCACTCTGCGCCTGGCTAAAATGAAAAATCGCCTGCGCTAATCACTCGTGACGATTCGTTTTCTCAAGTCGCCCGAAGTTTCCTCGAGGCAACTTCGGGCGACTTGAGAAAATGAATCGCCGCGTGTGATTAGCGCAGGCGATTTTTCATTAAAGGGTCATTTAAAGGTGAACTAAATATTACCTAACAAGATTGTCTCAAAAGTATTCAGCTCCCTGCCTGAAACACTTAATCCAGAAGCCATTTATTAATGTACTTAACCAGTGCTGATTACTTTATATTGAGCCAAAACTTGCAGCCACCATCTTTTCTACATTCCCCTCTCTGTGCCTATCCAAATACACATGTGACTTACGTCCTTCTTCTGACCAGACACCATGGCTGAACACAAAGCTTTATTGCGCAGGACTTTGGCACTGAGAGCTGTATTTTCGTTGGCTGTCCCTTGCTTCTGTGAAGTAATTTTTAACAGAATGTCTTGACCTTTTATGTGTGCCAGTCTAAACGTTGACCAAGGTATTGTATGTACTCAGTCTGTCTTTTCTTGACTAGACTCGTTCCTGCAAGCAGTGGGCAGTGTATGACCACCTTCAGAGAGAGATTGTAGTGTATGTGGTTTTGCATAATCCTGTGAGCCCATGCTGTAGTTTAGTTACCCTGTATTTGACATAAATCATACCTCTCTTCTGCGTTCTTGCAGCGACTATTTTGTTTATATCTGTAACCTTGTCACAGTGGTGGCCCAGTCCAAATTTTGAACCTTAAAGGGGCTGTTCACCTTCCAACATTAGTTCTGTTGTTTACAGATGGTCCGTCAGAAAGATTTTTTTTTTTCCAGTTCTATTATTGCTTTGTTTTTCTAATTTTAAAATTTAAAAAAAATTCATTTTTCACCGTATGTCTTTCTGAAGCAGCTCTGGGAGGGCGGGTCACAGACTCTGCAAACAGTTCTATATTAATACATTCGTTTTTTTTTTACCTTTGGCTCTGCTGAGCCGGCTCTTGAGTTTCATTAAAGGGGTTGTTCACCTTTAAATAAATTTTTAGTATGAGTAGAGTTATATTCTAAGACAATATGCAATTGGTTTTTATTTTTTATTATTTGTGGTGTTTGTTATTTAGCAATCTGATTGCTACCCTGTATTGAATTGAATAAAAGTTTGTAATATGAATAAAAGAGGCCCTGAATAGAAAGATTAGTAATAAAAAATACTAATACATTTTAAGCCTTACAGATCACTTTTAGATGGGGTCAGTGATCCACATTTAAAAACTGGAAGGTGTCAGAAGAAGGCAAATAATATAAAAACTTTGAAAATAAATATGAGAACCAGTTGTTGTTGTTAAGAATTCTATAACATGCTAAAAGTTAAGTTAAAGGTGAACCATCCCTTTAAAGCGGCTATAATTGATACAATAGTTGCTAATATTCACAGATGCTGCTGAGAATGTATCAACCAATGTAACCAATGTAGCAAATTGTAACACTTCAGACACTTTTCTCATCCTCTGCCCTGCTGTCTTGAACCGTTTCATAAATTGTATTATTGTGCAATATCTAATATACCACTAGTATACAGTCTAGTATATGTATTACCTCCGGCTTGCTTTATAATAATCTTGTTCATGTGTATAGAAGCTGATATATTGTGCAACTGGTGTACTCGCCTGTTTATATTTCCTGCATATTTAGAGAATATGGCGAAAGAACCATTTCAATCATGTAGAATGGGTTTACACTTTAAAACATCAGTAGCTGTTAGTGACACATTATAAGGTAAACAGGTATGGGACCTATTATCCTGAATGATCGGGACCGGGAATGATCGGGTTTTCTGGATTATGGATGTTTCTGTAATTTGGATCTTCATACCTTAAAGGGGTGGTTCACCTTCATGGTAACTTTTAGTATGTTATAGAATGACCAATTCTTAGCAACTGTTCTATTGGTCTTCATTATTTATTTTTTTATCGTTTTTTGAATTATTTGCCTTCTTCTTGTGACTCTTTCCAACCTTCAAATGGGGGTCACTGACCCCATCTAAAAACAAATGCTCTGTAAAGCTACAAATGTATTGTTATTGCTACTTTTTATTACTCATCTATTCAGACCCACTCCTATTGATATTCCAGTCTCTCTCCTTCAAATCGCTGCATGGTTGCTAGGTTAATTTGGACCCTACCAATCAGACTTCTGAAATTGCAAACTGGAGAGCTACTGAATAAAAAGCTAAATAACTCAAAACCCACAAATAATAAAAAATAAAAATCAGTTGCAAATTGTCTTGGAATATCACTCTACAGCATACTAAAGGTTAATTTAAAGGCGAACAACCGCTTTGTCTACTAGAAAATCTTGTAAACATTAAATAAATCCAATGGGCTTGTTTTGCTTCCAATAAGGATTAATTATATCTTAGTTTGGCTCAAGTACAAGCTACTGTTTTATTATTACAGAGAAAAAGGAAATCATTCTTTAAAACTTGGATAAAATAGAGTCTATGGGAGACGACATTTCCGTTCCGTGTTCTGGATAATGGGTTTCCGGATAACTTATCCCATACCTGTACTGTCAGTCCCTAACAAATATTCTGACTTGCCTCCACTAAAAGTAGATCAAGCAATGTGGCCTTGAGGCTGCACTTTAGGATGCTAAATTATGGTCCTGTTCTAAGGAAGATTTCTACATAGAGAAGATATAAAAAGTACATTAGCAGGAGTCAACCTGTTACCCTACTTGCAGCTGTTTTGTGGCCCTAGGGCAAATTGCTTGGTCTGCTTCTGTGTGAAGCAAAGCAGTTATTCTCTTATTTCTGTTGAGGGATATTTGTATTTCTATGGGCTTCAGTGGGGAGGAACCTAGAAAAAAGAATCAGGTAGCACTAGGCATTACACTGTATGACTTAATTCCTACTTCTCAACTCATGCAGTTTCTCTGTGAGACTCAATGTTGCTGATTTCTTTTGTTTCCTCGCAGGTTAGGCTCTTCCCCTGCTTTTGATGGACATTTACGTCATTGCAAGGTTTTTTAGTAAGGAGACTCCAGAGTTTGCACTGCTTGGGTTGAGAAGTATGTGGATTTATTTATTAAGCTCATTTTTAGTGGATGTAAGATGGGGCAATAAGGGAGGGGGTTGTGGGTTAGAATAACGCCAGTCAGCTGCAATTAAATATTTTACACTATATATACACTAGCAGTGTGTCTGTAATTGTGCATATGTGACCATTAATTTAAACATATTAACCTTTACTGATGTCCAGGCATCTTATTTCCTCAGCTGTATTTAGTCTCCTTCCCTTAAGTTTAATTTTTATTTACCCTTTTTCATATTAAGAACAATTGTGTTTTTTGTTTGTTTTTTTTGTTTTTTTGACCCACCCACTTTATGCAATAATTTGCTCTTTCCCTTTCTGTGTATATTTTTTTTAATTCATTGTAAATATACAGCTTTTCCCTATGGTGTAATTCTCTCATTTGTATAGTTTCACTCATTTTCATGATCAGTATTATTTTGTGTATTTAATATATCTGCCACATTTCACTTATGCTTTTGTAACAGACCTAAAGCTTCTGGCTGCAGAGAAGCTCTGGCCATAAGCAGACAGTCAGTAGAGATTTAAACTTTGCTCTCTGTTACACACATTTTTCTTGCACGGTGCTTAGGAAAGGTGGAGTTCTGTTGTGTGGCACTTTATGTAGTAGCACCGATAGATACAAAGTAGTAGATTGCCTAAATGGGGAACCTTACATGTGGGTTATCATATTTGGCTTCTAATTCTTACTTCCTTGGACCTGAACTTTACTGCATGTTTTGCTGGGTCAGCGACCCCAGCAACAAGAAAGCAAGCAGATTGTGAGACTAGGTTTTCTTTTATATTATAGAAATATTAACATATTTGTTGATGTCCAGCAAGTGATGGTCCGGACTGTCATACAGAGGACTGCCTCATTTCTAGGGTAAATTAAAAATGGAATAATTGCAGAACAAAATTAATATGCTGCCAGCTGACTGTGTCATTCTAAACATTTATTATACATTATTACATATAATACATACAATACACAAGATCTATGAATATCCTATAAATGATAATCCTTATGAACAGTTCTTAGTTATGTCAATGGTTATAATCAGTGCTTAATGATGTAATTTGTCAGTTACTCGTAACTTGCATTTTAAAAAAACTGTTGTAAATTATGAGGATATTAGAAGTCACTAAAGAGCTCTGTGTTATATAAAACCACTTTGTCTTATATAAAACCACTTTGACTTGTGCCTTGTGCCTTTATATGGTCATGGAACACCTCAATTAATTATTATATTGTTTTTATTGTATAATTAAAATTGGTCTATTGGACCCAGGTTCCTTTGATGATATTATCACTTAAAATAGATTCAGGATAACAAATCTAACCTATGTAGCATTTTTTATTCATTATGCTATGCTTTCTATGTATGTATTTAGAAAGCAATATACAGTTTAAATACTTTTCCGCCATCTGAGCAATACAGAGTTACATACACTAAGTTTAAGAGCCCCTTTATTCGGCTGCTTGTTGTAGAAAAAAAGTATGTAATTTGCCACTAGAGGTCACTGCATCATCAGTGGTTGTGGGTTCTTGTAAGAGAAACAATGCCTGCTCTTATACAGAAACATGCATAATCCCATATATAAATCTGTGACAAGAATAATGGCTTATTGCTTTGTTTATGGGCAGGGACACACGGTCAGATTCGGGGAGATTAATCGCCCAGTGACAAATCTCCTCTTCTTTGGAGAGACTAATCTCCCCAAACTGCCTTACCGCCAGCTAGAATGTAAATCGCCAGCGAGATGGCACTTCATTTTCGGATGTCACCTGAAGTTGCCTCACGTCGGTGACTTAAATTCTAGCCGGCGATAAGGCATTTCTGGGAGACTAGTCGCCCCGAAGAAGAGATTTGTGGCCGGGCGACTAATCTGGCCGAATCTGACCGTGTGTCCCAAAGGACATGGTCACACTGGGCTGTTTCTTGGAGTCTGCCCACAGGCCAATGCAGTGCCGGGCTCTGCAGAGAAGAATCTGCAAAACTGCCCTGTGTGACAATTGGGGGTGGTTCATCTTCCAACACTTTTTTCAGTTCAGTTGGTTTCAGATAGTTCACCAGAAATAAAAACTTTTTCCAGTTACTTTCTATTTTCTATGTTTGACTGTTTCTCTAATATTGAAGTGCAAGTCTCCCTTTTCACTTTTCTAAAGCAGCTCTGGGAAGGGGGGTCACCGACCCTGTAAACTGTTTTAAATTGATAAATTGTTGATATCAGAATCCCTGAATTTCATTACGGGCAGCTGTTAGAATTGATACAGTAGTTGCTAATACTCCAGAGATGCTGCTGAGAAATGTATCAACTAAATGTTACAAAATTGTAACAGATTCGAGTCTGCACCTGAATTACTGAGCTGTCAGACTCAAACACCAGAGACATTCAACTAAAACTTAAATTTTGGAAAAACAGTAAAAAATAAAAAATGGAAAGTAATTGAAAAAAGTCTTTATTTCTGATGAACAATCTGAAAACTCAACTGAGAGTGATTGGAAGGTAAACAACCCCTTTAATAAGCAGGAAAAATAGTTTAATTGTTCACCACATATAAACAAGGTATATTTTTAAATTGTGAGTGGTTAGTGTATTGTGTTTTAACCGACAATGAAAGTCTAATTTACAGCAGGCCATTATGTGATTGTTAGGGAATCCCCCATGAACTCCCCCCCCCCAATACTGGCTTCTCTTTGGGGAAAAATGTCTTGTGGATCTTTATATCTAAGTGCTACAATCATGCCTGTATTCACTAGGGATCCATTGCGCTTATCTATTAGTCTGGTTAGGCACCAGTGTTCCCTGGTAAATACCAGTAAGATGCCTACATACTAAAACCATGAGACCCCTATCTCCATGGTATCCTCAAGCTCCACTACAAAATGTATATTTTTAAACTATTTGTATATGGTTTTGAGCATAATAGCTATTGGCTTACTACATATAAATGATGCTGATTAAAGCAACAGTAACACAAAAAAGAAAGTGTTTTAAAGTAAATAAAATGTTGTGTTGCCCTGCAGTAGTAAAACAGATGCTTTCTACAGAAACACTACTATAGTTCATATAAACAAGCTGCTGTGTAGCAATGGTGGAAAGTAAATAAAGTCTATATGGCAAAGGTTAAATAGTGGATTACAGATAATAACATTAGGTTCTACATTGTTTATCTGCTATATACTGTCTCCTTTGAATCGCTGACCCCATTGCTACACGCTAGCAGGAAGAAGAGCTCGACCCGGACCAACCTGCCGCAAATGGGGGTTCAATGTCGGCCTGAACCGGCCCGACCCGCGGGTATCGGGCCAGTTCAGGCCGACATTGAACCCCCATTTGCGGCAGGTTGGTCCGGGTCGAGCTCTTCTTCCTGCTCTCCCTGCCGACTTCAGGCTTCCGCTTTTATAGCTGCTCGCTCGACCCTTTTTGTGACATCATGGGCGGGTCTATAAAAGGAAGAGAGAGGCGCGGGTAGAGAGAGGTTGGGTGTGGGTCGGGTTTTACACTACTACACAGCAGCTTATTTATATAAACCGTAGTAGTGTGTATGAGTAGTACTTAAAAACACGAATTTTTTGATGTTACTGTTCCTTTAAGCAATATCACACAGACTACTGTTGTCCTAATTGTAGGAGGCAAGCGGCCAATGCAGGGATTTGTTATATGAGGCGGATATATTTATATTAGTTGAGGCGGATATATTTACATTAGTTGGCCTATAAAGCCTTTAGAGGACATGTTTGGGTGTGCCCCTTGTTTCTTACAATATAGTATATATACTTTTCTTGGCATTAACCTTTGTCTTTTCTCATAGGTGAGCGTGTCTTGTGTTTTCATGGTCCTCTGCTTTATGAAGCTAAGGTACGTATGTACTTTGTTTTGAACAGACTGTTATTTCAAAACCTATCTAGCATATGTATGAAAAACAGCTACAGAACATTTTAGAGCTTGGCATGCTTTCAGAGATTGCCTTATTTGAACCTGGGTGTACAGAATTTATCCTACCGCAAGCTATTCTCTGCTGCAAATTACATTCCCCATTTATGATGAAACATGCTCTGTTGCAGAGTAGAGATAAGTGGGCCCATTACGAACATGGTAATGAATTGCAGAAGTGCAGTTACCCAGAGCAATCTGATTGGTTGCAATTTAGCACCCGTATTAGTAAAGCAGCCACAATAGCCCATGATCTGTACAAGAATGCAGTACTATATGATATGTTGTTGCTAATGCAGTGAAGCGTTCACTTCCCCCGAAAATATTACATTGAATAGGTTTGTCCTAAATGTGAACATCTACTGCCAAGCTGATTTTAGACATTTTGTACTTTCACTCTAAGAGCCTTTCCTTGGGGGGTCTTTTAGTTTACCCAGGAAAACAATATATTGATTGTTTGTTTTTTTCAGGACAACCTGAGCTTTCAAAATATGCTAGAATTTTGGTGTGATTCCACCTCTGTCAAAAATGTAGGCTTCTGAGTGTCTAATAAAATGAAAAAAATCATGTTTCACAAAGTACAATCACATATATCAGAAACATAGTTTATTTTATGAACGAGAACACAGCACATTTGAAAAGGTCTGTGTATCCTGAATGTGGCAATACCAAATATATATAGTTTTATGGATATTTCTTACTTGTATAGATCCAAATCTCTAAGCAGTACACTACCAAATTTCCAAAGCACCACTCCACAAAACGCATACTTTTGATCTCAAGGCCAAACATTCCACTAACAGAAAACTACCTATTAGAAAGAACAGATTCTGGAGAATCAAAAATGGGTAAACATATCTATGTACTCCAAACGACCAAGTTGCAATTCTTTCCTAAAGTTGTCATTTTTTATAGAAATTTGTGAATTTTTGGAAAAATTACCTCAAAGCTTCCAATTCTACAGCATCATATCTCATACACATAATTAGGTACCAATGTAAAGCACCCTAAATATGAATGCCAGGAGTCCACTGAACAGTTTGATGCATAGGTTTACCTAAGCATGTGGTATATAGTGGCCCCAAAATGTAGACACCTCATTTGAGCCTCTGTAATTCCAGATACTGCAAAATCAACACATTTACATAGTTTTTTGGGGCGGCGGGCGGCAATGGTAGAAAAAAGTACTATGCATGTCTTTCTACTCCAAAGCACCAGGCCGCAAACCTTTCCTAAATTTGACGATAAAGGCAGCGGTTTTTACATTTCGGAAAATCGCCTAGAAATATTGCAATTGGCCACATTTATCTCACCCAATTTCTTACATACAACTTGAAATCACCTTAAATATTGACACCAAGGGTCTACGGAACAGTTTGATGCCCAATATGAATAGATAAACCAAAGCAGGTGGCATGTACGGACCCCTAATAAATATAGTGCATATGAATTATCTCCACTGCCGATTCGCCTTTTGTCAACATAGACCCTTGACTGCATATTATTATGTGCCACAAGACCCTCCTAACAGCACAAAGACCCCCCAAAACCATATATTTTTGGAAAGTTCGGGCACTTCTAAAAGTGTGTAAATAAGTGTGCAAAATAAAAAATTAAATAGCAATCTTTACTAAAATGTGTGTGTAAGTGTATACATGTAATGTAAGTGCATGTAAGTGTGTAAAAAAAAAAATGCACTTACCGTTTCTTGGAGGAGGAGGGTCGCTGTCACAGCAGGAAGTGAGTGGGCGGCTCTGCAGGGAGGAGGAGGTATGGGAAGTAGCAGATGCGCCGTGCGTTTTCTACTTGGAAGTCAGACCTGCGACTGTGTTTGATTCAGAAAGACTACTATAGTTTATGTAAATAAGCTACTGTGCAGCTACAGGGGCAGCCTTTCAAGCTGGGGAAAAAAGGCACAGGTTACATAGCAGATAACAGGCTTCGTAAAATACCATTGTACAGGTATGGGATCTGTTATCCAGAATGCTAAGTATATCCAGAATGATAAGTGGTCTTTTCGTAATTTGGATCTTCATGTCTTAGAGTCTACAAGAAAATCATATAAACATTAAATAAACTCAATAGTCTGGTTTTGCTTCCAGTAAGGATTAATTATATCTTGGGATCAAGTACAAGCTACTGTTTTTATTCTTACAGAGAAAAAGGAAATCATATTACAAATATTTAGATTCTTTGATTATAATGGTCTATGAGATGGCACTTCTGTAATTTGGTGCTTTCTGCATAATTGGTTTCTAGATAACGGATCCCATACCTGTATTTTGCAGCGCCTATCTGCTTTATAACCTTTGCCATATAGTCCTATTACGGTTTAAATAGTCCCCCCCCACCACCACCACAGCTGCACAGCGGCTTTATTTATATGTTATAGCAGTGTTTTAAAGAGAAAAACCAACAAAGTTTGCCAATACTGGGCAACAGTACATATATTTATTTTAATTTTTAGCTGTAGCTGATTTTTTAACAAAAGGTTATATGGCCACTGTTCTTGTGATCTTGTACTGCAGTCTTCAGACACAAGAAATGTACATTGCAACCATTTTCACCAGGCTTTAGTTGCTCTTCTTGCAGGAATATTTAAAGCTTGCACAGGTATGGGATCTGTTATCTGGAAACCAGTTATCCAGAAAGCAATGTCCATCTTCCAGACTCCATTTTATCCAAATAATCAAAATTTTAAAAAATTATACCCTTTTCTCTGTAATAATAAAACAGTACCTTGTACTTGATTCAAAATAAGATAGCATTAATCCTTGTTGGAAGCAAAACCAGCCTATTGGGTTTTTTAATGTTTACATGATTTTCTAGTAGATTTAAAGAATGAAGATCCAAATTAAAAAATAAAAGTCAGTTTTCTGAAAAACCCCAGGTCCCAGCATTCTTAATAACAGGTTTCATACCTGTTCTTGATAAATTAGTCTAACATACACCAAGAGGCACATTTATCAAAGGTCGAATTTCAAATTCAAAAACTCCCATAAATTCAAATTCGATCGAAATCTATTCAAAAATCTTTTTTTTTTTTTTTAAACTCTGAAGAATTAAATTGACCCAAAGACTCGAATGCCACGAAGGCTGCAAACTACTCCAAATTGATCCCGGACCTCTCCCGTTAACTTTAAACAGCAATTTGGCAGGTTTAGGTGCCGAATAGCCGAATTTGAGTTCCTAAAGGGCCAGAGTATGATAAATCTCGAAAATCGAATTAGAATTTTTTTTAAAAAAAAACTCAAATTGAATTTGAATAACTCCCTAGTCGAATTTGACAGTTTTGACCATTAAAAAAATTGAAAATTTGAATTTTGAACTAGAATTTTCAATTCGACCCATAATAAATCTGCCCCCAGTTATAATGACTGTATACTCCTGCTATATTTGTTCCCTCTGGCAAGACGTGAAGAAGTGCATATTCTGGGTGGTCTGAGGCAAGGGGGCTCTGGAGAGAAGTCACAGCAGGTTCAGGAATGGCTGCTCAAGTTTGCTGCTGAGCTCAAAGGGTTGGCATCCACATTGCATTGGCAGGATTCTTCAGCCTGTGCACAAGAATATCCATCCAGAGGGTTTAAGAAGCAAGTATATATTGGGTGCCCTATTTTAAAACATGAGAAGCGGTTATAGAAATGTCTAGACAGTTGAATGGGATTGACTGTAGCTGTTGATTTAACAGGATTGGATGAGGTTTTTAGTCTGAAGGCAAATAAACAAAGCAAAAAACCTGGTTGGACCACCCAACAATTTCAGAGCAGAATACACATGTAATCTAATTTAAACCAATATGGGAGAGCTCCATATGATAGATTATGAAGCTCTTTATTAGTGAATACTAACAAAGCAAAAAAAAAAAAAAAAAAAAAAAAAACTTGACCGGAAAAAGACAATGCTTGTACAGTGTGTATGCATTTCCTCAACTCATTTTTAAAGGGGAAATATTGTGAAAATTTAATATAAGCTCCAGCATACTGAAATAAGAAACTTTCTAATTAAAATCAATTAAAAATGCTCTACTTTTTCTGAAATAATCAAGTTTATATTCACTATCCCTCTCAACATCTGTTTCTCTTCATTCTGTCTTCATGCAGATGTTGGGTGTTCGATATTTGACAGTTAAGTCCAATATATTTTATAGGGGGCTGCTTTTCCTAAGATATTGAATTTAACAATCAATGAATATCTGACACCCAACTACTGCATGAAAACAGAATGAAGAGAAGCAGATGTTGAGAAAGGGATAGTGAAGATAAACTTGATTATTTCAGAAACAGTAGAGAATTTTGTAAGATTGTATTTAGAAAGTTTCTTATTTTAGTATGCTGGAGCTTATATTAAATTTTCATTTTCATGAAGAAAGGAATGGTGAAGATAAACTTGATGATTTCAGAAACGATGCATAATATTTAATTGATTGTATTTACACAGTTTTTTATTTCAGTATGATGAAGCTTATATTAAATTTTCTTTTTCGCCATAGTTCCCCTTTAAAATTAAGAGTAAGGCTAGACTCCTCTACTGCCTACATCTAGAACCGGTTGTCTGCTCGGGTGCAGGCACACTCAGCTGATTTTGGTGAAGAAATTTTGCATTATTGCTCTCAAATCAGCCTAGTGTGCCTGCACTGAGATGACATTACAGTTCTGGGGACAGGTAGAAGAGGAGGCTAATGCCTGCATAGGGTCTAGTTTTCAGCTGGCAGATTTCAGCCCCCTGTCTGGCATTAGCCATAGGGTAGTGCTTCCCGAAAAGTCTCCCCTGGGAGCACATGGGACAGAGGCAGAGGGGACTTTGCCTGAAGGCACGTTTAGGTAGAATGCCCATTGGCTCTTTTAGAACTGACTGGATGCACATACTTTTGTTTCAGAATGGGTTTTCTATTTTTCGAAGACGCTATTATACACTTGCATTTTTCAGTGCTAGATTGAGATGGTCTTTTTCTTTTATATTAGTGTGTGAAAGTTGCCATTAAGGAAAAGCAAGTGAAGTACTTCATTCACTACAGCGGATGGAATAAAAAGTAAGTTATATAGAGTCCACTTTCCTGATTCTTAATGCCATTTTTCCTACATTATAGCGATTATCATTCTAGTTATTATACAAGTTAAAACTGATCATGTTATATAGTTATGGCTTTCATATAGGTAGAATAATTCCTTCTAAAGATGTACAAGTCTCTGTTATAAAATATAATTATTTTATGAGTTAGTTTATAGTATGTTATAGACTGGCTAATTCTGAGCAACTATTCCATTGGCCTTTAAGGGTAAGGACACACAAGGAGATTCAGGGAGATTTTGTCGCCTGGCTACTAATCACCTCGTCTTTTGAGCAACTATCTCCCTGAACTGCCTCAGCGTTTTTTCCCATAGGCTACAATGAAAAGTTGCCTGCGTTAATGCACACACGGCGATGCGTTTTCAATAGTTGCCTGAAATTGCCTCACTGAGGCAACTTTGGGCAACTATTGAAAACGCATCGCCGTGTGTGCATTAACGCAGGCAACTTTTCATTGTAGCCTATGGGGAAAAACGCTGAGGCAGTTCAGGGAGATAGTTGCTCAAAAGACGAGGCGATTAGTAGCCAGGCGACAAAATCTCCCTGAATCTCCTCGTGTGTCCTTACCCTAATAGTTTTTGAATAATTTGCAGCCTTTTGACTCTCTTCATCTTTCAAATGGGGGTCACTGACCCCATACAAAAAAAGATGCTCTGTAAGGCTAAAGAGTATTATTGTTGCTACTTTTTATCACCTTTTCTATTCAGGTCTTCTCCTATTTCATAGTCACTATAAAAAATAGTGCATGTTTGCTAGGGTAATTTGGACCCTAACAACCATATTACTGATATTGCAAACTGGAGATCTGCTGAATAAAAAGCAAAATAACTCAAAAACCGCAAATAATTATAAAAATGAAAACCAGTTACAAATTGCCTTAGAATATCACTCTTTGCATCAAACTAAGTTAATTCAAAGGTGAACAACCGCTTTAAGTAATATTTAGATTTGGGTGACAGAATTGGGCACATGGTGAACTTGTAACTGTTCGTGAAAGTGGGCATCATTTAAAGTGTTTTATTTTTCTCAATGGGTGGAAAAGTGGTGGATGTATCTGTTTTAACTTTAATAAATTATTGGTAATTTTAGTTTATTTTTTGATAGCTGGGATGAGTGGGTACCAGAAAGCAGAGTACTCAAATACGTGGACACCAACCTACAGAAGCAGAAAGAACTTCAGAAGGCCAATCAGTAAGTGGGGACAAAACTTGGGATCTTTTATAGATAGGGAATCTTTCTATTATTTGAATCACTATTCCTTATGTCTGCTAAAAATAATTTAAACATTAAATAAACTCAGCAGGATTGTTTTGCCACCAGTACGGATTTGTGCAGCTTAGTTAGAATAAAATATAAGAAAATAATTATAAAAATTTAAATGATTTGCTTAAAATTGATTTTATGGGAGATGGCCTTCCTGTAATTTGGACTTTCTGGATACAGGATTTGTACAGCCACACACATCGTATTATAATATAGTTACTCTACTACATGTCTCTAGTATATTTGTTTTTATATATAAATAGTATTCAAATAAATGAAATAATTTTTCAAGTGGTTATTTCCCATACTTTGCCATTACCATGAAATGCCACCTCTGTAAGATGAAATAAAGCCATAAGTTCCTAATTGGGGATACATTATAATAATTGTATATTTTTACTGACATGGTGGATATGGAAAACATAACTTCCTTTTTTGACAGTTTTTTCACGTACAATTTTGACTGCACAATATATGTTCTATACAATAGACTGGTTAAAGGGATATAGCTTGACCCATATATTGGTTATTTTTTGGTGGTAAGGAAAAATCTACGTTCTGAATTATTTTTTTTTTTTTTTACCCCACCCAGGGATCATTATGTAGAGGGGAAGATGAGAGCAGCAGCACCAGGAAAGAAGACTGCTGCCCTTCAACAGAAGAATGTAGAAGTGTAAGCAGTGCTGTTTTTTCTTGTACTCTTTATTAAGCATCTCTTTAACTTTTTGGTATTTATCAACTGGGTGAACTTCTGTGTTTTTTTTTTTTTATCCCATACATTTTACTTTTATATTTTTGTATCCCAATATATTTGCTTTATTACATTTAGAGTTTTTAGAAGTACTGCAACACTTGTTTAAGCAGCTTCTTTCTGATAACTTCCCTTTAAATCATTTGACAAACTTTTGTGTGTATAATACTATCACATAGCATTATTTTATGTTTCAACTTAACTGTGCAGGAGCTCTTCTTCATATTTATTTTACAGTAAGTCAAGACTATACATTTTACATTATGGTAATTATTATAGTAATAAAAATGCATTCAAATGCTAGTAGAAGTTTTATTTACATCTTGCCATACAAAATAAAGGGACCGAGATTGGAATGATTCCACCAGTGTTACTGTTTAAAGGGAACCTATGATATATCAAATTACATGTAGTTCTGCACTTTGCAATGTAGGCTAGCAGCAAATCAGCAGTTAGGTGGAGCCGATGGGCAACTGCAATATCTTTCCCTACTTGAAAGCAGAGTTGTGATTGGTTATCTACTTATATTTTTCACTTTGAATTGGCAGGAGAAAGACAAAGTTGACTGAGCTTTAGAATTAATGTTTTGGATAGAAATATTCTGATATATTGTTGAGAATTAAAAAGCGTTCTAGGTCATTAAAGGAACTTTGTAGTAACATTCTGTCCTTTATATAATTTATTGTACTTTTTCATTATAAAGAGCACAATTATGTGGAGCATTGCATGTACGGTTTAGTAACATTCAATTTTCAACTAAACCCAATGGGTTTTCATAAATTGTCGCTTATCTCTTTAAAGGGGAACTAAAGTCTTAAATAGAATAATGCTAGAAATGCTGTATTTTGTATATTAAACATAAACATGAACTTACTGCACCAGAAGCCTAATAAAACAAATGATTTATGTTTTCAATGTTGGCCGCAGGGGGTCATCTTGTAACTTTGTTGTACCATTTTAGCAAGACCATGCACATGCTCAGTATGATCTGGGCTTCTGTTGGAAGGCTCTTAGGGTTCATCATAAATTATCAAAACAGCACAAGGCAAATAATATCTGTACAGGCAGTCCTTGAGTTACATACACCCAACTTACAACTCACACTTACAGACAGGGGCTGTTACAGTAACATGCCCCATTCCCCTCTGGTGTGTGTGCAGAGCACAGAAAGGTAAAAATAAATATGCACAGAAAGGTAAAAATAAATACTAAAACAGACATCTGTCTAAGTTGCATGTAAATGTATATATGTAAATGTATATATTTCAACTTACATAAAAATTCAACTTAAAGGGATACTGTCATGGGAAAAAAATAATTTTTCAAAATGAATCAGTTAATAGTGCTGCTCCAGCAGAATTCTGCACTGAATCCATTTTTCAAAAGAGCAGATTTTTTTATATTCAATTTTGAAATCTGACATGGGTCTAGACATATTGCCAATTTCCCAGCTGCCCCAAGTCATGTGACTTGTGCTCTTATAAACTTCAATCACTCTTTACTGCTGTACTGCAAGTTGGAGTGATATCACCCCCCTCCCTTTTTCCCCCCAGCAGCCAAACAAAAGAACAATGGGAAGGTAACCAGATAGCAGCTCCCTAACACAAGATAACAGCTGCCTGGTAGATCTAAGAACAACACTCAATAGTAAAAACCCATGTCCCACTGAGACACATTCAGTTACATTGAGAAGGAAAAACAGCAGCCTGCCAGAAAGCATTTCTCTCCTAAAGTACAGGCACAAGTCACATGACATGGGGCAGCTGGGAAATTGACAAAATGTCTAGCCCCATGTCAGATTTCAAAATTGAATATAAAAAAAATCTGTTTGCTCTTTTGAGAAATGGATTCAGTGCAGAATTCTGCTGGAGTAGCACTTATTAACTGATGCGTTTGGAAAAAAACATGTTTTCCGATGACAGGATCCCTTTAAGAATAAACCTACAGACCCTATCTTGTACATAACCTGGGGACTGCCTGTACCGGTTTTGTGAAAAAGCTGATTGTATGCAGTGAAATTCCCCCTTCAGCTACTTGCTCTGACTGCTGCTGATGTGAAGCTCTACACGGTCACCCACTGCTCTACAGGGAAACAAAAAAGCTGCTTTCACTGCATACAGTCAGGTTTCTTAGAAAAATTGTAGACATTTTTTAATTAAAGTATATTGGAGATAGGTTTCTTTTTCATTAAAGAAAGTAAAAATGGGAATTAATTTTTTTGCCTTTACACCCCCTTTAAGGAGGACTTTAACTTTTTCTTCTTGACCTTTTTTTTGTGTAAATGTTCTGTTCTCCATAGATACAATCCATTAGGCAGATAGATTTCAACTTCTCCTCATTGGGTTTTTTTTTTTTCTTTCAGCAAAACAAAGAAGAATAAACAAAAAGGTAAGCAACTCTCCACTCAACCCACTCTTCCCAAAAGAATATTTGAATTATTTGTATGAGTTAATCTGTATGTGGTCTGAGCACATATGCATTTGATTGTTTTTCTACAGGCCCTGGAAGTGGAGAGGGCAGTAGCACCAGTGAGATTCCGCAGCCTCCACGTAAAAAACGAGCACGGATTGACCCCACTGTGGAAAGTGTAAGTATATTCTTGTTTAAATGTATAGTTGGCTCCGTGAAATTACTCAACTGTTTCCCTGACAGCGTGTTCTGAAGGCACAGGATGCATGGGGCTGGATGTGGGTCCTTACCGGGGGGTTACTGATACCGTTGGCTCAGTGGTTTTATAGCACTGCTTTTTTGGGCAACAGAGACTTCTATAATTATTGTCTGTGATTAATTTGATATTCTGAGGCAATTTATTCTCAGTATGGGCATAAAAAAAAGTTGTAACTATTCATTTCTGATTATTTATTTTACCCACAGGAGGAGACTTTTATGAACAGAGTTGAAGTGAAGGTAAAGATTCCAGAGGAACTTAAACCTTGGCTTGTGGATGACTGGGATCTAATCACACGACAAAAACAGGTATAAAATCTGGAATTAAATCTGTTGTGCAAAGTATGGTGTCACTAACTAGATGTACAGCTTGTATGTGTGTTAGAGAGAATTGTATGCGGTAGAGAAAGGCAATTGTCATTGTCATTTCAGTGGAAATGTTAAGTCAGTAATTCTGTGGAATTTTTAAGTTATGCCTATTCTTTTTAGGGACAGAACTAGCGTTAGGCAGAAAAGGCAGCTGCCTGGGGTACAATTCCCAGGGAGCGAATGAACTGTGTGTGTGGGGGAAGAATGATTGTGTTAGCAAATAAGCATCTTGCAAGGGGTTTGTGCAACAGTAGTGAGAGAACATAGTGGCAGTTGATAGCGGCTAGGGCCCTGGGCCAAGTCGTATTGCCTTGGATGCAAATACTGTTTGTCTGGCTCTGATTCCTTTAACTGCAGCAGCAGTTTGTATTCACATAATTGCGGAGTTCTGGCTATTATTTTCTGGGGTGGAGTTTGGGCCATTTTTGAGGAATGAAATCACTTTGGTTACCACTGTTGCATGTCAATGTAAAGCTTCTTATGAGACTTCCATTTAATCTCTCCATACAGCTGTTTAATCTTCCGGCAAAGAAAAATGTGGAAACGGTTTTGGAGGAGTATGCAACGTATAAAAAATCTCGGGGAAATACTGATAACAAGTAAGCCCTTTATTTACGTAATTTACATTCTTTGTATGATGCGTATAGAGGATTCTTTGTATGGTATGTATAGAGGAGCTACCTGATTTAACACACTATGTTTACCCCATTAGGGAATATGCTGTAAATGAAGTTGTGGCAGGGATCAAGGAATACTTTAATGTAATGCTTGGTACACAGCTCCTATACAAATTTGAACGCCCCCAGTATGCAGACATTCTGGCAGACCACCCAGATACCCCCATGTCTCAAGTGTATGGAGCACCACACCTTCTGCGTCTCTTTGGTAAGGTGATTTGTTCTGGATCTTAGACATTGAAACTCCATTGAGTAATTCAACTTATTCTGAAATTCTGATTTTGGTGTGAGCTTTTTTTTCCCCCATTATTATAACTTGACAAGAATGCATGATGCCTGGTACATTTTGTGTGCAGCCCTGTGTAAAACAAATCAAAATAAAACATTTGTAAAATAAGTGTTCTGATTTTGTTTTGTATTTTTTAGTCCGAATTGGAGCCATGTTGTCTTACACGCCCCTTGATGAAAAGAGCCTGGCACTGCTGCTCAACTATCTACATGATTTCTTAAAGTGAGTAATCCTTCCTGACAAGTTATAACATTAAATCTCTGTATTTATTTCATTTATAGCCTTGAAGATTGATTTGGCACGCCAGATCTCCTGACTTTTATCAGCTTCCTCTCATGTGACATAACATAATAGTTGACTCAAGAATGACAAGCCTGCCTTTTGCTTAACTTAATATTCACAAGCTATATGTAGTTTTGAGGTTTGGGGGATGCATGAACACTCTATAAAATATTTACTAATTGAGGGTAGAACCTTTTAGAAAATGATAAAATTGAAAACTAGTCGTGTTCTTCAGTAGGCTTTGAAAATGCTCTCTTTCTTGTTGTATTACTTATGGATCTTTTTATTTCCTCCAGGTATTTATCTAAAAATTTTGCCACGCTCTTTAGTGCCAGTGACTATGAAGTGGCGCCCCCAGAATACCACAGGAAAGCAGTATAGTTTGATTACAGAACACCACAGTGTGCAAGGCTTTTGAGCAATTTTACTAGCTGCTCCTATGACTTTTAAACCCCCCAATAAAGGAAAAAACACTTGGGACAGGTTTCATTGTACACATTGCAGCTTTCCTCCACCATGCTGGTTATGGGGAAAAAAGGCTGAGAAAGAAGAATGTTGTGAACAAAAAGGCCCACAGCTGCCTTCAGTGACTGGATTGCAACCTTATTGGTGGTTACTTTAAAAAGCATCGGAACACCGACATGGCAACTGATATATCAACTGTTCATGACCAAAGATATTTCACTTAGAAGCCTCAATGTGTGGACCTCCTGAGCATCTAAATATGTTTGGTCTATTTAATGGCACAAAGTCAAATTCAGGACCTATCTGACCTCCTGTTTTCTAGTTATCACGATTTCATAAGTGGAAGTTGGGATACACCCCTTTTAGCGTAGAAGCTGAATCTCTAGTCTTCTTACTGGGATATCGAAGCAGAGGTACTTTTTCTTAAGGATTCCTGAAAATAAAGTTTGACACTGCACCTCCTATATGACTGGCATGGTGCAGAAACTATGAAGTGTCACCCCTGTGCACTGATCTTTGATATTCTTCATAAAGGGACCATTTTGGGCATTCTGTGAACTAACCAAGACCAGAAATGTCAGCTTCAGTTTCATCCCTGCTAAGCAGCACATTTAAAACAAAATAATGGACAGAGTAAATAGCATGGAACTGTTTGAGTTGCTGCAATGATTCCCGGGTGGAGTTTCAGTGCAGTGCAACCATGTCCCAGCTTGTTCTCAACTTGTATGATCATTATTCAAGATGTGTATTGCTTGTGTCATAACTTGCTTTCTCGGCAACATTTCACACCTACATATAGGGTGTTGTCATTCAGTTTCTTCTGTTAAAACACATTTTTGGCGATACATTAAATGATAAAATCAATCTTTATATCGTTGCTCTTAATAGTTCCACTGCCATTTTCTTTGTTGTGCTGTATACTGAGCCCTTATATTGAAAAGACTGAGGTTGCACTGTTATGTTATTTCATACACAAAAGATAAGTTTTGTATCTTGGCAGACCTGCTTTTTTTTCTTTCTGTTCAATTGCAATATGTGAGAGTTTGACATTAAGGCCATGATGGCAAGTTTGTGGAATGTCCGTGTCTGGGTAACAATATTTGCGTGTTTTGTTTAAATCTAAAAGATTGGATCTCCGGTGATTTCCACATATGGTCAGAGCACTTTCATAGCAGTGTTGTGTATATTGTGTAAACAGATGGCAATTTTTTAATGCATGGTGTTTATCTATTACTTTAAATTCCATGTGTACAAAAGTGGTTCTATAAAATAAAGGTGCTGTGTTTCACCATGGTGCATTTTATTCACTCTCGACTTTGATATTTGTCATGCATTTGAAATGTTCTGCTTTTTTTCCTTTCACCTAATAGGGAACTTATCCACTATACTATGCTATATCCAATATACTATGCTATAAATGCTATACATGGTCACTGGAACCCTATCTGCCATCAGGACATGTGGGCAGTTCTGATCTAGAAAAATACAAGTGTTTGCTCTGAGTATTTGAAGACAAGACAGATTGGATAATGTAGTACGAATAAGGATATGATTTTGGCAGAGATTGGAGCTGTTTCACTCGCTATATTTTTGAAGTGAAAAGCTGATGTATACCATATGATGTGTATGCCCACCTTTGTAATGTTATGTTCATTTTAGGGATGCTAGTTTTTTTTACAATTCAGCTTAATACCAAATACTTTGCAAAGGATTTTGCTGTATCCTAAAATGGAATCGAACCCTAATTGCCATTATACCACTTAATCTAAAATTACATAATTTGAATGATTTGGCTTCGATTTAGCTAATTCCAGAGGAGAAAGACAGCTGATTTGGCCAAATCTTGGATTAAGTTTAGCTGATTGACTAAGAACACCCTGAAATGCTAAGTGAATGTGTGGTGCTCGCTGTGATGCACATTTGTAAACAGTGCATATATGACACAAAGCTGAACTACAGGTAGGTTCTTCTTTAGGGTTATACCAATAAGTAATACTTTAAATCCATCTTCAAACTATATTTCTTTCACATCTTTCTTAGACAAGTGCTGTGGATATATGGGGATGCAGGACCGTCCTATTAGGCGTCAGATCACTGTGACATTGCAATGCCCCACTGGCCTGTATCCTCTTGCTTCCAGGCACTTTGGAGGATTAGTCTAGGAGGCCACCTTAATGTTTCATCAATCAGTGACATTTGGATCAGTCCCTACCTGGGGCACACGCCAGTGATTATAATTTACCTGATAGAATATGCTGTGCAATTTCCAGTGCTCAAACAGGAAACTTGAATTAGAGAGGGTCCAGAGAACTAAGCTGGTAAAAGGTATGGAAAATCTTTGCTATGAGGAAAGACTGGCCAGTTGGGGTTGAGAAGAGATGTTAAAGGGAGGGATGACTATGAATATTTTAATTCATCCAGGTCATGGTATATCTAGTATAGGTAAATCTAAAAACAACTGGACTTGCTGAGTAATCAATAGACGTTTCACTACTCATCCGAGCAGCTTCTTCAGATGAGTAGTGAAACGTCTTCATTGATTACTCAGCAAGTCCAGTTGTTTTTAGATTTACCTATACTCGATTAAGGGAGGGATATGATAACTATGTATAAATATATAAGGGGATCGTACAATAACTTGTCTAATGCTTTATTTACTAGTAGGTCTTTCCAGCTGACCAGTGAAAGCAGGAAAGGTGCAATTCTCCCTGAATCAGTCGTACAGGCTGATACAATAGATAGCTTTAGCATAGCTTTTTAGCAAGTGAGGGAATACAGGGTTATGGAAGATAGCTCATAGTACAAGTTGATCCAGGGACTAGTCCATTTTGGAGTCAGGAGGAATTTTTCCCCCTCTGAGGCAAATTTGAGAGGCTTCAAATGGAGTTTTTTTGCCTTCCTCTGGATCAACTAGCAGTTAGGCAGGTTATATTCATGAACATGATGGACGTGTCTTTTTTTTTTTTTTCAACCTAACTTACTATGTTACCATGATACCCTGGGCTGGTAGCAGAAAACTGCACAGATCTAGGGTTTTTCTGCATATTTATGCCCAAGCCAGGTCAAAAAGAAGACCGAAGATGACAATGTAGACACAGAAATACCCTGGGCTGGTGCAGTTTCTAGCGAACAGGAGCGTTGGCCCAGGATATAAGTTAAGTGACTATAATCACTGGAGATGCCTAATATTTTGGCACCTGTGATTTAACATTTCTGTTGACTAGAAAAGTGCAGCATTTCTGTGTGAGCATTTCTGGCCTTTGCTACTTGACTTTTGCAGGTGGGGGAGACTTAAGTTACTTCAGTTTATTTTAACCTAGAATTGAGTTGATTGAGAAGGAATGTGGGGGATTAAACTACAGGAAGATGAGGAATCGTTTTTAACCAATTCTGCTTACATTGTGATGCAGTAGAATCTTCTTCTGTGGTGCCTGTGTCCCCCCAGTGTAGGTCAATAACATTTAAATTAATGCTAAGGTAATTTATTTGCCCATGTAATACCGCCACACAACTATTATTTATTGTTGTTAATGGAAAACTTTCCTAAGGCAAGTTAAGTGATTTGATACCAGCTAAAGCCTCCCGTGGTGGGAAAATGGCATCATATTTCAGGATGTGGATTAGCAATTTAAAGGTATGAACTGATTGCAGAGCTGTTTAAAGGCACAGATTGCAGTTGTCACCTGCTCCTGGCATTTCCTGGGCATGTGACAGTGTTGAGCTGCTGAGGGAATGCTTTATCACGTATCCTCTACTGTAATGGAATCTTGTTTACTACTTTCCTTAGAAATAGCTGACACAGATATGGTGCCCCTAGTTCATTCAGTAAGTACATACATTGCACACAATCTTTCTGTTATAGATACATTTGTGCGTGTATGTATATATATATATATATATATATATATATATATATATATATATACATACATACATGCATATACATACATACATACATGCATATACATACATACATACATACATACATACGTAGGTATTGTACGGAACAGGTTTGTAAAACACTTATTAAACTTTTATAGTTAGTAATCCTCAGTGCTGGAAAGATATATAATCACAAGTTTCTGATTGGTGGTAATTAGTCCATAATTAGTCTGCTTATTGAAACAATGTAGCAGAAGCTATCTGTTTTAGGGCAGAGACATATGGCTAGCTTCGGGGAGATTAGTCAACCGTCAACCAATCTTCTCTTCTTCGGGGCAACTAATCTCCCCCCGAACTGCTTTCCGTCAGCTAGAATGTAAATCACTGGCGGGATGCTACTTTGAGCGCTTCGTTTTCTGAAGTTGCCTCACGGGGAAACTTTGGCCGACTTTGGAAACAAAGTGATCCGAGTGCCATCCCGCTGGCGATTTACATTCTAGCCGGCGGGAAAACAGTTCGGGGATCAGTGGATGCACTAGCCTCTGCTCCCTCCTGTGTCTGCACGAAGAGGCACTAGTCAGCTAGGGTTCAGACACAAGGAATAGATTTTGGTGCAAAAATGCATTCTCATACATTTCCACGCTGTCTCTTTTGGTGCAGACACAGGAGGGAGCGGAGGCCAGTGGATCAGCTTATTCCTGACCTGCCTTCATACCAGTTGCATAACAATATCACCCCTTTAAATGACAATTCCCTTACAGGTACAAAAATATACTGCTGAATCATAAACATCAGGTTAGCAAATGATGGAAATTTGCAGGGTGCAGTTTGGCACTCGATAAATTGCCTTTGGCTAAGGCAGCAAATAAGCAACATGATTTCTCCCTTAATATGGCAATGACATGTATTGTTTATTACATCTAGAAACCACTTTGCAGGATGGGATGGTGACCCTGTTTTTGCCCTGGCAGGCTACAAACTCACACCGAGGGATATACAGGAATTTATGAGAGTGATTGGATACTATAAAAGCTGACCAGAATTCCCAGGACTACTTCTATTAGCATGTTTTTGGGCCAAGGAAGCAGCACAAGCAGAACACTGAGCAAATTTGCAACGGCCAAGTAAACCGTGGCAGCCAACATTTTTGTTTTCATGTACCTTTTCAAAGGATGTTGAGCTTAGATATACAGCCCATCTGCCTAACAATCAGTGTTGGACTGGCCCACTGGGATACCAGGAAAACTCCAGATGGGCCCAGGTGTCAGTGGGCCCTCCTGCTGTTAAACTTTTGGCCTGTTTGATGGACATTCCCTATTTCTTTGAGAACACAAAGGCTAAATAGATGGAATAATAGGTTATTGTATGTATAACTAAAGAGAATAGGAGAATAAATGTTGATTGAGGAGATGAAGAATATTAGGACAGAGAGTGGGCCCCTGATCTAAGGTTTTTGGGTGGGCCCCTGGTGTCCCAGTCCGACGCTGCTAACAATGCTGGGTACAAGCCCACCTATTGTGGCATTCCATAGTATTATATTAACCACTCATGAGAATTTGTTTAGCATAGAACAACTTTAATATAAACAGAATTATGCAGTTTTAAATAGTTCAATCTAGCCTATAAATGTATCTATTTCTATATATGTATCTAAATTATACATTTTGTTTCTATTATTCTCGATTATCTATCAATTACTTTTTACTGGCCAAGTTTTCCACATTGCCCTTGTGATGCCAGGGGCTGGATAGGTGGCTTTGCTGGGTTCATGTGATGGTAAAATGTCAGGTGAGCAGGTGTAGAGAATCCTGAAGCATCTAAACAATGTTGATGATTGATATAAGGTGGAAGTTTGCATAACTCCTTATGTGCCAATTTGATAGTTACATAGTTACATAGTTAAATTGGGTTGACAAAGTGCATCAAGTTCAACCCCTCCAAATAAAAACCCAGCCATGCTCTGTCCCTATTCTAAGCCAGTACACGACTGTATGTCTGTCAATACACAAAAGCACGTTGATACCAGATTGACTTCCCTATACTGTCCCTGTCAGAAGTGGTGACCCCCACCACTTCTGACACCAGAAAATGGTGCCGAAAATAGCTCCCATAGCCTGGGAGAAGACAAACAATATGGAAGCTGATAGTGTTGAGAAAACTTTCTAGGCAAAACAATGGATGTTTTCAGTAAAAAGAAGGATTTTTTACATTTAACAGGAAAAAAAGAAACATGATATGTAACAAAATATGTTGCCAAATGTATCCTATGTCCACATCCAGAAGCAACAGTGTGCTATTTACCTGTCCTACTGTGTGTGTTTAATACTGGTGTTAGCCATATCTAAATTATAAGATAAATGTCATACATGTCCCTATTATTTGTTGTGTTATATTTCCATTTTTACCTTTTCGGGACAGTTCAAAATATTACAACAGGAAGTCAGAAGATATAATAATGTAGAAAAATGTATGTTGGAGTTGATAGCATTTGTGTCTTCAGTGGGTAGTCACAAATTTAAAGTTGAGTACTCTTATCCCTGCAGCAGAATATACTGTGACCATTAGATAAAGGCAGTTATATGTATAATAATAATAATAATAAGCTGCCGTAGATACTTACTTATGCCCATTTGCATGTTACAGCATAGATATGTTTATATAGGTTTCTTTTTCTATATAGCTTACAGAGCCTAGCCTCTGGGCATTACCCTATGTTTTACATTTAGTGGCTTTGGGAGTTGGCAATAAACCACAAAGGGAATAAATGAGATCTGGGGGCCTCTAATACTTGCAAAAAATATAGAAAAAAAGTATACTATTAGTGCAAATACATTCAGGTGCGTTTCCCACTGCTAAAGCATATGAGGTTTTATAAACACATAAAAATGACTCTTGGGTGATATCCCACCCTAAGAATCGCACATTAAATCTACATAGAGAAATAAAATGTACAATTATTTGCAGCGATTATGACAGGCTGAGCTAAAGCATACCCATACGATGGGTACCCATGATCAATATGCATAGTTTCAGTTCAAACATTTACAATACTCAGTGTGTCTTGTGTGAGCCACCACGATACTACTTAGAAGAGGCCATCCACCCCTGAGAGCCCCAGTAATTGGACACTGCCTTTACTGGTCTCCTGGTGGTGGGGCCTGCCAACTAGAATGGAAGTTAGATAAAGAAATAAATCCAACTAAATTCCACCCTGACCATGCACCCGATGGAGCCGACCTTTCTCCTCTTATGTATACTCCAGAATATACCCATGGTTTGTCCAACTATTCCTTGTAAGTAGACCCGGACTGGCAATCTGTGGGATCTGGCAAATGCCAGAGGGGCTGCTATAAGGTGCCATAGAAAGTCAGTATTTATTCGGCCCAGGTGTCAGTTGGCCCTCCTGCTGTTAAACTTTTGAACTATTTGATGGACATTCCCTATTTCTATGAGAACACAAAGGCTAAATAGATGGAATAATAGGTTATAGTATGTATAACTATAGTATGTATAAGCCAGGCCGGCCAGGCGCCCTAGGCAACCTGGCTGGCCCCAGCACCGACGCACGTGCGTGAATGGACGTTGGCGAGCATCTCGTTAACAGGCGCTGGCGCATATGTGCGAACGGACGATTGCGCGCATGCACGAACAGATGATTGGCGCATGCGCGAACAGATGCTGGCGAGCATGCGTGAGTATACGCTGAATCACATAAGTCAATGGACGAGCTGACAGTCTAGAGAGGAGAGAGGGGACCGGACTAGGGGTAGGCAGACGGCAGAGAAGGTACGTACCTGGCGCCCCCCCCAGCTTTGCGCCCTAGGCATGTGCCTAAGCTGCCTACCCCTAGTTCCGGCCCTGATAACTAAAGAGACTAGGAGAATAGGGGTTGATTGAGGAGATGAAGAATATTAGTAGAGTGGGCCCCTGGTCTAAGGTTTTTGGGTGGGCCCCTGGTGTCCCAGTCCGACACTGTGTGTACCTGAAATGCCAGGGCCTATTTTAATTCTCAGTCCGGACTTCTTGGGCTTAATGGTACTGGCACACAGGGAGGTTTATTTGCCGCATTTAAATCTGTTCTACTGCTGATGACAAATCTCCCTAAAATGCTTCCCCATCAGCAATCAAATAAAAATCATCAATAGGATAACATTTTAACATATGCTGTGCTTCGTTTCCCAAAGTTGGCTGAATTATCTTTGCGAACCACCAGACATGATTTCCTATGGCTGATTTACTTGATTGTCAGCAGAAAAGCATTTTGGGGAGGTCTGTAGTCTGCATCAGTGCAGTTTTAAACACTGGCAACAAATCTCCCTGTGTGCCAGTACCATAAAGGCTCTGCCACCTGCTGCGACTCCTTTCTTTTCCCATGGTCAACTTTATGTGGCACATTCATGGTTTGTTAGGGGAAATTATTTCTACTTCTGCCTTTAATTGAAAAGCGAAAGTATTGTTTGAAGGGATTCTGTCATGATTTCTATGGTATCATTTTATTTTTTAATTAATTTTAAATTTTTTTTATTAATTACACTGTGCATTTTGCATGTCATTCATTCTACAATTTAAAATGCTATTATTGTATACAAATGTAACTGTAGGTTGTACCTAGTGAAAAGCTGAAAGGATAGGAAGGCTGGAAAGACGATATCCACATACCTCCCAACATTTTGGAAGTAAAAGGAGGGATATAAATTTTTTTTCGCAAGTAGCGAAATTTTTGAGCACGCCCCTTTCTGTGGCCACACCTCCTAATTACCATGTTCATTTTACAAAATTTGTCAGGTTATGAAAGTTCGAAAATAATTCTCCTTATCTAAACTTTTTTTGTCTCAAAATTGTTACAAAGTATCTTATTTGCACCTGTTAGCTGTTCTGTGCTCTCTGCTAAAAGCCAATTAAAGGGATCCTGTCATCGGAATACGTTTTTTTCAAAATGCATCAGTTAAAGGTGGCCATACACAGGCCGATAAAAGCTGCCGACAGACCAAGTTGGCAGCTTAGTCGGCCAGATCTCGTTCGGATGGGACTAAAAATCCCGTCGGATCGCGGCCGCATCTGTTCATTGATGCGGTCCTGCGATCCGACCGCCCGTTCCCATTCGTTAGGGCCCACGATCGGATCAGCCCGATATTGCCCACCTCAAGGTGGGCATATCAGAGAGAGATCCGCTCGTTTGGCGACATCGCCAAACGAGCGGATCTCTCCGTGTATGGCCACCTTAATAGTGCTATTCCAACAGAATTCTGCACTGAAATCCATTTCTCAAAAGAGCAAACAGATTTTTTTATATTCAATTTTGAAATCTGACATGGGGCTAGACATTTTGTCAATTTCCCAGCTGCCGCTGGTCATGTGACTTGTGCCTGCACTTCAGGAGAGAAATGCTTTCTGGCAGGCTGCTGTTTTTTCTTCTTAATGTAACTGAATGTGTCTCAGTAGGACATGGGTTTTTACTATTGAGTGTTGTTCTTAGATCTACCAGGCAGCTGTTATCTTGTGTTAGGGAGCTGCTATCTGGTTACCTTCCCGTTGTTCTTTTGTTTGGCTGGGGGGAAAAAGGGAGGGGGGGGGTGATATCACTCCAACTTGCAGTACAGCAGTAAAGAGTGATTGAAGTTTATCAGAGCACAAGTCACATGACCAGGGGCAGCTTAAGTTAGAAACTATGTTTCTTTTTCTGGCTGTTCAGTGAAGAGAAAATAGGGACTTTCCAGTACAAATGAGGGACTGCATGTTGAGCTGTAAAAAGAGGGACTGTCCCTCCGAAAAAGGGAAAGTTGGGAGGTATGATTATTAATCCATATGATTAAGTATCACAATTACAGCTATGTTATCCCAGTCCCACAGGTTAACGTAACATTGCGCCATATAATGTTTTCAGTGGCCGTTCCATGCGTCTGTCTAGCCTGCTCTATTCTTTCTCCCGCTGCGCCACCTGCCTATAAAGCCCCGCGCTCCCTCTGTAAGGTGTGTCCCAAATCTAAGGAAAAAGTTCCTAAAGGAAGTCCCACCTCGTAACTTTCTCAAGGCTGTGATTGGTTTATAGCTCGTCAATCAAGGGAAGGCGAGAGCTCCGATTGGTTGGGCAAAGTAGATTCAGTGAAAAGCCACAGGGGGAAAACTGTGAGGAACAAACGTTATTTCCATAGAATCCCAGCGGAAAAGCGTAATGTGTGGAGGGAGAGACACAAGGGAATCATGAAGAGTTTAAAGTCCAGGCTGAAGAAACACGAAGTGACCATAACAGTAAGTTGGGACTGGGGCGGACTCCACAAAGAGAGCGAGCGGGGGAGGACATGGAGCAGCTGTAATCATGTGCCGGGAGAGGGCGAGTGGACCTGTGAGCAAAGTGTAGCGCTAATAGTGACAGGCGGCAGCGAGGGAAGGTGCGGGGTTGATACAGTGTGGCTGCGTCAAGTGAATTTCTAACAGGAGCGATTGCCAGTTCTCTCGCCTCCCGCCAGGTGATCGTGACTGTACCGTGAGGTAAAATGATAAAACTACGGGGAGGAGACGGAGGAGGCTGCTGGGGGGCTTTCCTATGTCACATGCTGACTGGCAGGACATAGCGCTGATTCGGAGTGCGCTGATTCGGAGTGGGCTGAATAGGAGTGGGCTGATTCGGAGTGCGCTGAATAGGAGTGCGCTTGGGCAGTCATGCTGGAAGCCAGTGGACTCTTTCACTTCAGGTGTCACGTGCCATTGGTCAGGGCCCCCTTCTTAGTTTCTAATAATGTCGCAGCTATAGGAATACATTGGTCTGTCAGACATTCCTCTAAGAACATCTGGGGCAGCAAATAAATGTTCACTGTAAACCTCGCTATAATGGCTCTCCAACCTTTATATATAGATACATATGTAATTGCAGACCATCTCTAGAGGGGTAAACATGCCCTATTAGTAAGTCTCACACTTGGCCTTCAGGCTGGGCCTCCAAAAAATGGGGGATGGGCCCATCAGTTTGGGGCAGTGAGCCTGATCATCATTTGTTACACAGACCGTGCAGGAGGGGGACATTTAATTCAATTTAGCCCTTCTTCAAAAGTTTTGGGAATCAATTGTTAAAGGGTTTCATAACTTTTACTATGATGTATTCTGATCTTGCCCACTCATTGTGTATTGTTCCCTTCCCTTTAGATTGTAAGCTCTTTCTGCACAGGGCCTTCCTCACCTTTTGTACCGTTATTGATTGTGATGTGTATATAACTCCATATGTTCTAGCGATGTGATTTAGTTGTATAAACACATTTACTTCACGTCGCTACGAAATATCTTGGCGCTATATAAATACATGTTAATAATAATGTAGAGAGGGATATTCTGAGACACTTCGCAATTGGTTTTCATTTTTTATTGACGGTTTTTGAGTTATTTAACTTTTTATTCAGCAGCTCTTCAATTAGCATCTTAACCTGTTAATCTGGTAACTAGAGTCCAAATTACCCTAGCAACCATGCATTGATTTGAATAAGAGACTGGAATAGGAGAGGTCTGAATAGAAGGATCAGTAATAAAAAGTAACAATACATTTGTAGCCTTACAGAGCATTTGTTTTTGTTTTTTAGAATAGAGTCAGCGACGCCCATTTGAAAGCTGCAACGAGTCAGAAGAAAAAGGCAAATAACTATAAAACTATAAACATTAAATATTGAAAACCAATTGAAAAGTTGCTTAGAATTGGTCATTCTATAATATAATAAAAGTTACCTTAATGGTGAACCACCCCTTTAAACAACAGCGTATGGCACAGAGAATCAGCACTGTGTATTAGTGATGTGCGGGTCAGGGTTTTCCTGACCCGCACCCGACCCTACTGCCGCCCGCGCTTCCGGGGTCCTTTTATAGACCCGCGCCGACCTGCCCCACCGATGACGTCACAAAAGGGGCGGGGCGAGCAGATACAAGACTATAAAGGTGGCCATACACAGGCAGATAAAGCTGCCGATATCGGTCGTTTGGACCAATTTGACAGCTTATCTGCCCGTGTATGGGGGCTTCTGACGGGTCTTCCCAATCGATATCTGGCCACGATATCGATCGGGAAGGTTTGATTTTTAACCGACCGACCCGTCGGAGCCCCTTGGCGCATCGTAATTCGGCCGAACGTTCGAATTACCCCCGATATAGCCATGCCGTTAGTGGCATATCGGGGAAAGATCCGATCGTTTGGCGATGTCACCAAACGAGCGGATCTTTGAGTCTATGGCCACCTTAAGACCGGAAGTCGGATGCCGGCATTTGAAGGTGGCGGGCGGGGAGAGCAGGAGAAGAGCTTAACCCACACCCGCCTGCCACCCGCAAGGAGCAGTGCGAGGTCGACCCGAACCCGCGGTTATCGGGTCGGCCCACACATCACTATTGTGTATTATCAAGTGATACAAGCCTATCACATAATGCACTGGGTGGTTGGTAGTAATTCCTAAACATTTTCAGTAAGGGACAAGTTTCAGTATTTTAATAAATAAAGGTGAATGGATTCAACAAGTTCAATCACGATGCTTCTGTCCATTGAAGCTGATAATGCAAAAACGAGAGGTGTGATGAACTTCAGTCAGACGCAGTGGATTGCTGCAAAATTGGTTCATCACACCTCTCGTTTTTGCAAGTTTCAGTGTTTTGTCCACCTGCCACTGAGCTTGAAAACACTTGTCAGCCTTTACCCTTAAGAAGAATGCGTTTGGAAAGGAGGAAATAAGGGAGCAGAAATGAGGAAGAAGATGGGTAGGTTGCAAGTCTGGGCATGAGGTGGGCAGATGGCTTTCTTTGGAGAGGGAATTGAAAATGAGTTATGGTAACAGCGTGCTTGCCAGAAAAAATTGTGGAATACGCCTTAGAATGAATAAACTGGGAAGATCTAGAAAGATGAGCTACAGATACAGCTCCCTTTGTTAGGGAACTAGAGAATACATACAAGTGACACATGTTTGTGAAAGGGAATTAGATGTACAAGGAGAAATAATACATAAAGATAATGCAATACCATTATCATAGTGTAACAAAAGTATTTCATAGCTTTAAAATGTTTTGAATGAGATATACATAGACAATTCTGATCCCATACAGTAAAACCCTTATGTTAAGCTTTTTAAGGGACCACAAAACCCATAAAATGCAGGAAAATGTAAAACGGAGGGTATAAAACCGAGGTTCGAATGACTTAAGATGTAACATAATGTTTCACGAAAAGTAACATTCACAGGGGACTAAGGGGCATTTGGAAGGAAAATGGGCCACCATTATGGTAAAATCTGGGAAATACACCCATTGAAATGCAATGGAATACTTCAAAAAGATGCAGGAAAAGTAAAATTGGGGTCTCGCTTTATATGACACAAGTCGACTTTGGACCTTGTTTTAAGAATGAGTTCTTTCCAGAATCTGGGTCAGATTTTTGTATAAAAAGAGTTGCTATCAACATGGGATGCTTATTTATCATCAAACACAGGCTACTATCATGTTATTACTGTGCAAAAGCAAATCAGAAAGTCTCTTTATATATGACATTGTCTGGGAATGACTGCTGTATTTCTTAGCTTCTGATTAAAGGCTTTCTAGATATTAAATCTAGATTGCACTAGTATTTGGTTAGCAATAGCAAGGATACTTTTTATACTGCCATAAGAAAGAATGTAACCAATGTTTAACGAATAAACGTTGCAGTGTATCACATGCAACATTATACAACAAGACTTTGATGAAGAACGCGCATCCTTAGCCCTGGGATTTCGTTTTAATGCACAATTAAAACTTTGAACCATAACATTTGTGAAGGTTTTTCATTACTTTAGCAAGTAGTCCATTTTAAACTTTTTAAGGTAACAAATAAACCCAAATTTGCAAATATGTGCAGAATAACACGTTTTATTGAAGAAATGTTTTACATTTTGCTGAACTACTGTTGCATGGGAAAAAGGGTGTCACAAAGAAGAATAGGAATGCGGGGGTGAGTTGAATATAATTTATAGTATAAAAAGGAGGCATCTTTGGACCGACCTGCTCCGCTGCATGAGACTACATGCAAGTGGAAGCCGCTTAAATGAATGGAGTTGGGGCACAGAATGGATTCGCTTCTCTCGTCCTGCAAAAGTCCACAGGCTGCAATCGGCTGAGCCTGCACCCAGAAGCATTGTCTCTGTTCGGGTGCAGGCAGACATGGCGGGTCAGCCAAATAATGTAAGAGTTCGCTTTTCAAAGCCGATATTTTCCGCATCTGCCTACACCGGAGCAGAGACAATTCTTCTGGGTGTAGGCACATTAACCAGAAAGCAGCAGCATAGGAGAGGATTCTCTGCCTATGTTTCTCCTCCAGCCAAGATCAGCCTAGTGTGGCCCTAGCCTACTGGGCTCCTTATTAACATCTTTGGGCGCTTTCATGGGAACTTAGGGGACATCCTGTAAAGTTTGGCAACCCATATTGTAATACCGCAGTCTGTTGCGGTTTATATTGACCGGGAGTCCCACACCCAAAAGCTGGACTAAATTACTTGTGCTAATACAGCTGAGGAAATCAGGTTTCAAATTGCTAATATTTTAACTGGACCACGGCTTTCATAATACAGTATAACCCCTGCTAAATCTGCACCTATAGTAACATATTTCGCTTTGAACTGTGGCTTGTCCAGCTCTGAAAAGACCACCAACAGTGATGTACTCTCGTCTGCGCAGATGTATAAATTAGTTTATGAGGCATTCATGCAGTTCAGTTCCACTTCTGTTTTCTGGTTATCACAGAAAACTGCACTTCTGGTGGTCCTTGAGTAATAGAATTGGAAACCTCTTAAAAGCAGGTTGATCACACCATTTTTCTGGATTCCATGCATTGTTATATGCCCTAGAATAGTTTAGGAGATTGCAAACTTCAGTTAAATTGTACCACGTGGGTGTTGATATTGAGGGTAGATCACCTTTATGTCCTGCTGCCTGAATCTGCCTAGTTGTGGTGGGATGTTGGTCCTGATGACTGGCAAGCTGAGCTAGACTATTTTTGACAAGAACGGGGGGGTTCACCCATGGAGCTTATTATTAGTATCCTTTATTAAAGGACCAGTAACATCAAAATCAATTTTTGAGAAATGCGTTACTATACATTTAGTATACATTGAAAAAAAAAACACTAAGACAAATTAAACTTTAAAATCGCAAAGCCTTTATTAAGAAATAACTTGCGAAACTCCTCTTCTGTTCTTCGTCAGAAAAGGCAATGGCAATCCATTGTACGGTGCTCGATTTCTCCTCCCATCAGGAAGGCAGGGAGGAGAAATCGAGCACTGCACAATGGATCGCGATAACCTTTTCTGAAGGGAAGCGCAAGCGGAGTTTCGGTAAGTTATTTCTTAATAAAGACTTTGTAAAGTTTAATTTGTGTTGGGTTTTTTTTTTTAATGTATACTAACATTTTTTTTTTGTTTATATGTAACTGGTCTTTTAAGCACCACCACATTTTAGTTCTTTACATTAGTTCTTACACATAGATTTATTCTCCTTTCCCTGCCCCGGTGCTGCTGCTTACAATCTAAAATCCCTGTTACATTCATACAACATATTAGGTTGAATTTTATCTGGAACCAATTAATCTGCCTATATGTTATGGGGTGTGGGAGGAATTCCATGCAGACTCATTGCACATAGTTTCTTGGTTAGAGCTGAACCAAGTACAGGAATGGGATCTGTTATCCAGAAAGCTCAGAATTAAATAAGGTTGTCTCCCATGGACTCCATTTTATCAAATGATCCAGGTTTTTCTTTGTAATAATAAAACTGTACCTTGTACTTGATCCAAACTAAGATATAATTAATCCTTTTTGGAAGCAAATATTAATTGGGCTTATTTAATGTTTACATGATTTTCTAGTACACAAGATATGGAGATCCAAATTACAGAAAGATCTGTTATCTGGAAAACCACAGGTCCCGAGTATTCTAGATAACAGGTCTGTACAGTACAGTATTTTAGAGATGTGCAAACTTATGTTAAATAGGCGTGTGTATTATGTTAAATAGGGCTGCTGGCTGTGAGAAATGGCTTAACAGCCCTTAAGGGGAATGGCACAACTGCCAGAATTTTGCCAAGTCTGCAATTTCCAGTTTGGCGGGCAGCAACATGCTTGCTGGTTTCACTGAAAAATGCAAATGACACTATGAGGCACCTCTCACGTGACATACATGATGCCTCCCATAATGACAGGAATGAATGAGATTCACCTGTTTGTGGATTTTGAATAGAATATGCAAACACAAGCATTTGCAAATTAAATGTTACTTGTGAAGTGAACATATTTTTCTTAAATTCTTTATATTCGTTGTGGAACAGAGAGTAACATCCTTTAATTCATCTGCGCCTTTCAAAATTCTTTTTAACTTCTTATCATGCTGTCAGGATCTTCGTAAATGCATTAGACACATTCTCAAGGGTTGTAGTGTAGTAAAACAAGTTTAAGTGTTTTTTTGTCTGAATCTCCATTAACTCTTGGTGTCTGCTGACGCCTCAACCCCCAACCTTTTTTCTTTCCTCCCAAAGGCATGTAGGTTGAAGCTACTTGCATAACTTGAATTCCAACTACTGGGTGTGTTACGACTATTATTCTTTCTGTGGAATTAGCTTCTTTGTGCAGTTTATTTCTGCAGTGTTTTTGAGCAGAGGCTTATGAATGAATATTAAGCAATGTGACTGAAGTGATTAATCTTGGATTTTAAAAAAGTAAAGATTGTACTATACAAAACTTTTTTTTTTACTTTAAAGAGGCACTATTGTTAAACAAATGGATGTTTCATATTACAAAAGGTTTTAACAATTAAAAGTCGTAAGACATTTTTAAAGATTTTTAGCTTTAATTACCATTACCCCCCTCCACCACTAATCGGCAAATGCTGGGATGACATTTGATTTCTCTGTAAGTAGAGATCACTAGATCCGTGTAGTAGCACACAAATGCACTGCTTACTGATCTATACTAAATCAGTAGCAGGATGGATTCTATATCAGCCAATTACAATTAAGCAAGAAGAAAGAAGAAAAAATTGGGGAGAGAGAGGGAAACAGAAAAAAAATAGATAAGAGTAAGTAGCCCTAATATGGTTTTATACTGTATAAGTAGAAAGTAGTAACATTTGCAAGCCATTCTTCTACTGTAGGAGAAGATGAGTCCCTGCAATAACGTGGTAATATGATTTTTTGGGGCCAGTATTAGTTGGAAACGAGGTTACACCTCTTTTTCTGTTCCTCTGAAGGCATGTGATGTAATAGAATTGATTATCTTGTAAATACTAGTTGGCAACCCAGGATCTCCTGACATATTGATCTTACTTTCATCCATATTTTTTACAAGTAAACCAAATATGATTATATAAAAAAAATTTTTAGGTCTTAGAGGGTAGGTCAAGAAAAGGAAAGTGGAACATGGCAGAGCATCTCTGGTCACATTAACCTTCCATTTAATGGGCTAAGTGTTATTCCTGTGTCTTATTCCTTTGGAACATGTAAGTGCTGTGTATAGAGAGCGCTCTGCCTTGTTCCTTCTGGGATAGTTGGCATTCTTTCATGCGCCTGACATTGGTAACCGGACATTTTGCATCCAGCAGAGAGAACCTGATCTGTAGGATTAGGAGCTGACATGTCGTCTGTAGGAGAGAGACATTTACAAGCACATGAATATGTAACCTGTATTTAGTGTCACTTGTAGGCTTTAAATTAAGCCGTGTGTGGGGTGAACAAAGTTTTTCCAAAGCCATGAGCAGTGACTTCATTACTTACTGTATGTTACTCAGTGTCCTCTATTACTGCAGTTTATCTGAATTGCAGCCCCTGTAAAATTTGAGACAGACAACTGTGTGCAGGATAGAATAGATAGAACTCTGTGCGTAATAGAATGGTGGATAAAATGTGCAGAGCCAGTTCTACAGTCTGTTTGACCCATCAGCAGAACAGTAGATACCGAACCTTTTGGTCAACGTTTTTGTCAACATTAATCATTTACATTACACAGATAGAAAGTTGAGACTTTGATGCATACTGTAGAATGTTTTAATTATCTAAAAGTGATATGTTTTATCTACCTATTGATGGGTAGTTTGGCAGGGCCTAAAGGCAAAAGAAAATTGTACACTATGGTTTATATTCATTTTATTTTACTGTTCCCTAAGCATTGTGAAATACATTATTTTGACAAGTTTTAGTTGGTGATATCTAAGGGCATTTCATAACCTGGTGGGAAATCTCCTTTCCTTCAGGCAATGAAGAGCCCGACAATACCTGCCCCTTAAAATTAATTGGAATTCACATTCAGGTAATCACCGAAAATACAGAAGAAGAGGAAAGATTTCCTATCAAGTGCCCCGTGTGTGGTTTTACATGGTTGGGCGCTGCTATACTGATCACCAGAGTAGACGCTGACTCCAGTAAAGCAGGGTCTTCAAGAGGCAAGACTGTTGAGAAAATGTTAGAATATTTCTTCTTAGTTTAAGTACAAACAACAAGGAGCATTGTTGGGAATTTATGCTTTTGGCGGCCAAAAAAAAAAGCTCTCAAAAATCTCTTTGGAGAAAAGTCGGCATATGTTGAATATTTTTCCCACAATTAAGCAAGTTCGCTACATTCATGGCTTTAGAAAGTTTTTTTTTTTTTCCAGAAATCTCTTTTTATTTAGGGTATACACATGTTTGAATGTTCGCTAACTCTGTGGCAGGGATCAAAATGCTAAAACAGCCCTGTATTCAGCTTGTATTTGAATGGCCTCCATGCACATATGATCAAGTGCCAGACCCTTATGGCTTAAAAGTCTTGCTGCATTTCTGATCGATAAACACAGAACTGCCAAAGGCTATTGGAGGTGATTCCCATTCAAAGTGAAATGGAGGGGTGATTCTGAGAAATTTATGTGCTTGAAATAGCTCTGTATGACATTATTTTTAATTTCAGGAGACCTTGTTATCTAAAAGGTAAATGCTATGTGCGTTAATGGTTTGTGAATATTTATCTTTTCTAGGTATATTGCAGCTGTATTCTTATTTCCACCCCAGATATATCTCTGTCATTCTGTAGGTGGTAGACTTTCACTTACTACTTTGTACTTGACAGGCTTAATCCTTTCTGTGACAGTCCAAAGGCCTTAGCTAACAGAGATGCTGGAGGCAATAGTTATATGAAAGTAAAAAAAAAAAAAAAAAATGTTACATTGTGTTTATTAATATCATAGGAATTGCCATGTTTTTGTAGTAGTGCTCTTTAAATTGTTAGTCTTACAATAAAGGTGGCCATACACAGGCCCACACCTACAGTACATCAACAAATCGTCCCACTGACCAATTGGACAAATCCAGTACAACTGACCATACCAAGTATGGCTACATTTTTTTTTTTTTTTTATTGTTCATAACTTTGGCCCATTCAGAACCCAAAATGATCAGAACAGTTACAGCTGCTCCAGGTTTGCAGGATTATCGCTCTAAAGGGCAGTATGATAAAAATTGGCCCACACTCAAGCATATGTAAACTTTTTAAAAAAGAAAAAGGAAAATTACTCAAAGTGGTTTTCCAAGCACTTTTGCAATTGAAATTAATATGTTTTTCCATTTTAAGCGGTATACAATCAGAAGGAGAACTGTGAACTGTTCTAATGTTGCTTTGTCCAGGAAAGAAATCGGAAAACCTGAGCAGAGCAACATCAGAACAGTTCTCTGTTTTTCTTCTGAACATTTACTGTATCTCTCCAAATGTACAGACAGAGGAGCTTGACCATCAGTGCCCCTATTGTAAAAAAAATATATATATATTATATTCGTTAATAAAAAGCTTAATCATTCTGAAATGAAAGATACAAATGTAAATGGTACAATAATTGACTGAAAGTACATCATTACATAACCAAGAAAATTTGATACAAACAAACATTTTCATGCACTATGATTGTACCTTTCTGGTAACATTACCACAGGCAATACATGTTTATTAGAACAGACTGTCAGATTTAGAGAGGTTGTAAATAATCTTGAGTTGGTGTTAATTTTGTGATTTGTTAAGGTCACAGTCTCAAGGAATGGGGGAGATGTATAAGTAAAACTGACCTAGACAAGGCGTCCTCCTGTCTAGTCCCGCTCTATTCTTAGGATCAGCTGAGTCTTGCAACTCTAAATACAAACGTGAGTCGCTCTTAAATTTATAAATATTTTCTGCCTGTTTTTCTTTTACAGCCCTACACAAGGTTTCATGCTTAGAACATTTTCAGAGGTATTTCCTTGCGCCCAGTTTGGTTCTGCTGTGGATAAAAGCGCCAGCATCTGAATACTTTCTAGCATAGCATAGTGAGTGGAACGGTGAAAGAGAGAGTGTTGACAGGTTTTGTTTATTGTTAAATGCTTTAAAATAGGTGTAACCTTTTCCTGTAGTCAACATGATATATTCATATAGGTATAAGGAGCTATTTGCTATTTCCAGAATGCTTGGGGCTGGATAAAGGATCTTTCTGTAATTTGAATCACTGTAATAATGTACACATTATTAAAGACATTTTTAGACTACAAAATTAAAAAACATTTATTAACATTTCTAGATATGTGAATGCCCATGATCTTCAGTTAAGGTATTGGTTAGTAGAAATGGTCCTATTATGTAGAGGCTATAGGGGTTGTTAGGCTATATTTGTTAGTTCCTCCCACTGTCTTGCAAACTCTGTGTGTGCAAAATTCAGACTATTGCTAACTGGAGCTTGCAAGATAAGAGTGGGCCGCACTGAGCAACCTAGTTTTAAAAGATCCGATAGTCATCGTGAGGCCACGATTATTTTGAAACAATCGTACGAATTATCCACCGACTAAAAAGACCAATTCAGGCGATTATTGCCAGGAAAACAAAGGGTAGCTGCCTGCCTGTCCCTGCAAACATAGAGAGATTGCACTGGGACCGACAAATATTTTTTAACCTGGCCGATCAATTTTCTGACAGATGTCGGGTGAAAAATCGTAAGATGTTCGATCGTTCAAATCCCACTAACCGCACGATAATTTTGAAGGATTGGTTGGACTTCGCTAAAATCGGTCGTTTAGCAAGAGTCTAAAAGACGCAAAGTCTTTGCGTCTATGGGGAGCTTTAGGATCCTAACTGTGGTTATGCAGGCCATCTGGACCAGGACTGCATCAAAATTCAGATGTGATCCTCAATCAAATGGGGAAACCAAACCTGCCTGATCTATATCTGGACATTTTTCAGACAGACATTGGTCAGGCAGGCCCATTGATGGTGCCATACACTGGGAAATAAGCTGCCCACTTAGTCCAGGACCAGGAGTCGGTAGCTCTTATCAGTCCGTACAAAGCCAACTTATATATGGGCAGCAATTACATGTGTCCTGCGTGTCCTTTTAGTCTCAGAACCACGTATTTATTACTTGGACGCAGAAGTAGATAAGCGCATACTTTGTACATTTGTTTTTATTTCTGGCTTAGTTTTTTCTTTGTTTAGAGATTTGGTTTCAGTTACACTAATTAAAATGAATGCAACAAACTGCTACCAGTGTAACTGCAGTCTTTGGTTTGTTGCAAAAAAGCGGGTAATGTGCAGGTAGGACTTTCAGATGCGGGGTCGCTGGTCGGGTTGTGGGTCTTATCTATTGCAAGTTTTACACATTTGTTCAGCCCCTGCCCACTTCTGATGATGCCACTTCTGGTTTGCAGCACTTCCTGGTTAATGGTGGTCAGCGGGTCACAGATCGGGTTGCGGACAAGGCAGTTGCGGGTCAGTTAATCATTCCAAGTGGATAAAAATGCAGGTCTGGGTTTCAAAAATTGGTTCCATGCAGGACTCTATCACATGGTAGATACAAGGAGCTCACTGCGAGCAGTGCCCCCCCCTATGGTTTAGACAGACTAAAGATGTCCATACACTTGAAGATCCACTTTTTTGGTGGGGTAAACGAGCAGTTGCCCAATATGGCCGTTTATAATGGGGAGACCCTTTGGGAGAGAACCAGATCAATATGCCAATGCAGTCCTTTCCCTGGTGGGATTTTTTTACCCTGTAAGATATGGCAGTTTTTGGCTAGCGATCTGTCAGGGGTGGGGGGGGGGCGTGCACAGGCAGATATGCTGCTGCCAACTTGGACTGCTGGACCTGAATCAGCAGCTTAAATCTCATGTGTATGATCAGCTTTACTCACTATTATGTCTGTTCACCATCTGTGCCTATGTGTACAGATCTGCTCAGAAAACGCTGGCCCCCCCCCCCCTTGCTAGTGGAATGTAATGCACCAAGCAAGCAGCACATGATGCCTGTGTGAAATATCCTTTTGCAGCTGTGGCACAGAAATATATGGGAATAATATAGATGGCCAGTAGATGGTAGTGTGGGAGAGAGTGATGTTTAGGATAGCTTGATCCTTCATGGAATTCATTACTGTCTATTGCTGTTAGGTTGATGTTTTAATCATCCCTGCTAAATGTTATAGTGCAAAATTTTTATAAGCCCCCTTAACTCCTCACAAGGGAACAGACTTATAAATCTTTATACCCTCAATATCTAGCCCAAATTTTTAGTTTCAGCAGATAGACTTAAAAACAGCATTTCTTAATGGAATATCAGCCCTTAAAGGTGTTTTTCACCTTTGAGTTTGCTACATTAGTTGATACATTTCTCAGCAGCATCTCTGGAGTATTATCAAATATTGTATCAATTCTAACAGCAGCTGGTAATGAAACTCAAAGATTCTGCTCAGCAGGGACAAAGATAGGAAATGTATCGACTAAATGTATCCATTTAGCAACCCCCCCCACCTCCAGAGCCGCTTTATTTTTTTTATGTAAATGTTTTTATTCTTCTTTAAAACTCTTGCAAGCAAATCGTTTACACATGTATGATTGGTCAAAATAGTGATTTTAGTCACTTAGATACAGATCGGCAGTTCAAATTTTTAAGCATTTGTAGGCAAATACCTATTCCCAACATGTTCCAGAGCTGCTTTAGAAAAGACAAATGCAGGTGAAAAATTTAGCTTTACACTTCAGTACAGGTATGGGATACATTATCCGGAAACCCGTTATCCTGAATGTTCAGAATTATGGAAAAGCCTTCTGTCATAGACTCCATTTTATCCAAATAATCAAAATTTTTCGGAATAATTTCCCTTTTCTCTGTAATAATAAAACAGTAGCTTGTACTTGATCCCAGCTAAGATGTAATTAATCCTTTTTGGAAGCAAAACAAGCCTATTGGGTTTATTTAACGTTTACATGCTTTCTAGTAGACTTAAGGTAGAAAGATCCAAATTACGGAAAGATACGTTATCAAGAAAAACCCAGGTCCATAAAATTCTGGATGAGTCCCATACCTGTCCTAGAAAAATGGTCACAAATAGAAAATAGAAAGTAATTGGAAAAAGTCTTTATTCCTGGTGAACTATCTGAAAACGACTGAACTGAAAAAAAGTTTTGAAGGTGAACACCCCATTTAATTTTAAATCCAATAATCCTCTAATTTGTTGAGCATATCTTCTAATGCAGTGGTTGGCGGTCCAACATCTAGTACGGGCCCCAAAGTTATTCTTTTATAGAGAATGCATTCAATGCATTCAAATGCATTAAACCATACTCCCAAAAATATCAAGGGGGAGCAGAAAAAGGCTTTACTCCGAATCTCATACTAAACTAACCTCTAAGATGGCTAGTAGAGCAGACGGCATTTAGCTGGATGTGACATCCAGTGTTATCCTGCCCCAGGGGGCAATCCCTGCAGTTTGGGTACCACTGCTCTAGTGTCTAGTTATTCACACTGCAGTGATATCTGGGACCTCTATATTAAAATACCTTTTCACATCAGAAGGGTTAGTCCCAGAACCACTGCTGTAGAACAAGAGGAAAAATACAGTTTCAGACTGGGGTGTGTGGGACCCACTGGACTGTTGTCTTCCACTGTAGTTCTTAACTCCTCCATTCTTGTGAAACTCTCCACCAACCTACACCTCCTAAATGTGTGTTGTTTCTCTTTCCTCTTACATGCAGCTGTGATCAGGTTAGAGGAGGAGCCATCAAAGTTCCTGGTGGAGAGCAGAGATTGGGCCTAATAGCTGGGGCCCACTGGCCCAGTCCAACGCTGAACACTTAGAGAGTTATTTATCAAAGGTCAAGTTGTGTTTTCGAGGGTAGTTTCAGTAAAAACTAAAATTTTTGGGCGGAAAAAAAACTCAAGAATTACTATGCCCCGAAGCTGCAAAAAGCCAGACTCTAACTAAATACTCCAACTAAAACCTGTTGAGGTCATGTAGAAGTCAATGGCAGAGGTCCCTTGAACCATTTGAAGTTGTTTCGAGTTATTTAAGTTTTTGTTTGTTTTTTTGCCAATAATTCGATCAATTTGAGTATTCAAGTTTTTCCCCCCTGATTCAGGGTTTTTACATTCAAGTTAATTCATAAATAAGCAAACATTTGAGTTGCGAGTTTATTCGAGGTCGCTAAAAGCTCACAAACTCGATCTTTGATAAATAACCCCCTTAGAGCTCATTTATCAAAGATCAACAGGGAATCTCGCAGGTTTCCTAGACATTCAATCTTTGATAGAATTGAAAATGTTTTTATCAAGTTCATCAAATTAGTCAAGAGTTCTTCTGAATTATATTGATTCAGTAAAATTCTAAATTGATCTGGTTCAATCTAGTTCATTGAATTCTTAAATTGCAACAGTCTTTATGCACCGATCTAATGAATCAACAAAAATTGTTCGTAAATCCAAAAAAAAACTTGAATTTTTCGAGATGTATTCTTATTCGATGCTGCAAAAAGCATGATTAATTTGGGTGATTTTATTAATAAAGAAGGTCAAATCGAGCATTGAAGTTTGGTCGTGGTTTTAAAATATGAGAAATTCGGAGGGTGCAGGTAGGAACTGATATTTAGCAAAAAGTGCTTAATACTATACATCCTAAACAAAATTCAATTTTCTGCATACTTTCTTCAGATAAGGGATGCACCAAATCCACTATTTTGGATTCGGCAGAACCCCCGAATCCTTCGTGAAAGATTCGGCCGAATACCGAACCGAATCCGAACCCTAATTTGCATATGCAAATTAGAGGTGAGAAAGGAAAACATTTTTTTACTTCCTTGTTTTCTGACAAAAAGTCACGTGATTTCCCTCCCCGTCCCTAATTTGCATTTTCAAATTAGGGTTTGGATTCGGTTCGGCCTGGCAGAAGGATTCGGCAGAATCCTGCTGAAAAAGGCCGAATCCTGAACCGAATCCTGGATTCGGTGCATCCCTACTTCAGATATATGCTATGGTATCTCAACAGTTAAATACATGACCCCCCCCCATACAAAGCCTGAACTCCTGGTGGTCCCTCAGGCATTTGCCATGTGCTACTTACAGCAGGTGATGACATGAAAACTATTTTCTTTTTTACATCGACTCCTTGCGCAGAACCAATTTATTTAAATTTTTATTGGGGTGGGGGGGGAGAAGAAATATCTTTTACAAATGACTGCATGTATCATATTGTGGCATTAGACAGACAGAACAGTGATGTTGTTTGACATTTTGTCTCTGTTACTTATCTAGGGAAAGAGTGTAGTAACATAGTAAGTTATGTTGAAAAAAGACACACACCCATCAAGTTCAAACATTTTAGTCTATATATAACCTGCCTAACTGCCGGTTGATCCAAAGGAAGGCAAAAAAAAAAAACCCCCATGGAAGCCTCTCCAATTTGCCTCAGAGGGGGAAAAAATTCCTTTCTGACTCTAAAAACTCCTGGACCAACTTGTACTATGAGCTATCTTCCATAACCCTGTATTCCCTCACTTGCTAAATAGCCATCCAACCTCTTGTTAAGGGCAAGGTCTCAAGTGGCATTTTTAAAAACGTGTGGTCGTGGGTAAATACGCAGATGAAACCACACATGATAATATGCATTTTTCAGCCTGTCGTTTTTTTTTCCCAGCATGAATTTGTTTTTTTTTCTCATTCCCCACAATTCCACAAATTTTAGTAAATTTTTGCGAAAAAAAGGCAAGTGGAAAACAATTTACATGCAGAATGTAGCTGTTTTGCTTGTCAATACGCAATGTAATTATGTCACCGGCCTAATACGTTATTTAAAATTTTTAAAAATACGCTGCGTATTTACATAAAGCATAGTTTCAAACATGCAGATCCCATAGAGTCTATTGATTTGGTAGTTTCTTGGCGTATTGGCGTTTCAATACTGGCGTCCCGTGGCAGATTTCGGCTTGCAAGCGCCCTGTGAAAACAGACATAGTGCGTATTGCATTAGTTTCAGTGGTCGTGCATTTTATGCATTTTTACGTTTGACCAAACTTTTTTAAAAAACGCCACGTCTGGCCTTGGCCTAAAGGCTCTTACACACGGGCGGTTTTTCCTGTGTTCCCCTGTGTTGCGCTTTCTTCCGGAGCACAGGAGTAGACACAACTCAATTATTGTCAAGGGGGCTGTACTCACACAGACGCATGTAAGCCCCAAACGCAGGTGGGACCCAGCATGTTGCATTCACCTGCGTTCAGCGCACGCATGTGTCTGTTTGAGTACAGCCCCCTTGACAATAATTGAGTTGTCTACTCCTGCGCTCCCCTGCGGCTGAATAGAAGAAAGCGCAACACAGTGGAGCGCAAGAAAAAACGCCCGTGTTTAGGAACCAGAGTGTGTAACGCTAGCTAATGTATCTGTAAGGATAAGGCGGAGGTCAGTGTACTGAGTCACTAAATGACTGTGTGACCTTTATAGGATTTTGATTGGTCTGGCTACTTTGTTTCATTTTTGTTCCACTTGGGGATTATCATCAGTTACAGTTTTTCAGTTTCTGCCAGAATTTGCAGCCAAGATTTGTGGCCCCGAGAAAGAGACCCGGGTAAAGAAGCTGTCAGGGGGATGAAGGAATCCTTATGTCAGATTCCTGGTACATTGTTGCTGTGTGTGTTCCTTGTGCTACTATGCCATTTGTCTCTGTTTGGCACCTTTAAATATAATGTTTCTTATTTCATCTTCGGCACTATTGATGTGTTCAGGACAGTGACAGAGGGGAAGGCTCTTTTCAGGCACAAACTATTTGTTTTTTTTCCCCCCCAAACAGAATTCTTATTGATGTGGGTTGAGAGTCCAGCCTAGTATGCAGGATGGTGGAACACTTACTAACAGAATGTATATTTTTAGTAAAACTGCATTTTTTGCATAATATTTACAGATGACTTTATCGGTGTCTCGGCATGCAAATAATCTGTTGAACGTAACCTACTACCATCACTGTAAGAGCTGCCTTTGCTCAGATATTGAACTCTGTAGCCTTAAAGAGGTGGAACCGCCTTTCAGTTAACTTTTAGTATGTTACAGAATGGCCAATTCTAAGCATCTTTTCAATTGGTCTTAATCATTTATTTTTTTATATAGTTTTTGAATTATGTTCTTTTTTTTTTCTTCTGGCTCTCAAACAGGGGTCACTGACACCATCTATAAACAATTGCTCTGTAAGGCTACACATTTATTGTGATTGCTACTTTTTAAATACACTTGTTTCTATTCAGGCCCTTTCCTATTCATAGTCCAGTCTCTTATTCAAATCAAAGCGTGATTGCTAGGGTAATCTGGACCCTAGCAACCAGGCCGCTGAAACTGCAAACCGGAGAGCTGCTAAATAAAAAGCTAAATAACTCAAAAGCCACAAATAATAAAAAAATGAAAATCAATTGCAAATTTTCTTGCAATATCACTCTACATCATACTAAAAGTTTAACTTAAAGGTGAAAAACCCCTTAATCTAATTTGATTTAGGTGCACATTGTTATTGGATGAAACTAGCAAGTCTTTGAAAATCACATTGGCGTAATAATAAAGCCTTGATTTAACATATCTGCCTTCATTCCTTAAAGCAAATATGTGACTCTTTGTGGATTGATTTTTTTGAACAGTGGATCATACCACCCTTTTTCTTTGTATATGTGAGGGGTGGGTCCAAATTGCAGTTTCTGTTGTGTGGGCAGCTTTACTCAAATATTAAAGGGGGAAAGTAAATGACAGTTTTGGAATCATGTAGGCAAATTAAATGGCTGTCTAATCGTTTGAGTAGTAGACCTTACCAATCAGTGTTATTAATACTATTTTTTTTCTCCAAAAAGGAAATGTAAAAAAGCTAATAAACACACGCACAGTGATAGATAGGGTTTGGACTACTGTTACAAGACTGTTATACAGAACCAGCTGACACAGTGGGTGTCAAGTGTTTTTCAGAGGTGAGCCAAATAAGCGCTAAATATTCCATATATTATACTTAGTTACAGTTGTAAATAGTCCGGTTATCGGTTTCATGCAAATGGTTATTCCTGGTTTCCCCAATAAAACAACCTGGTGACATTCAGCTAACAAATACCATCTCTCTTTGCGACAGTCCTTATTCCTCTCTGTCTCCCTTTGGTTTTAAACTGCGTGTCTCCAGTTGTGAATATATATATATATATATGCATTTGGCTGTATATTTAGAGCCGGGCCTGTCTGTGAATGTGAAGCAGCGCTCTGCAGCTAAGTTTGTAAGGGCAGAAAATACCTGCTCTCTGCTTCCTGGCTCATAATGCTTGTTATGTCCAGCACTGGGCTTATTGTTTTACTACTCAATATTCCATTGTCGCCACATAGAAAAAAATAGCTCCTGTCCCAACATTAACTCCACACTAGCTGTCATTTCCAGCCTTTGTTTCCTGTTCTCTAGGGTTCACGCCCAGACATAGATTCCATTTGTTCCCTTATGCCTTCTCTTCCTCTATGTAATTTTCTGTAGATTCCTCACGTTTCATTTCGTTAAAATGTCACATTGACTGGCAGTAAAATGTAAATTCTGTCTGGCCATGTTTCATCCAATAGTTGTGTCACAGGAGGAAGTCTATGAAGTCTCTTAAAGGGTTGGTTCACCTTTAAGTTAACTTTTAGTATGTTATAGAATGGCCAATCGTAAGCAGCTTTTCAATTGGTCTTCATTATTTCTTATAGGTTTTTTTTACTTCTGACTCTTTCCATCTTTCAGTTGGGAGTCACATCTAAAATACAAATGCTCTGTAAGGCTACAAATGCATTGTTATTGTTACTTTTTATTGCTCATCTCTCTGTTTAGGCCCTCTCCTAATTCATATTCCAGTCTCTAATCCAAATCAATGCATGTTCACTAGGGTAATTTGCACCCTAGCAGCCATATGACACTGCAAACTCGAGAGCTGCTGAATAAAAAGCTAAATAACTAAAAAAACACAGATAATAAAAAATTAAAACCAATTGTAAATGGTCTCCGAATCACTTTCTACATAGTACTAAAAGTTAATTTCAAGGTGAACAACCCCTTTAATCTAATCTGATTTGGGTATCTTTATACAAGGTGTACATTGTTATAGGATGAATCTAGCTAATCTTTGCTAGCATAAGCATAATAATTAAAGCGATACTGACACGTTTCTATAAAATCGCGCTGGGTTGGGGCAGATCCTGCCATAGGCTAATTACAAATGAAAACAGGACTCCAGCCTATGGAAGGATCTCGCCGCCAGTGCCGGGCCACGCTGGGCAGGCGCCCTAGGCAGGCCCGGCACTCGCAGCGCCTGTATAGTGTGCGCGCATTTGCACTCGCGTGCGCATGCACGTATTTTACGCGAATTTGCGCAGAAGTGCAAAAGTCAGCAAGAGAAGGGAACTGGACAATGGGGTAGGCGACAGAGGAGGTACGTGCCTGGCGCCCTCCCAGCTTTGCGCCCTAGGCACGTGCCTACTCTGCCTACCCCTAGTTCCGGCCCTGCTCGCCGCCTCCAGCCCTGTGTGACTGATACGGACACGTTCCTATGTCTAAATGTGTTTTAGTAGACTTAAAAATTACTGAAAAACACTTATCGGGAACACTTGTCCAAAATTATACATAACATATATATGACTTCCTTGTGTTTATTACAGGTATAGTAAATTGCTAGTAAAAGTAACCACACATGCCCCAATACAACTGGGCAGTTTTCACAAGGTTTTGGCCTTAATGTAGCCCTGTCAGTGTATTTATGGGATAAAGCTGTTGCACGGACCATCTCCTAAATCTGTGAGATTACAGTCCATCCAAACAGCAGATCCAGTCTCCCAACTCCCTTACTCTCTACAAGGCATCTGTGGATCTGAAAGTGAGCGGACTTTTATTCAAACCACTCAGTGGAATGCCCCAAGTGGGACTTGCAGGGGTAGCCATACAGTCGGCATGCCAGTTTTTACTTTGTAGCCATTGCCCTGTTGCTTAATATGAACTTCTGCCTCAGGTCTCCATAGCCAGAAAGGTTGACACTGTGGGTGGGAACTTGACCAAGACCAATGAACATCTTAGTGACGTAATAGGAATTTTGTAACTAGCCCAGTGTTCCTTTCACTGGTTAAAGTGTTGGCAGTTTTCTGTCCAACCCAACTTTAGACTGACTGAAATATTTTGAGAGGGGAGGATTTAAATGGAGAACAGTACTTCAATAGGCAGGAAAAGCTTCTATAGACGCACAATATAGCAATGTGTGGCTTCTTGGTATAAAAGCTTTGTGAGAAAGGAGCTTGTGTACAGTGCATAAACTTCTTTTATCATGTGTAAAGTTTATGATTGTTTTGGAATCCATTGGCATTCCTACTGCAATCAATCGCTCATTGCTCAGACAAAAGATCCCCCTCACCCAGTCCCCTAGAATAATGGCTCAGAACAAGAGTTTAGCAAGGCTCGGCCTACCAGCGCTCGGCACTTTTCCCAGGCAAGGTTTTAAAGGTTCTCTGTTTCAGATCAGCAATCCATAGCAGATGTCTATTATTCTGTAAATCTTTTTCTGGTGCTCGGGCACACGCTGAGAGAGTGTTTTATATAACGCAGAGGGACACCTTCATTTGTGATATATTAGCTAGCGTTGACTGATGTCCATTCTAGAGGTGTGATATACGTTCTTGCATGTGAGTGTGAAGGGTAAGCCCAGTGTAAATAACACTAATTGTTATTATAATATTCGCCTCCCTGAAGCTCGATGCAAGGGAATGTCGGCATGTGTGAACAGATCCTCTTTACTGTATCAGCTGTCCGACTCTTCCAAGGCAAAAAATAGAGCAGCCCTCCCCCCCCCCAGGAGAGGGGCCAGACTTTTTGTTTACGAGGGGAGTGATTTGGCTGCGGTAGCTATTGGTGTAAGAAGCAAAAGAGGCAGAGTTTGGGAAGGGGAGAGAGAAGCCTGTGAGTGAGGGAAGAGGAGGGCAGAGAGTTACAGTGAAACATTCAGCAAAGTATTAGTGGAGGCATCTGCATCATGGACTCGCAATGACCAGCAGGGTGGCCCTGTCTTAAGGTCAGGTGCTCGTGTGCCCTGCTCACAAGTCACAAGCCAAGTGACACTTGTCATCATGGCAGAAATGTGTCAATGGGGACGAGCGTTGCTTGACCGCACTGCGGGCTACTTTGACTAACTGAAAGACTAGTAGTGGCCAGAATGACTCGCTGGTTTGCCTGTTCTTCCAAACGCAAAGTAAGTTCTTGGTTTGTTTGTTTTTTATTTTTTTGCCAGAAGATCTTTCATTCTTATATCTGACACTTGTTACACGAGACATTTTGTGGTTTGGAATGACCATTTATACTCTTTACCATTTAACGGCTTAATTAAGGGAAAAGTCGAAACAACAAAAAAAGAGTTTTAAAGTACACAGTGTACACAATGTACTGAAGCTCTTCACGGCACAGAGAAAGCTTCTGTGCGCCTTCAAAGAATTGCAGGAATTCCCATGATATGGGGGAGCGGAAATTTAATGGATGTTTTCTTAACAGTCTGTCAGTCCGCTCTATATGAGAAGGTTGTAGAGAATGGGAAGATGTTTGTGTTGACCATTTTCCTTGCAGTTAGTTATATATTGCTTAGTCTACCTCTCCCTTTTTTTGTTTTGCAGAGTCATTTTCATGATTTCTGGTCCATTTTACATTAAGTTTGTGTTTTTAAGTTCTGGATTATAATACAGGCATTCTGCTGTGATGTTTCTTGGCAGACCCTCATTAAGTCTTTATCAACAGGAACCCTGTTCTGACGTATGGTAGACTACGAGTCTGCCCGCAGGCCAATATCATACGAATGGCCTCACACAATATGGTTGCCTATCTATTATTCTGTTTTTACTGGCTGTCGATTAAGTCGAGGAGCTGCCCTTTGCTGTCGTGGAAAAAGCAGATTAGGGATTGTGGATTTAATGCTTTATGCCAGCTGGGCAGTCAGCAAATCTGACCAAATTTTTGTTGGTTGTTCGCACAAAATATGAATTTGTGCTTTATAATAATTTTTGTTAATTCCCAAATTTAGGATCTGGCCCTATAGGTAAGTAAAATGACTAGATACTCCTAATTAGGAGGACATTTGGGATGAAGACTTATTTGTTGCCCTAGATATTATTGGAACTATGGCTGAATGAGTGATAGATTAGAGTTTTCTTGTATCTGTAACCTTGTTATAAGGGGAGGGGGGTGACCTCAAAGGAGCCAATTAGTTTTGAGGCTGTTAGGTGAAATAATGTTAAATATTGTGCCTATATCCCTAGGATTGAGATTAGCTATTGAGCTGTAGGAATTGTGATAAATGAACCACCATTTTAGGTGCAAATGTTTGGGGGATAATGGCAGAATAATTTCAGCACCTTTTGGTTATCTTTAATACTGTAGTTTAAATTTTATATTATTTTTTTTTCCCCCCTCTACAGCAAACGGCTGACTGGAATAAATATGATGAACGTTTGATGAGAGCGGCAGAGAGGGGAGATGCAGAGAAAGTCTCATCCACACTTGCCAAGAAGGGTGTTAATCCCAGCAAACTTGACTTGGAGGGACACACAGCGTAAGTTGTAATTAAAGGAATGGCACACGCAAGAGAACAACAAAGTATGTGGGATTTCCACACGTTAATGTGGTGAACTAATGATATGTGTGAAGTTAATTACAGGTTAAAGTCACACCTTTAGCACCCATTCATCAGGAAGCATTTATTGGTCACCTGTTTGAAAGCTGTCATCTTATTGGTTGCTATTAAAGCATCAAGGGAAAACTTTATGTCTTTTATTACATGAGGGGATAAGTGCATAAATAGGAGGCTTTTTGTTCTCACTGCAGGGAAACCATTGGAATCAACTGATTATTAAGTATGATGATATCTGATGGTATGGGCACACTAGTTTGCTTATTGCTACCTCGGTGTAATTGGCCTTTCAAGAACACTGTGTAATTACACGTAACCCTCCTCCTGCTTGCATTGTTGTATTTAAACAGAATATATATCTTGTTCTGCATGGTTATTTGCTGATTCTAAATATCGTTTCCATATTTGGAGAAGCGATCAGCTCCCAGTAGCAGGCGGAGGGTGAGGAAATCCCAAATCAAAAACAGTATGAAGATTGCACAACATCACAGTGGAATGCCTCTGCCTTCTCTCCAGTGTTTACTGTACATTTGATAGGAGTTAAAGGGCTGGTCTCTTGCCAACTAAACCTTTATTAATAGGCTTTAAAGAATATAACCATCTTAACGCCTTACTATGGTCTACAAATGGCAGTGCAGTGAACAAGCTGAACAAAATGTGCCCAAGGTAATAAAAAGAGAGTTCTGAATCCATACAACCTGTCTAGTTTTTTGATTGTTCGGGTACTTTTCATGTCGTAACAACTGAAAACACATAACACTGAAACTGTATTTTTATTAAAATACATTTAAAGGGGTTGTTCACCTTCAAACACTTTTTAAGTTTGGTTGGTTTCAGACAGATCACTAGAAATAAATACTTTTTCAAATTACGTTCCATTTTCTATGTGTGGCTGTTTTTCTAATACCGAAGTGTAAAGTTTTATGTTTAGCAAAGGGGGGGTCGCCGATTCTTTAACTGTTCCAAATTAATGCATTTATGCATTTAGTTAATACATTTCTTATCTTTGTTCCTGCTGAGAAGAATCCCCGAGTTTCGTTAAGGACAGCTGTTAGAATTGATACAATAGTTGCTAATATTCCATAGATACAGCTAAGAAATGTATCAACTAAATGCAGCAAATTGTTACAGTTCAGAATCTGCACATGGACTTACAAGACTGAAACCCCAGAGACAGGAACATTAAACTTTAAACTTAAATTTTGGGAAAACCGTAAAAACAACTCAACTGAAAAAAGTGTTTGGCGCTTGAACAGCCCCTTTAATTGGATTTAAACAGTAGTAGTGCAAATTATTAACACACAATCAAGAACTCTTCCCGCGTTACTGACTTTACTTATTCCTAGACCACCAAAGCAAACTCCTATAATGGGGCTGCAATCATTTAATTACCCAGTTCTTGTGATTAATGTTATGTTAAAATATGTGTTTGATGCAAGAATACAGTTACAGGTCAACCAAAGATTAGAGCAGTGATTCTTAACCTATGGCTTGGGACCCAAAATTAGAGTGGGGCTCAACTATTCCCTTTTCGTTATGTAAAGAGAATTGTAAATGTTTGGATTAAAGGATAATTTTGAATACACCACATAAGCCTTGTACTGGAATTGGTAGAATTGTATAAAACAACTATGTTCATGCAACTGTGCAATCAGAAATACACTAGTGTTATGTTTTTGCTTTGCACTGCACTCGCGGAAGTTTGGGAATGTATAGCAGCTTGTATGTGATATAAAAGATTGGGGTTTCCAAGTTAGTAGCATAGTAACTCACTACGTTTAGGAAGTGGCACAGATGCACCACCCTGAGCCCTCAGCATTATGGAGCGGACAACCTAAAATTCTTTAAAGCAGACACTCAGAAAGGCAAACTTCCACCAGGAAAAAGTTTTCAAAGCGAAAGGTAGTTTATTGTATCTACAGCCTTACACGTTTCGTGTTAACAAACACTTAATCATAGAATGTATAGCAGCTTGATGTAGCAGGTACAATGAAACAACTTGGACAAATCTTTCACTTCTCCTTTATATCATGCTTTGGTTTTTCTGTTTTGTCTCCTACTAATATCTGCTTCATTGTCTCTCCTCAGATTTCATGTTGTAGCTTCAAAGGGTCACCTGGAATGCCTGAATCTTATCCTGATACATGGGGTAGATCTCACAGCTCCAGATGCAGCAGGTATGTAAATAAAGGAATATTACAAGTATTAGGCAACTGAACTTGAAGCTTACAGCTAAATTTCATTTTTTCCCATGTCTGCAAATGTTTAAATGGAAAAAGCTGCTAATTATAACTTCAGACTTCTCTAGTGTTAGGGATGGGCATTGAGACCTGTTGATTAGTAATGATTATATGTGCATTATAGCAATATTAATGTCTGTGATTAAATCACGGCTTCCTGGCACTCAACTGATTATTTTCTGTTTCCATTGCAACAACATAGAAAAACCTGTTTCATAAAGTGCTAATTTTTATCATGTACCTTTTCTTCAGGTAGAAACGCTCTGCATTTATCAGCAAAGTATGGCCACTCCTTGTGTCTGCAGAAATTGCTGCAGGTAGGTGATCTTTTAGTTTTGTGATTCCTTAAATTCTCCATGTATTAGATACTGAGACAACTAAATGGTTCTTTTGTTGCTTATTTCCAGTTCAATTGCCCAACAGAGAATGTGGATCTGCAAGGACGCACTGCTTTACATGATGCAGGTAAGAGATTGCAGAATAATAATAATTGCACAGTTAGTCCAAAGAGGTTCTTGTAAGTTGGATAAAAACATTGTGTTTTTTTTTTTTTGCCAAAAAAGAAAAACCTGGTTTAGAAGAGCATCACTAGGGCACTAACTATTCATTATGTTATACCTTTTATTCTCATTCATATGTTATCACGTTTGTGCGTAACTTGCTTAGTGATGATTTCTTTTCCTGTCATACAGCCATGTCTGATTGCTGTTCCAGTGTACAGCTTCTCTGTGATCATGGGGCATCTGTTAATGCAAAAGATGGGGTAAGAATGCTGTTTTTCAAATCCCAACCTTTTTTTTTCCATTGATTGCTTTATCTATCCATTGTTTTTTTTTTTTGTTTTTTTTACTTTTTTAGACCATTTTGGACTTTTTGTGTGGGTGATAGGTAGGGTGAAATGAATGCTAATTGTTGTTATACTCCAATATACTATCTCTTTTCATTAATTATCCATTGTTATGGGTTGTTATTTTCTGCAGGATGGAAGGACTCCCCTGGCTCTCTCGACCCAGATGTGTCGCCCTGCCATATGCCAACTTTTAATAGAAAAGGGAGCAGACATAAATTCCAGAGACAAGCAGAATAAGTATGTTGCAGGTGGTTTTATTGGCTTTACAAATATGAACCATATTTTTTTCTGTTGTGTGCTTTGTGACTTCAGATGTTTAAAATTCTGATTTGAAGAGGTTGGGACACATATAGACAGCTTTTTAGTTCATATTCCTTGGAAAAAGTCTCCCTGAATGGAACAGGAGCCACCAGTTTTGTATCTTTGAGGACATGTAAACCTAGTTCACAGGAACTTACAATCTGCATTTTGGATTCACCTTGTAGGACAAGCATTAAGGGGATGCTATCACTGGAAAACATTTTTCTAACAAAATTCAGCAGCAGAATCCTGCATTAAAATCTGTTTTTCAAAAAACCAAAAAGATGTTTTTTTTTTTTAAAACTTGTTTTTATTGAAGGTTTTCACACAAAAATTACATTGTCATGTATGATTAACATTATCTATCATTAATTCTAAAGTATTGTGTTCTGAGGTTGGTTATGGTTTGTAAATGGAAAAACAGTAACAATTGAACTTTCAGCTCAGATAAGAGATTAAGTAGTTGAATAAGTCTCTACATAGGATTTGACGAATAAGAACTTAACAATCTGTTGGTTTGGTGGCTCCTGGGGGGTGTTTGACTCGGTTGTTGTCGGTTTAATGGTTGGTTTCCAAGGTGCTGGGATGACTCCATGACCATCGGGTGTCCCGTGAGCAACGCTGTGTCATACCATGTTGTATAGCGAAATGTATGTATTGTGAGATGTCTGGTTTGTTGCGGTAGGGTTCCTATGTAAGTCTCCCATGTCTTGAAAAATTTTTCAGTGTTGTGTTCCTTACTGGTTGTGGCTTCCAACCAGTCCATATAAAAAATGTGGTGTAGTTTTTGTTTCACAAAAACAATGTTGGGGGGGTCTTTACTCAGCCAATGCTGTAGTATTGTTTTTCGGGCCGCTGCCGCCAATTTCCCTATTAAGTTTTTGTCTGTTTTCGTTAATTGTGTTAGATGTGTAACATCGCTGAACAGTGCCCATTCCAATTGTGTCTGAATAGGTTTACCAGCCACCTGAGCACCATAGTTTGACACCTCCTGCCAGAAATTTTGTAGAGGGGGGCACGACCACATGTTATGTATTAAATCTGCTCTGGAAGATTGGCACCTAAGGCAGTCCCAAAAAGATGTTTTAATATTTAATTTTTAAATTTGATGCAGGGCTAGATGTGTTCTTAGTTTCCCATGTGCCCTCAGTCATGTGACTTGTGCTTTGATAAACTTCTGTCATGTTTTACTGCTGCACTGCAAGTTGAAGTTATATCACCCCTCCCTTTTCCCGCTAGCAGCCTATCCACAGAACAATGGGATGGTAACAAGTTTAATAGCTCCCTGACACCTGCATTGTTCAAAATGGTCCCATGTTCCACCTAGTGGTAGAATAGCACTCAAAACATCCACGCTCAACTTCCAAAAACACAAATATATGCTATATTGGGAACAAGAGCTGGAGGGTCCCTTAGAATTGGAGGACTGGAAAGCTATATGGCACAACGCCATAACAGGGATAACGTGTAAAACAGAAAGAAAATGTATATGTACATTTGTACATAACTCCCAAAAGTTGAACAAAATTTACCCAAATGTCCCAGACCAGTGCTGGAGGGGATGTGCCAATTCAGGATCATTGTACCATCTGTTATGGACCTGCCCAATGATCGCTGCCTATTGGGATGAGATACATAGTTTAATAAGAAAAAGTTACTTGCAGGGATATGATAAAAAGCCCAACAACTTACTTACTAGGAAAACCTATGGAGAAAACGAACTCCTCCCAGAAATTAGTGAACCATATATTAACGGTGGCACGCATATTAATAAACAGCTAAATGGAAATCAGTCATCATACCATCAATTGTGGAGGTCTATAAGAAACTTGTCACAAACATGCACTTAGAGGGCACTACAGCTCATATTCAAAATAGAACTCCCAAATTTCTTGCCATTTGGGCTCCATACGAGCTGTCAGTGGGGAAACCCACTGACCTATAATAGGAGTGCAATTAGATCATTACGGGTTTGTTAGGAAAACCACCCCAACTCAGTGAATAGTAACTGATAATGGTCCTTTTCGGAAACATATTGACATGATTAGACTAATGCATCTACAACTCTCACTAGAAATGGCATGCTATCAAATACATATTGAAAAAAATTAGAACTGTTGGTTTTTTTTATGGTTTTTGTTTATTTTATATAATATGATTTATTTACAAAAATATGGATAATATCACATACAATTAGGGGCACATTTACTATGGGTCGAATATCGAGGGTTAATTAACCCTCGATATTTGATCGTCTAAGTAAAATCCTCGACTTCGAATATCGAAGTTGAAGGATTTACCGCATTTCCATCGATCGAACAATCGAAGGAAAAATCGCTTGATCGAACGATTAAATCCTTTGAATCAAACGATTTTCCTTTGATCAAAAAAAGCTAGGAAAGCCTATGGGGACCTTCCCCATAGGCTAACATTGGTGCTCGGTAGGTTTTAGGTGGCGAAGTAGGTGGTTGAAGTTTTTTTTAAAGAGACAGTACTTCGACTATCGAATGGTCGAATAGTCGAACAATTTTTAGTCTGAAACGTTCGATTCGAAGTCATAGTCGAAGGTCGAAGTAGCCAATTCAATGGTCGAAGTAGCCAAAAAAATACTTCGAAATTCGAAGTATTTTTTATTCTAATCCTTCACTCGAGCTAAGTAAATGTGCCCCTTAAAGCGACACACTCTGCATGTACCTATTACAAAAGCACTTGTGCACTTGATGTAACTTTGAATTTATCCAATAAAAAAGTTACAAAAAAAACCATCCAAGCTCAACCATGATTCCTTCAGTTACATTGAGTAGGAGAAACAATAGTTTATCTGAAAACCATTCTATTGTGAAGTGCTGGTTCTTTTTAAAACCACTGGATCAGGCAGAATGCACTGAGATGGCTGCCCAAACCCCTAAAAATGCACTTAATGGTTTAATTGTATTCATGTACTTATGTTTTGTAAGCATTACAGATAAATTCACATAGTTGCTTCCTTACAGCACAACCAACCAACAGTTGCATATCATTTTTGGCGGTTTACAATGTAACACAACTGTCTTTTTCTTTTTTTTCTCAGGACCCCACTGATGCTGGGTTGTGAGTATGGCTGTAAGGAGGCAGTGGATGTCTTATTAAGAGCTGGAGCTGATGTTAACTTGGTTGACTCCTTTGGTCATGACTGTGCATATTACAGCAGGATTGGAGATAACCTGGAGGTCCTGACCCTGATCAAAACGGCCATGGAGAATTCCCCTCAAGGCAAGCTAGTCCATGTGGTTTACATTATACATAAAATATGCTTGCATAACAAACATTTGTGTAGTGTTTTGTACATTGGATAATGAATTTACATCAAACTCATTAAACCAGGTTTTTTTTTTTCATCACAGTGCTAGATCCTGTGCGAAGGATTGTTTCTCTGCGTACGGTGAGTTTGTATTGTTTGTTGTTGTGATGACAGCCCACCAGGCCCATTCATTTTACTATTAGACCTTTGCGCATTCTGGTGATTTTTGCCTTGTCCATATGAGAGCTGAAACTCCATTTAGCACTATTACGTGCCTTCATTAATTGGGTTGTTCACCTTGAAATTAACTTTTAGTATGATGCAGAGAGTGATATTCTGAGACCATTTGCCATTGGATTTTCTTTTTTTTTTTTTTTTATTTGTAGCTTTTGAGTTATTTAGCTTTTTATTCAGTAGCTCTCCAGTTTGCAATTTCAGTAATTTGGTTGCTGGTGTCCAAATTACCCCAGCAACCATTCATTGATTTGATTAAGAGACCGGGATATGAATAGGAGAGGCCTGGATAGAAAGATGATTAATAAAAAGTAGCATAACTATATATTAGTATACTTACAACCCCCCCTTTTATTTGAAAGCTGGAAAGAGTCAGAAGAAGAAGGCAAATAATTCAAAAACTATAAAAAAGAGAAAACAAAGGCCAGTTGAAAAGTTGCTTAGAAGTAACCATCCTATAACATCATAAGTTAACTCAAAACTGAACCAACCCTTTAAGTCTGCATTTTTATGCATGTTTCCAACTACATTTTGGGGGGTTCCTGAGCTTTCCTCTTCCCCACAAGGGTCATTCAGAGCAGTTTCCTGCCAATGTAATGCCCTGTTCAGTGAACCAATGGCAAAACGCAATTTTGCCTCTCGATTCACTTGATTTGGCTTGAACCTGTAGAGTGCACCCAAAAGTCAGATCATTATCGTTTGGAAACACGACAGTGAATCTTTCCAAATGATGATCTTCTGGCCTGTAGGTTTACTGTGTGGAACAAGGCAATTGTTATTCAACTGAATGAAGGAGAAATTGCATAGGCTGCTAAACACTGAATGTCCTCCTGAATCCCTGCCCTTAAAGGGGAACTATTACGAAAATGAAAATTTAAGATAAGCTCCAGCATCAAGTTTATCTTCAGCATCTGTTTCTGTTCATTCTGTCTTCACGCAGGAGGTGGGTGTCAGATAATCATTGACAGTTAGATCAGATGTATCTTATGGGGGGGGGGGGGGCTTTTGCCTAGAAGATGTATTAGAGCTCTATTTTAATATCACCAGAAATCCTGCCTCTCTACATGCAGAATGTTTACAAAAGGCAGTTATTTTGTTAGACTTTGTTTGTACTGGAATCAGTTATTTGAATGAGCATTTAATACATCTGCTAGTAAAGAAAGCCCCCCCCATAAGATATATTGGATCTAACTGTCAATGAATAGCTGACACCCAACTGCTGCATGAAGACAGAATGAAGAGAAACAGATGCTGAGAGAGGAATAGTGAAGATAAACTTGATTATTTCAGAAACAATGCAGAATATTTAATTGATTGTATGTAGAAAGTTTCATACAGTATGCTGGAGCTTATATTAAATTTTCATTTTCACAATAGTTCCCCTTTAAAGTAAATATAACAATTTTGGCAGGAATTCAAATAAATTAAAAACTTTTTTTTATTCAATATTTCCTAGATACTGTTTAAATGCTTTTTTGTAATGTTTATATGCTTTTTTCAGAACTTTCACTTACTCCTGTACTGTTCAAAATCTGAAGTACACTATTGTTTTGTACATCTTTTCAGAGAAAGACGAAGCAAAACTCGGTGGAAGATGGTAGTGTCGTGTCTAAAGATAAGTCACTGGTAAGTGTGTCCAAGGACTAGTCCTGAAACTAAGGGTGTTACAAGATTGGTCTTCCCTTTGCTGCTGCAACAGTCTTACCAGCACACAAATGAGGTTGGTTGGGCACTGATGGTAGTGCAGTTGGACCTGGCTCACTGAAAGGTGTTTCACAAGAGTTAAGGTCAAGAACGTATGAATCCTGATGTACACATGGGGGGCATTATCATGCTCCACAAGATAGGAAGCTCACAATTACTTTCCCAGGAACCAGGGGCCTTAGGCCAAACCATGATAAACAGCCAGACTATTTTTTCATTAGTTTCAGTCAACATTTAACCTTTCTCCACCAAACTTTTAAAGGAGAAGGAAAGCTACCAAGGCAGTTTATTGCCAATAGATTAACCACAGCAGTGCACATACCTGTGTAAACAGCTCTAGAAACTGTCTCTTTGTAGGATAGTAGCTGCCATATTAGCTTGGTGTGACATCACTTCCTGGCTGTCTCTCTCTGCTCACTCATAGCTCTCGGCTCAGATTACAGCTAGGAGGGAGGAATGAAAAGGGAGAGAGGAGCAAACTGAGCATGCTCAAGCCCAAGCCCTGGAGATTTAAGCTGAATACAGGAAGTCTGATACCGAAGTCCATGTGTACACAATACAAGAAATGCTGTGTTTCTTTTGACAGAGGAGAGCAGCATTACTTTGAGGGTTTGCTGGTGTATTTATATAGACCTTTCTGATAAAGCTTACATAGTTTTAACCTTTCCTTCTACTTTAAGACAAAAAGGAGCATAGTGTTTTACATCAGCCAAAAATTTGGAAGACAAATTCAACACTCCAGAGAGTTGGTTTGCTCTTCAGTAAAACAAAAGCCTGCTTAATATCTTGGCTCTCTTCCAAATGGCATCACTGGGAATGAAAACACAGAGAGACACAGAACCCTAAACTAACTTGTGCTCAGTGTCTGGTTCTAAAAAGCAATAGTAGTAGCTGATTGCAATCCTCTGCTCTGTGATCCAAGGGCCAAAGCATTGACAGCTTTTGTTACACAGACAGCTGATCGCTACCTTCTGCACCTTGTATGCGTATGCACTGAGGAGCAGATGGATCCGACACATACAGAAGGCAGTGGATTGGGTTTTCGATGTTGCTGTATTTACACTAGCAAAGAAAATGAACCGCATGGGTCACATACTTAATACAAAAATAGAATTTATGATCTTAAATGCTTGGGGCCTGGGGTTTTCCAGATTTTTTTCTGTAATTTGGATTACCATAAAAAAAACTTTCTGGATATGTGGTTTCCAGTTTAGAGATCCTATACCTTTTTTCAACATGAAACAAATACATACAACATATGCTGCGAGTAAATCCTACTTTTATCTAAACAATTTTTTATTTTTAAATAAAGCAGTAAGGAAGAATTGTTTTGGTTTCACGCTTAAACTCTTCTGTGATCAGCTGAGTTGTGCTGACCATACACCGTGAATTTCCCTCATTTTGGCAAGTTTGCCTACTAAGTGGATCTTGCCTGTGTTGGGCCAAATCAGGCTCATGCTATTATTGACTGGCAATTACAATGGTGTATATATACCTAGGTCATATAGCTGTTATATTAAGTAATAGAAATATGAGGATACTTTTTCTCCATATACTCAATACAAAGGAGCTGATGCAGATTTTTTTCCTTTTTTTTATTTTTTAAATACAGGATCTGGAAGCTGAAAATGAGAACCTACGGGAGAGGCTTCGGAAAATACAACATGAGCAGAGAACTCTCTTTGAGAAAGTGGAGGGATTACAACATCAACTCAGCCAAGTAAGGGGGCATCTGCTAAAATATGCTGGTGCATGTGTGTATGGCTTCTGAAAGGTCAGTGAAGGTTATTGTAGGACTCGTAGCACACAATACATACAATAGTATACAAAAGTACAATATTTCTGAGTCTGTTACTAGACATTCAGCAAGCAGTTGCAGCGGATCTCTTCGTACAAGGTCTGATCAATTGTAGTTTAAATAATTGTTTAAGGATTGGACTTTGTATAAAGTTTGAGCAATCCCTGTATCCGTAAATCTGAAAAGTTTAAAGAAATACTGTATATACAGGAATTGCCACATATGGGCTTTTTATGATGCATCTTTCTGCTGGAACGTAAAAATACCAAAGATGTGATGTGAGGCTGGAAAGTGAAAATACCAAATCATGTGTTGTCCTATATATAAGCACTAATGTTATGTTTTTGACAGGAGCAGTTGATGTCTGATGACCTAGAGAATGAGGTAAGAGAGCCTAAAGGTCAAATTCTTCTAATGCAGGAATACTGAAAACAAAGTTACCTTTTTGTTTGTCTCACTGTTCTCTTTTTTTTTTTTCTTTTTTCAATTATATACCAAATCTTCTTAAAGAAGGAGCATCTGAAAGCAATTTTAGAAGGAAAAGAAAAAGAACTGGAAGAATGTCTAAGAACCATGGAAAATTTGAGAGGAAGAGTAAGACATTACGAGGTGAGATTTTGGATTCGGCCAAACCCCCATTCCTTCGTGAATAAATCGGCTGAACCGAATCCAGATTCTAATTTGCATATGCAAATAAGGTCTGTGAAGGGGAAACCATTTTTTACTTCCTTGTTTTTTGACAAAAAGTCACACGATTTTCCCGCCCCTAATTTGTATATGCAAATTTGGATTTGGTTCAGCCGGGCAGAAGGATTCATCCCAATCCTGCTGAAAAAGCCAGAATCCTCGCCGAATCCCGAACCAAACCCTGGATTCGGTGCATCCCTACTTGTCATAAGCTGGCCATACACTGAGAGATACTGATTTTTTCCCTCCCCTCTTGCCTTCTTGGCCCCACTCCCTTCCTTTTAATCAATGAATAGCAGAAAATAAAGAATATACATAAAGGCATATGCCAATTTGACATGTTCTCCAATCAGTTGGAACTTTGTCTAATTTTCCCCCCTTGCTGTTGAATATTTTACATAGAGGCCCAATGCAGACCTACTGGGAAAGAACTTTTCAAGGCCAAGTTAAATATCAATCGGTAAAGCTGTTTTTGGCCAAAAATTCAGCATTCAGCAGCTGTTGCCAGTGACTCTATGACAGGCTTTATTTTGCCATTACCTGGTAGCTTATTTACCCTCATATTCTGACTGTCCATATAAGGGCAGCTCCACAACTAAAAAGCAGGTTTTATATATTTTTATATATATATATATATATATATATATATATATATATATATATATATATATATATATATATATATATATATATATATATATATATATATATATATATATATATATAAAGACAAATAGTCAAAGTGTATTAGAAAATCACATACAAAGCCTAAAAAGTGCTGCCCACATGGACATATATATATAATCATCAAAGGATGGACCAGCACTCCAGTTCTGATAAATAATGGTGCTTTTATTCACATATCATCGTGCGTCCAACGTTTCGGCCCGCATCCTTGATAAAGGCCCCAATGCGGGCCGAAACGTTGGACGCACGATGATATGTGAATAAAAGCACCATTATTTATCAGAACTGGAGTGCTGGTCCATCCTTTGATGATTATACAGTATTACTTTGACCAAGCACCCGTGAAAATATCAAAGTGGTTGGAGTGCAGGTACCTTGGACATAATAAATAAATATATATATATATATATATATATATATATATATATATATATATATATATATATATATATATATATATATATATATATATAATATATATATATATACACGCACACACATACAGTCAAAAAAGACCGCACACCAAGGACTTTCTGAGTGAAACAAAAAAGTGGTTTATTTCAACGTTTCGGCGCTTCTACTTACGCCGTCCGTCATCTAATATATATATGAATCCCTGGCCAAAATGTTCAAAAATGGTAATTTGGCTCTACTAGTTATTTTTGAATGCAGTTTCCACCAGTTCTCGGCTTTAACAAGTTTTTACTCTGCAAGAAATGAGGTGTAAAACTAGCATATTGTTTATAAAATAACAAATAATGAGTATTTAGTCATATCATGTTCCTCTATGCTTTTACAGCAGAAGAATTACTTGGTACAGAGCAGCCCATTCAATAATGGTGAGTTAAAATAGTCTCTCGTGGCCTCCAAAAGTAGGGATGTTTCATTCTCCTAACGCTCTCTCTTTGCTTCTAGGTAAAGATGAGGTTGTGATGAAACAAAATTCTATACTGGGTATGGACCCACAGGTATGTAAAGGGTTTAGATTTTTTTCTTATATACGTGTTTTAATATCTCTGAAAATATATACCTAGAAATATGTAACATGCTGAATTTAAATCTTTACATACACCTTGTGAAAATGAGAATCTTAAAAGTGGGATGACATCCTTAGGGAAATGTAATAAAAGGTGAAAAGTTTGCTACTGATCTAATCACTAATTCAGTGGGAAGCAATTACTGGACACCTGTTTATAAAGCATCCTTCTTAGTGGTTGCTATGAGTTACTGCACCTAGACAAACTAGAAGGAACAGTAACACCAATAAAATGAAAGTGTCTTAAAGTAAAAATATAATGTACTGTTGCCCTGCACTGGAAAAACTGGTGTGTTTGCAGCAAGAACTCTTCAGTAGTTTCTATAAACTGAAAATGGAGACAAGGCACAGGAATAACACAGATAACAGATTAGCTACAATGGAATTCTTTAGAATGTATGTAATCTACTGTGTATCCTGTGCTTGATTAGCTCCATTGCTACACAGCAGCTTGTTTATATGAACTATAGTAGAGTTTCTGAAGCAAACACACTAGTTTTACCAGTGCAGGGCAAACAGTACATTATATTTTCATTACTTTAAAGGGGACATATAGCATACATTTTCACAATGCATTAAACCATGTAAAATAGAAGAAATAGTTTTCATTTTAATACCTTTTGGATCAAAAATGTCTGTTTTAGCTTGAAAACTGTGTTAAACCCTCCCCCTTTGCAACTTCCTGTCCAGGACTTTCCAGTATCAGGCTCAGCAGCAGCCAGTGAGGGAGGAGTGGGCGTGTTTATGATGTCACACGCAGTCCTTCCCTGCAGACATCTGTTAACCCTTACTGCTTGATTTACCATCCCTGAACTGCTTCTTTCTGCCCCTCTCTGTCCTGTTCCTTCCCCCCCTCCCTTCCCTGCACAATTAATTTCTCTCCCTCTCTGCCCTGTTCATTTAACCCCCTCCCTGCAGTGTTTGTTTCTCCCCCTTTCTGCCCTGTTCATTTAAACCCCTCTCTGCCCTGTTCATTCTCCTCCCTTTCCTCCATCCCTCCACTGCTTGTTCCTCTCCTTCGCCCTGCATAGGGGGAAGGGGAAAAGCAAACTTCTCTATAAATAAAACATAATCTGCTACTAAAAGTATTTTATTCTTTTCTGGGTGCAATGCTTATCAGGAGTTAGTGTAACTACCATAGTCATTTTCTACACAGTATTTAGTTGTATACAAAAAGCAATCAACATCTTTTCAGTTGTTGGAGCATACTGTTGTACTTTAAATAAAAAAAAAAAATACTATTACAGTTTGTATTAATCTTCACATCTATTGCTTTATGTTGAACATTAAGGTATGTTGTTATAAAGTGAAGGATCAGGCAGCAGCATAAGACAATTATGTGCATGCTGAGAACACACAAGACAGCCTGTCAGTCAGTGCTGTGACCACTTCCTGTAAGAGAATGAAAAGACACTCCCAGCCTAACTTCTGACTTGTAAATCACTCTCTGCAACTCTGATATAATGAAGTAAAATGCTTTCAAAACATTTTTCTTTCTGCATCATTACATGTTTTGAGGAAGGATGAGTAATATATCTGAATATGAAGGTTATATAAAATGTCTCCTTTAAGACACTTTCATTTGTGTCTGTTACTGTTCCTTTAATATCTTTTATTGCATAAGGGGGTCTGTCTTTTGGAAACTGCTCTTCAGTCAGATGCTGTTTTTGAAGCATTTCTGTTGTTTTTCATATCTAAAATTTTTAGTGAAAAGACTGTTTTAAAGGCCTCACTTTCAGCACATAAGAAACAATTGCAGGTCTAGCTGTTCTAATAAATTTACCTGTTCAAACAAAAAAAACCTTCTTAAAACCAATTATGACTCTTACTCTTGTTACTTCTGTTTAGCTTGCAGCTCACCTGCCGGCCAGGTCTCAGCTGCGGCCCCTTGAGCTTCCAGGAGAGAATACAGATCAGCGCCATGAAGTGGAAACTATGCGTAGATACTATGAAGCTGCAAGAGATGAGACGATAAAGTTGCAACAGGAGTTATCAAGGAGATCTTCTGAATGCGTGGCACTAGTCTCAGAGAGGGATAGATGCAAGACAGAGTCTGACCAGCAAATTCGGCAACTAGAAGATGCATTGCGAGATGTACAGAAAAGAATGTTAGACTCTGAGGGGAAGGTCAAGCAAATGCAAACTCATTTCTTAGCCCTGAAGGATCACCTGACTCAGGAAGCTCTAAGTGGTAGTTCCCGTGCTGAGGACATGCAGGAGCAATTGAGAGAAGTAAAAGCGAAATACGAGGGTGCATCGGCTGAGGTTGGTAAACTACGCAATCAGCTGCGCCACAATGAGCTACTGGTGCAAGAGCTGCGTAGAGAGGATGCCCGCTTGCGTAAGGACAATCGCAGGCTGCAAGATGAGATGGCGGTTTGTGATGAAGACAGGGAGCGTGCAGAACGTGTGACACAAGAGGCTAGAGAGCGGCTCACCCTGTCTGTCACCACAGACAAGTTTGAGAACATGCGATGCCTGCTTACCAATGAAGTCAATGAGAAGTCCCGGGCATTAGAGATGGCTGAAGGGGAATTGGCACAAGTGCAACAAGACCTTGAAACTGCACACAGAGAAAAGAAAAGAACAGACGCCAAATTAGAAACATTGAGGAAAGAAGTTGAAGAAATGAATGTTAAGAACCACAGCCTTGGACGTGAGGGTGAAAAACTGCAAGCAGAAAAGGTTCTGCTGCTGCGGCAAATTGAGGACCTTACCACACAAATGAAGAGCCGACATGTCCCAGCTGAGCTTCACGTTGAGACCAAAAGAGCGTTCGAAGAAACCATTTCTCAGCTTAACCAGAGACTAGCTGAATCTGAAAAGACTCACAGAAAGTCTGAAATGGATATGGAAAAACTGCAGAAAGAAAAGAAAGTGTTAACTGAAAATATATCTCTGCTTCAAGCCTCAAGTACCCCCAAAGAGAAATATGAAAAACAGCTTCAATCCATGAACACACGAGTCATAGAGCTGGAGATGCAGCTGGCTGACGCACAGAGGAAATGTGATGAGGAGACTGCAAGAGCATGTAGTCTTCAGTTGGAGAATGCTAGTTTTAGGGAGGATTATCTGCCACTGGCCACCCACCACAAGGTCACTGCCATGCTAACCAGTGAGCTTGACCGGACTAAAGAAGAGCTGGTCACACTTAAGAAGCAAGTTGAAAAAGAATATGGAGAGAAGGCTGTGCTAGAGTCAAAGCTTCAGAGTCAGTGTTCCAGACAATCAGCACTGCAAGCACAGGCAGACAGTGAATCTCTCAAGCGGGCAGATTTGCAAGCAGAGATGGAAGGCATTGTTAGAGAGCGCAAAGAATTGCGGGCACAGCTGACAACTAGAGCAGAAGAACTATCAGATTTGCAGGCCCAAATGAGCAAGCTTAAAATTCAGGTAGATAATGAATATGTGAAGCTTAAAGTACATGAAGAGAAAATGTTGGAATTGCAAAAGCAAAAAGAGCAAATATTGCAAGAGTTATCTCAAGCCCATGCCAAGAAACAGCAATCTCAAGAGGAAGTGCTAAGACTTCAGACTGTAATCCGGGAGCAGAAAGAGGAGCTGGATGCAATGCAGCACTGTATTTCAGAGAAATATGCTCCACTAGCCAGTATAGAAGAAAAAGAGCAGAGCTTTCAAAAATCTCTTAGTGCGCTAGAGAAAGAACTGCAGACGGAGCGCGGCAAAACCAGAGAGACTCTGCACAGGCTGGAGCAGCATAAGCAGGATGCACAAACCCTCCAGAAAGAACTGGAGTCTGCAAAATTAATGTTACAACAGGAACGCGCCGCTCAGGAGCAAGAGAAGTTTACGCTGCAGAGCCAACTAGCAAAAATGCAAGCTCTTCTTCTTGAATTGCAGAAGTCTGAGACTGGGATGAAGCAGAAACAGCAAGAACTACGGGAACAGAACTTAAGTGCTCAGAACAAAATCAGTGAGATGAAAGATCAACTGAGCAACCAGTACATTCCCATTCATCAGCACGAGGAACTAAAGGCTATTCTAGACAACACCAAATTATCTCTAGAGCTAAACATGAAAGAACATATTAGTCTGTACGGAAAGGAACAGGAGAAAGTACGGAGTCTGGAAAAAGAACTTGAGAAACAGAAAGATGGTTCTATTTCCCTGGTGCAGCATGCCCAAGAGATACAGGCCTGGGAAAAGAGACAAACAGAAATACAGAAAAGACTGCAGGAGAAAGCAGACGAAGCACAGGCAGCATCACAGGAGCTTAAACAGCTCAGCAGTGAAGTACACACACTTCATCTCAACTTGCTGGAAGCTGAGCGAGAGAAAGAAGATTGTGCTGCTACAAGGATAAAACTAGAGCAGAAAGTAGCTCAGATGGAGCAGACCAGCAACAAGGACAATGATGAGGCCAGGCAACTAGCCCAAGAGTTGCAGAAATCACAAAAGGAGAATGTGAAATTAAGAGAGAGTAGCAGTGTCATTGAACATGAAATTTCACAGCTCAAAGGAAGGTACGATGAATCTCTGACCACAATAGAAGAGTTAAAGAGTCGGATCATGTCATCAGCCAAAGACCTTAAAGACAAGGACAAAGAGGTAAAATAATCCCAATCTCAGAATTTAAATGGCAACTGTATCCTTAGACTCAATACTAGCTATGGTCATCTCCATGCGTGAAAACAGAAAATGACTAGTGCTGTGGGACTAGAACAGCCACATTCAATTGTAAAAAGAGTTGGGGAGCAAAACAAGCATGCAAAAAGTCCCTAGGGTGCCAAATTAGTGCTCCAGTTGGCTATTTGGTAGCCTCTATGTGGACTGGCAGCCTACACGTGGCTTTGTTTGGCAGTACAAAAACTTGCCTCCAAGCCTGGAATTCAAAAATAAGCACCTGCTTTGAGGCCACTGGGAACAACATCCAAGGGGTTGGTGAGCAACATGTTGCGGGCGAGTCACTGGTTGGGGATCACTGGACTAGAGTTTGCAGGAGTAACCAGATCACCAGGCCTAAATCTCCCTTAAACTGAAAGCAGACATTGTCAGGTTAAAAGCACAGCGATGGGTTGTCATTTTGCAGCCACACATGAGCTGTTTAGAGTCATCACAACACTTTACTAAATGGGTTTGGTTGCTTCTCATTCAAGCTGGCCATCTTGTATCCTTGTATGTACTCACACTTGTTTGACATTGGGTCATTTCTGCCTTCCATTTGTGTCCCATTCATCCATGGCCAGCACTCTGTATAGAATACAAGGACATCCTCTACTTACTCTTCACAGTTCAGAGACCTCTCTAGACAGCAGTGTCGAAAAGAAAGGGTAATTCACCCTGCTGTAAGCCTGTTCTTCTTTATAGGCTATTAAGCAGGTAACACTTTTAGCAAGAAAAGGATAAAAGAAATGATCACACAATAATTAAAACTTTAGTTCAAACATGGATTTGAAAAAATTCCCATAATCATACTCCTCAGTTGCATCCCAGCATACGTTTCTTAGCAGCAGCAGTTACAAAATGAAAGATTAAGTGGTATTAACTAATAATATGAAATCCTGTGGCTTGGTCTAACTGCCTCTGGGAGACATGACAGTGGGGCAAATAATTCATTTTAAAACTCCTTATTTGTGGTATGTTATTTAAAAACAATAGGGTTTAGATTCATTTCTTTTCTTAAACTTTGACGGCAGTTACATTTAAATTAGATAATTGAAATAGCGGTTTGGTTTCATGTCAATGTGCAACAGTTTCAGACTAACGTTCTCTTTTTTTAAGATCTCTGTTCTGGTTAATGACGTGGAGAGGCTGAAAACGGCCAAGACCCAGATGACAGAAGTTGCTGGGAAGAAACTGTCGAGTGACCTCCTGCAGGCTCAGGTGTTATCTCTACAGCACCAGCTCCAGGTAGGAAATCTCTTTTTGTCTGACTGCTGAATGTGTCTGGTTAATGCCCTCACATATCTCCACACTTTTTTTTTTTTTTTCATTTTAAAACTGCTATAAAGAACATTATTCAGTTTAGTATACCCTGAATTAATATTATTCATAAGGCAATGAAGAGGTATTGCCCCACTCAGGTTGAGTCAAGCAGAATTAGTATTGCTGGTCTTAATACTTAGGGGCAGATTCACTAAGGGTCGAATTTCGAAGTTAAAAATACTTCGAAATTCGACCCTCGAATTGAAATCCTTCGACTTCGAATATCGAAGTCGAAGGATTTAGCGCTAAACGTTCGATCGAACGATCGAAGGATTTTTCGTTCGATCGAACGATTAAATCCTTCGAATCGAAGGATTTTAATCAAACGATCGAATGAATATCCTTTGATCAAAAAAAGTTTAGCAAGCCTATGGGGACCTTCCCCATAGGCTAACATTGACTTCGGTAGGTTTTATCTGCCGAAGTAGGGGGTCGAAGTTTTTTTTAAAGGGAAAGTACTTCGACTATCGAATGGTCGAATAGTCAAACGATTTTTACTTCGAATCGTTCGAATCGTTCGATTTCGATCGAATTCGAACGAATTTAACCAATTCGATGGTCGAAGTACCCAAAAAATACTTCGAAATTCGAAGTTTTTTTCATTCGAATCCTTCACTCGAAGTTAGTGAATCTGCCCCTTAGTGAAAAAATTCTATAAATTCTTACCTCCCCCCCATATTAAATGAACAGACACTCATTGTTATTTCTCTGTATCACAGGAAACTCAAGAGAAGCACCAGGACATCATTGCCATCTACCGCTCACACTTGCTTAGTGCTGTCCAGGTAGGAAAGATTTGGAGACTACTTGGTCTTTATGAAAGTGTGGTACAATAGTTCTGCCAGAGTTGCTGCTGTGTTGACTAGTAGGGATGCCCCGAATCCAGGATTCGGGTCCGTCGAATCCTTCTGACTGGCCGAACCGAATCCAATCCTTTTTGCATATGCAAATTAGGGGTGGGGAGGGAAATTGTGACTTTTTGTCACAAAACAATGAAGTAAAAAATGTTTTCCCCTTCCTATCCCTAATTTGCATATGCAAATTAGGGTTCGGATTCGGTTCGGTATTCGGCTGAATCTTTTGTGAAGGATTCGGCCTAATCCAAAATAGTGGATTGACTAGATTCATTATTGACTAGTGGCACCAAGTGAACAGCGAGTGGCAGCATGAGAGGTTAACTAAATTAGTAAGACAAACTAAATATATGGACTATTGAGTCTTCCTTTTTTGATCGCTCATTTGGTAATCAGAGCTGATGATTCTTAATGGGGAACTCCAGCTTCCAAACCAAAATTTGATAAAGCGGCCCACATAAAGTAACAGTAGTCAGCCAGCTCAGCAAAGTAGTCAGCCAGCTCAGCAAAGTAGTCAGATCAGCAGGGGGCTTGGCTTAGGGAACTGTTCCAAACCATTAAAAATCATGAAAAGTCTGCATATTTTTTAAATTGATGTATATTGCAAAGTTGTTTGAAATTATGATTTACTTTTCAAAACGTTATGTTTGTGCAGAGTTCCCCTTTAAATTGAGCTGATTTCAATCATCTTCATCTTGAATTTTTTCTTTCCTCTCAGGGTCACATGGATGCCGATGTCCAAGACGCCTTGTTACAAATCATTCACATGCGGCAAGAGCTCGTTTTCTGAAATCTTCTCTCCTTGTGTTATGTGAATAACGGCCAGCGACTTGTTCTCTGTACATTAAACCAGTAGGATTAAATAGTCATAATTATGGGAGACCAAATTACAAAATAAAAATAAAAAATAGGTTTAGGGAGGGAGTTATTAACAGTACAAACACAGGGACATAGAGAAGAGCGGTAAATAAAATGGATATGTACAAGAAGGTGAGAAGGTTTATGTAGTAGAGAAGGTTTATGTAGTAGAGAAGGTTTATGTAGTAGAGAAGGTTTATGTGATAGAGAAGGTTTTTGAAGTAAAGAAGGTTTATGTGGTAGAGAAGGTGATGTAAGTGACTTAATCAAAGAGGGAACAGCAATGTGATGGGTTGGAGAAGTGGAAATGAATAGAGACATTGTCTGAGAAGAGCAGGAAGTGAGAGAGGAAGGAAGGAAATGCCCTGCAATGGGACATGTAATTTGAGGTGTGACAAATGTAATGTTGGGTGAGCTGGACAGTAGAGAGACGATGTGTAGGTGGGTATAATAAGGGCACATGGAAGGTACCAGATATGAGTCTAGAGAAGGCAACATAGAATGTGAGGTAAGATTTGAAGCTGTATGTTATAAACAAGGGAAAACATTTAGGGGGGCAATTTTTTTAGGAGCACCATTTACATATACTTATTTTTGTACGTTAATGAATGGGTGATGCACGTGTTTGCTCAGCTGATCCTTTATTTCCACCCATGCCTGGAAACTGCCAGATCTTGGCTGTCCTACTAACTGAGCACTGAGCTGCCCGAAATATATAACCGTAGTCATTAATACAACACGTATAGGAAAAATACCAGGCTCCAAATTACCCGTTTACACTCCTAACCGTTTACACTCCAAGTACATAGACCGTAAATAGACGTAGAATCCTATATTTATTTTATATATATATATATTTTTTGTATGGATATTTTTGATCACTTCATGGAATGAGCAGCTGGTCTGACAGATATTCCGTGGTAACTAATGATATAGTGCATTGCTGTAGCGGTGGCAGGTCCATATCCAGTATACGCTCATGTGCCAGTGATCTGCCTTCTTAATAAAACTTTCTTTTCTTTATTATGTCTTTTAGACCTGTGTAGAGCAGTCTCTGCTATAGCTGTTTACTAGCATTGCTACTTGCTCTTTTTGCTCATGCTAGACAATAGCCAGCCTGCCTTCTTTTTATATATATATTACAGAGGCAAGAATATGTGTGCTCAGTCCTATTTCTTGGCTGCATTTATGTACAATACAATAAATAAACCATGTTAAACCTGTTTGTTTGTATTTGTAGGAAAGTATAAGGCTGATCAAACTGTAGTCACTTCTGTAGGTCTGAATACTGGATACTACAGCCTGTTTGCCAGGCACATATTGTAGAGCAAAAGCCATGGGTGGATAAATAAGTAAGTGGGTAAGTAACACAATAAATCCGATTCGGAAGGGTTATTTTAAAGGGGAACTATTGCAAAAATGAAAATTTAATATAAGCTTCATCATACTGAAATAAGAAACTTTCTAAATACTGTAAACTAAAAAGTATGTACGGTTTCTGAAATAATCAAGTTTATCTTCACTATTCTTCTCTCCGCATCTGTTTCTTCTCATTCTCTCTTCATGCAGCAGTTGGGTGTCAGATATTCATTGACAGTTAGATCCAATAGATCTTATAGGGGGCTCCTTTTGCCTAGAAGATGTATTAGAGCTCACTCTATTAAAATCACCAAACATCACGTCTCTCTACATACAGAATTTGTGCAAAAGGCAAAGTAAACTTTGTCATCTCAGCAGTATCCGAATACACAGTGTGACAAGGCAATGTGGCTCCAGCTTATACAGATATCAGAGTGTCTCTGAAGTAGTCCAGGTGTGTAAAGAAAAGTTCAGTTGTATGAAAAAATATAGTTTTCCTACTGTATTCGCTGGAGCAGTTAGCAGCTGCCAGTCATGGAGCTGCCATTAAAAGGCAGTTATTTTGTTAGATTTTGTTTGTATTGGAATCAGCTATTTAAGTGAGCTCTAATACATCTGCTAGGAAAGGGAGCCCCTATTGGATGTAACTGTCAATGAATATCTGACACCCAACTGCTGCATGAAGACTAAATGAAGAAGAGAAACAGATGCTGAGAGAGGAATAGTGAAGATGAACTTGATTATTTCAGAAACAGTAAAGAATATTTAATTGATTGTATTTAGAAAGTTTCTTATTTCAGTATGATGAAGCTTATATAAAATTTTCATTTTTGAGGTCGTTCAGCTGTTTTACTAATTACTGTAACAATGTTTGATACTTTGCTAAAACAGAGCTTTAAATGAACAGTTCAGTGTAAAAATAAAAACGTTGTAAATAGATAGTCTGTGCAAAATAATATTTGTTATATAGTTAGTTAGCCAAAAATGTAATATATAAAGGCTGGAGTGAACAGATGTCTAATAAAACAGCCAGAATCCAACTTCCTGCTTTTCAGCTCTATAACTCTGAGTTAGTCAGCGACTTGAAGGGGGGCCACATGGGACATTTCTGTTCAGTGAGTTTGTAATTGATCCTCAGCATTCAGCTCAGATTCAAAAGCAACAGATATGACCCATGTGACCCCCCCTCAAGACTCTGATTGGTTACTGCCTGGTAACCAATCAGTGGAAACCAAGAGAGCTGAAAAGCAGGAAGTAGTGTTCTGGCTATTATGTTAGACATCTATTCACTCCAGTCTTTATACATTACATTTTTGCCTCACTAACTATAATAGAAACATTTTTTATTTTGCACAGCCTATCTATTTACCCAGTTTTTATTTTTATACTGAATAATTCCTTTAAGGAGGTTGTTAACCTTTGAGTTAACTTTTAGTATTAGTAGAGCGTGAGATTTTGAGACAATCTGCAATTGATTCCATTTTTTTATGTTTTTTTTTTTAAAGTTATTTAGCTTTTTATTCAGCAGTTTGCAATTTCAGTCCAAATGACCCTAGCAACCAGGCATTGATTGGGACTGGGATATGAATAGGAGAGTGTAAAATAGAAAAAGGGAGCACTTGCTGACCCTTGGAGGAAACTTTGCTGTGCTGCTACGTGAAACCACTCGAGAAATGAAATGTTCCAGACAAAGTTCTTAGACATGGAGCACCAGCGGCGGTAAAATCACTGCTTTATTGGGTAATCTTTAAAACGTTGAACAACAAACTGTGCACTTTGTTCAAGGTTGTAAAGATTACCCAATAAAGCAGTGATTTTAACGCTGCTGGTGCTCCATGTCTAAGAACTTTGTATGAATAGGAGAGGCCTGAATAGCAATAACAATATATTTGTAGCCTTATAGAGCATTTGTTTTTAAGATGGGGTCAGTGACCCCCATTGGAAAGCTGGAGTCAGAAGAAGGCAAATCATCGAAAACTAAAAAACAAAACAAACAATAGAGGCCAATTGAAAAGTTGCTTATAATCAGTTACTCTATAACATACGGAAAGTTAATTTAAAGGTGAACCAACACTTTAAGGTTTTCTTTGGTTCAATCCCCCAAAGCGGATGATCTGCCCCTGAACTTCCAGACACACCCCATCAGGAAACCTGTTCTTATTGGTCAAATAGAATATTTCCTGGTTCTTCACTTGCCTACGAGTCATTATGTTTGTTCCTCACCTATTTATACCAGAGTTGGGCCTCACATTATTATCTTGCATCTACATAAACGTCAAAGTGGAAAGAGATCTGTGCAAAGTGATGTCAGTGATTGACAGTAACACAATAATAAGCAATTGTACAAGTCAGCATTAAGCTGCACCTTTGTCAGCAATTCCAGGCGGGAGTCAGTGTGGAGGGAACTCTATCAGATTTGTACATGGACACACGCCAGTTTCTCCCTGTTCTTCTCTGCAAAATGCACAAACTCGTCAGGTTTAATTAAAATCTGGAGGGAACAGCCTTGCAGACGCCATTAGGTTTTGCTCCAGGATTTTATGCATTTATTCTGCACTCACAAGCCTCCCAGAGCCTGGTGCAGAGAAGCAAGCCCACAACATGATTCAGAGTGGAGGTGGTGTGTTTTATGATGAGGAGCATTTGGCCATAGACGTGCACATTTACCTTCATATCAAACGATCGTTCAGTGCCATCTCCTGACCTGCCACTAACCAGTCAGATCAAATAAAGTAGTAAAAGACCAGATCAGCTGATGTTCTGCCCCTGACAGCAATCGTACGATATCTATGTCTGACAAAGCTGGTGATTCAGTCTCCCACTGAAAATCGTCTGATCGGCAATAGATGCAGAGATATTATCGGCAGCCGACCTGCAAATTGTTTGTTTGTATAAAAACCAGGTGTACTGCCGCCCGTCCACATAGAGGCTACCAATAGCCAATCACAGCACTTACTTAGCACCACCCAGGAATATTTTTCATGTTTGTGTTGCTCCTCAACTCTCCCAACCATTTTCACCTATGAGTAACATTCAGATGGAAGAAATTGATGGTCTACAGGAAGGCAGCCATCAGACGTGATTGTGCTCACTCAGACTATCACATGGACAATGAAATCCGGAGCCAAAACTGCTGCATTACACAGATCCCTTTGTTTAAAACATTGCTGATCTAGAGTTGAAGAGATTATTTAACAAGCTCCATGAAGTTATTTCCGCTCCAATATAAACCTTTTTGCAGAATGTCCTTTTGTCCCTCCAGCTGGTAACAGAAGGCGCTGACCCTATTCTTCTAATACGTGATCTATAAAGTTCTAGTTGAAATGTGTGTGAGCCATTGTGAATTGTACCTACAGCTAATAATTCCTCCGTAGAAATGGCAAATTGCACCTTCATTGATGTAAATACGCCAACACTAAGATTGCAACATAGTTTTAAAGGTGGAAGTCAACTCCCCATGACATTTGTTTTGCCTAAAAGAAAACATAATTCTAAGCAACCTTGCAATATACATGAATTACAATTTTCTATGGTTTTTAAAGGACAAGGAAAGTCTAAAATAGAATAAGGCTAGAATTGCTGTATTTTGTATACTAAACAAACTTACTGCACAACACAAGCCTAGTTAAACAAATAATTTATGCTTTCAAAGTTGGCCACAGGGGGTCACCATCTTGTAATTTTTTTAAACACCGTTGCAAGACTAAGACTGTGCACATGCTCAGTGTGGTCTGGGCTGCTTAGGGATCGTCGTAAATTATCAAAACAGCACAAGTCAAATAATATCTGCCAAAAGCCAATACAGCAAAACTGATTCATAATCAGAATATACAGACTGCACTGGGTCCTGTGTTGTCATGTGATCTAATGTGGATTTTATAAATTTTGTATTGTTTAATAAAAACCTTCTCCAACTCTGCAGAACCAGTGGCTGCAGCAAAATAATCCTCCAAATAGAATCCCAGTTTATCTGTTTAAATCTGGCTCCATGATCTTTGTCCCTGCATCTGGAAACATTAAAGGGGATGTAAAGGCAAAAATAAAATTTAATACAAATCTCTACACAGTCGCCGACTGCTCTACAGGGAAACAAACAAAGCTGCTTGAGTTCTAAAAGGTGAAGTAAGGCGGGGGCTCCCCCTGCTGTTCATAAGTATGATTGTTTCCCTGCTCAGCAGTTAGGGACCATCTGACAATTCCTATCCACAGCAGTAAATGAAGGGACAATTTCACTGCATACAATCAGGTTTCTTATAAAAACAGTACACATTTTTTAATTTAAGTATATTGGAAATAGGTTTCTTTTTCATCAAAGAAAGTAAAAATTATATATATATATATATATATATATATATATATATATATATACATATACACATACATATATACATACATATATACATGTAGAACAGGACAGCTCCCACCTTCAATTAAAGCTACCTTGTAGCTGCCCCTGTGCCCGGAGTAAAATGCAAATACAAAGAGAACAAAAAACCAGCACCAGGGGTCTTTGCAGTGAGGAGAAAAAAAAAAAAAAAAGAAGGTTTTTTGTTCTCTCTCTATAGATATATCTATATCTATAGATATATATACACACACATACATATATATATATATGTATGTGTGTGTGTATATGTAGCTAGCAGTGTTTGTCCCTTTCTATTCTCTGCCCTGGTGGTAAAACATAACAACCAGGAGTTAAGCAATTGTTTATTTTAGAAATAAATGTATATTGGAAAGTTGCATAGACTAATTAGACAAAGTATTATTTGGGGTATGGCTTGTCCTTTAAAAACTGCACATACAGCACTTATGGGGGAGTCTATTCATTCCCTATACCTTTAGACAGAAGAACATTTTGAGTGTGGACTTCGGGACGTTGCCTACAGAGAAACATTTCTTTGATCTAAAACACTATAAAGTAATGCCCAGGAGCAGTGCCTCAATGCAACATAAATCAGAGTAATCCCCATTTCCAGCAAAGTCGTTGCATGAATACCATGAATACTGTGCTGGAATTGAGCAGAGAATGGACTGCACTCTATAGACTCTCACAAAAAGAATGAGCTGCAGTTCTCTACCTGGTCTTGTACAAAGCAACACTTGTGCTTTTCAATCACTAACAAGAAAAGCTCATTTATCCAGATATGTAATTGCACAAACAGGCAGATAAGAAAATTTATTGTGAATCAAAGTATTATATTAAAGGGATTCTGTCATGATTTTTATGATGTTTTTATTTTTAAATGACACGGTTTACACTGCAAATAATTCACTTTACAATATAAAATTTCATTCCTAAACCAGCAAGTGTATTTTTTTTAGTTGTAATATTAGTGTGTAGGTGCATCTCAGGTCATTTTGCCTGGTCATGTGCTTTCAGAAACAGCCAGTGCTGCACTGTGGAACTGCTTTCTGGCAGGCTGTTGTTTTTCCTTCTCAATGTAACTGAATGTGTCACAGTGGGACCTGGATTTTACTATTGAGTGTTGTTCTTGGATCTACCAGGCAGCTGCTATCTTGTGTTAGGGAGCGGTTATCTGGTTACCTTCCCATTGTATCACTTCAACTTGCAATAAAGAGTGACTGAAGTTTATCAGAGCACAAGTCACATGACTGGGGGCAGCTGGGAAACTGACAATATGTCTAGCCCCATATCAGATATCAAAATTAAATATAAAAAAAATGTTTTCTTTTTGAGAAATGGATTTCAGTGCAGAATTCTGCTGGAGCAGCACTATTAACTGATGTATTTTTTTTTAAAAAAATGTCGTCCCATGACAGTATCCCTTAAAAAAAAAGTAATCAAATAGGGAATCCTTTGGAAATTTTAGAAGCACATTTATTGAATGGTAAATGCTTTCATCCTTTGATAAATACACTTCTAAAAATCCCATAGGAATGACTAGTAAGTGGGTGAGTTTTTTCTGTGGTGAGCTCCTATTTCACACTTTGATAAATCTGTCCTTAATTACTTATACACCAGAAGCCAAACATTTCATTTACAAAACAGGCCATAAAACAAAGTCAAGTCACTTATTTTCAGGTTCATTTTTTGTTCTATAAATGCTTCATCTTCTAAACATCTTTCATAACCTCAGCTTGCAAAGGAGCGAGACCTACATAAAACTGGAAATCTAAATTAAAATGGAAAAGAAAACTTGTGGTAATTAAAGGAACAGTAACAAAGAAATGAAATTGTTTTAAAGAAATCACCATCTAATATACTGTTGCCCTGCATTGTTAAAACTGTGTTTGCTTCAAAAACTCGATTATACTTTATATAAATCAGCTGCTGTGTAGCCGTGGGGGCAGCCATTCAAGTTGGAAAAAAGACACAGGATAGACAGAACATAACCGATAAAACGCCATTGTATTCTACAGGGCTTATCTGTTAACCTGTGCCTTGAATGGCTGCCTCCAAGGCGAGTTATTTATATAAACTACAGTAGTCTATTTGAAGCAAACACACAGCTTTTACCAGTGCATGTCAATCCTCATATTTTAATTATTTTGATACAATTCCAGTGTTTGGTGTATCTGTTCCTTTAAGCTGGGCCACTTTTGTGGGGAACCACTAGTTCAGATCAATTAGCTACTTCTGCGTCCACTTCATGCTGGGGGCCCATATTTGCATAGCAGGTAAAGTATTTTAACTTTATGGTGTTACCGGCCCTTTAAGAGTCCCTGCTATTTCAATAGAATCAGACTTACCCTTTAATCATCAGGTGGTGCCTGAGGCTTTGGCAGCGACATAGAAAAACAAACACATGAGCAGAATGAAATCCATGAATGCACATTGGGTTTCCAGCTTTTCCATGAAAAGTTTATTAACAAATCCCTAAACCCCGTCTGTATATTCCTAAACCAACTGGTCTGTATTTGTCGGGGTGTAATAAGTTCCAGGACAGATACGGGATCATGTTAAGCGAATAACTGTAGTGTAAATCCAAATGAAAGCTTTAGTAAAGTGCATCCTTGTTAGTAGCCACACAGCAGCAATCTCAGAAATAATATTTACCTTAATATCCATAAAAAACCCTTTCATGATGAACCAAGAGTAAGAAGCCAAATTTTATATTCCGCCACCTACAGGCGGGGGGAAGAATATGACTACATGAAAGGTTGCATAAAATACAGCAGCGGAACCGCACAGAAAGTCTGTCGTGAATTAAATACGTTCTCTAGTCAACAGCCAAGTCCATTGTTGCGTCACACACGGCTGAAACAGAAGCTCCTCTTAGAATCATTCACAAGTCTGACAGCCAGAGTCCGCGTGGGATAGATACATATGTACGAATATAAAAGTGTCCAGGGGCGGGGCCAATTCAAGGTCTTCTACGCCTAGAGGATTGAAAGAGAAGAAGAAAATAGTTTTCCTAACAACCATACAGATAACTGATGGGTATATTAGTGGTTTCTGTGTTATGTGGGCCTCTATCACATTTTGGTTTGTAAGGCGCAGTTCCCCTTTAACTAATGGTTAATAGATATATTTAGGTTGGCCACTAGGGGGAGCTAGAGGATAACAGTTGTAAGGGAAAGTCCCCAGTGGGTGGAGAATAGGAAGTGATATAAGGGAAGGTTTCAGGAAGTGATTTTTAGAGATGCATCATGGGAAGCAAGATGAGCAGAGGGCACTGCAGCAGTAGAGTCATCTCCTGGAAAAGGTACTGAGCTTAGATAGTGAGAGGTCTAGTGGTGTAACAGTACAGTCTAGGGAGTGTAAGTGAGAGAGGTAACTAGCATAGGTAGCTATGGCCCCAACTAGGAGTGAGTGGGCATAGTGTTCCCAGTGGGAATCCCAGCAGCCAGGGCTTAAGAGGAAAGGCTGATCAGGATTGAGCCAGCCAGGGCCCAAGAGGGGTGCCTGTGAGCCTGTGTCGTCCCCCCCTGGCAGTGTGCTGGGACATTTGAGCCTTGTGAATATTCTGCTGAAGGCCGTGACAAATAAAGTGAATGTGATTGAACTACAACTCTCTGCATCATGTGTTTAAAGGGATCCTGTCATCGGAAAACATGTTTTTTCAAAACGCACCAGTTTATAGTGCTGCTCCAGCAGAATTCTGCACTGAAATCCATTTCTCATAAGAGCAAACAGATTTTTTTTATATTCAATTTTGAAATCGGACATGGGGATAGACATTCCGTTTCTCAGCTGCCCCCAGTCATGTGACTTGTGCCTGCACTTTAAGAGAGAAATGCTTTCTGGCAGGCTGCTGTTTTTCCTTCTCAATGTAACTGAATGTGTCTCAGTGGGACATGGGTTTTTACTATTGAGTGTTGTTCTTAGATCTACCAGGCAGCTGTTATCTTGTGTTAGGGAGCTGCTATCTGGTTACCTTCCCATTGTTCTTTTGTTTGGCTGCTGGGGGGGAAAGAGGGAGGGGGTGATATCACTTTAACTTGCAGTACAGCAGTAAAGAGTGATTGAAGTTTATCAGAGCACAAGTCACATGACATGGGGCAGCTGGGAAATTGACAATATGTCTAGCCCCATGTCAGATTTCAAAATTGAATATAAAAAAAAATCTGTTTTCTCTTTTGAGAAATGGATTTAAGTGCAGAATTCTGATGGAGCAGCACTACTAACTGATTCATTTTGGGGAAGTATCCCTTTAAAGGTTAAAGGGAATCTGTCGTCATTTAAAAAAAATAATTTGGAGGAGAGAGGTCACATGGTTTGCAGGGAAGCAATTACTTTCACTTTCCCTAAGTTCTGCTCTACAGCTGCACTAGCAGCCCCTCCTCCCACAGACACTATCAAAGCTCCTGCCGTTCTGTAAATTTGATCTCTGCTTTCCTTTGGAGGGGGGAACTTTCTCTCCTTGCTGCCTTCCTAGTTTGTTTTACTGGTTACTAGATGAGGTAAAGGAGCTGTGAGTTCCCTCTACTATCCACCTCACACACACTGCGCTCCTTTCCTGCCTGCAATACTTATTTTTTCATTAACTACTTACTGCCTCCTTTCTCCTGAGCTATTTTAACCCTTCCTAGACTTCCTCCTAAGTTTTCCTGGTTTTCAAGTATGTCCTCCTTATTTTATCCTTTTTTTTCTATTCCCTGTCATCAGTCCTGGGAGTGTACTCCTGTGTTTCTACCATTCATTTATGTGTAAACAAATATAATAAACTATCTATATAAAATATTTTTTCGTGGGGGCAGTGATCACAGGACTATCTTATTTCAGTCCTTCTGAAGTGGTGTCAGTGGGAGCTTATCTTGATTCCTGCCTACTGTTCAATTGACAGGCTCAGCAGACAATTCTCTATTTACATTACAGCAGCTTGTAGGAGGGAGGGGTAATGACATCACTCCAACTTGCAGTGCAGCAGTAAAGTGTGACTGAAGTTTATCAGAGCACAAGTCACATGACCTGAGGGCATCTGGGAAATGTCAAAATGTCTAGCCCCATAGCAAATTTTAAAATTAGATATAAAAAATCAATTTCTTGTTTTGAAAAACGGATTTCAATGCAGGATTCTGCTGTAGTAGCACTATTAACTGATACATTTTGTAAAAAAACATGTTTTTCCACGACAGTATCCCTTTAAGTAAACCTTAAAAATAAGTGACTGTAAAATTGATGAGGGTGCTATTCTAAGCACTTTTGCAATTTACATTCATTATTTTTTCTTTTTAAATTCCAAGATATTAAGGGATACATGTACTGTTAATATGAATGAATTTTGTTACAACAGCGCCACCTGTTGGTCATTTTCCCACCAGTCTGACCACCAAGTAGTCAAGGAAGTTTTCAGGAGAAAGAAAGAGGCTGCTCTGATGTTCTTCTGCTTAGGAAAACAATTAGAAACCTTTCTTAAATCTTTCCTAAGCAGAAGAACATCAGAGCAGCCTCTATCTTTCTCCTGACAACTTCCTTGACTACTTGGTGGTCAGACTGGTGGGGAAATGACCAGCAGGTGGCGCTGTTATAACAAAATTCATTCATATTAACAGTACATGTAACCTTTAATATTTTGGAATAAAAAGAAAATAAATAATGAATGTAAATTGCAAAAGTGCTTAGAATAGCCCCCTCATCAATTTTACATGCAGTTATTTTTAAGGTTTACTTAACCTTTAATGGAGGCTATAACCTACAGGGAAGGTTGGTAATCACTTTTACAAATGGACAAGCTTGCATCCCCCTTGCCTGTTCACACTGGTGTAGTAAGAGCAACTGGTAGGGGCACTTCAACAACTTTAGAAGTGGATCTGCATCCTCTATAGTTATGCCAGCGTTGCTTCTTAGATTAAATAGAGAATCACTAAAGCAGCACAATTTGCTCCAAAGTAATGCAGAGGATAGGGAATGACTAATCATAACAAGGGTTTAAGCAGTTCCCATTAAAGGATTGTCTATGAGGCTGTTACTTACTTGGACATTGCGTGGTGCTCATATCCAGGACCCAGATTTGATCCGGCTCTCATCTCTACTGCAACGGAACACTGGTGAGAAAGATAAAAGAATCAGGCAACAGCTCTCAGCACCAGGACCCTCACACAGTACAACTTAACCATTGGCGACTGCAAAACCCACCGACACCACACACTAAGGAGCACATTTAAAAATAAAAAATGACATGATTTTTGGGGGGGGGGGGATTACGTACACAACTTTTCCCATCATTTTGCACATTTGTGAAGAATCAAGACTAGGGTTAAGGAAAACTGTGTAAAGTTGTGGCAAAAAAACATGGAACCACAATCAGTGGTCAGCCCTTAAAGGAACAGTAACATCAAAAAATGTGTTTTAAAGTAATGAAAATATGTAGTGTTGTCCTGCACTGGTAAAACTGATCTGTTTGCTTCAGAAACACTACTATAGTTCATATAAACAAACTGCTGTCTAGCAATGGTGGAAATTAAAATGGCACAGGTTAAATAGTGGATAACAGATAACACCATTATGTTCTACAGAGTTTATCTGCTGTGTAACCCGAGCCTTTTCTCATTTGAATGGCTGCCCCCATTGCTACACAGCAGCTTGTTTATATGAACTATAGTAGTGTTTCTGAAGCAAATACACCAGTTTTACCAGTGCAGGGCAACACTACATTATATATTTATTACTTTAACACTAATTTTTTGGTGTTAAAGGGCACCTATCACAGCCAAAATCAAACACATATTAACAATCTGACCAGTACAAGCTAAACACGTTTAATCAAACTACAGATATAGTTTTTTGAAAAAACTGCAGGTTTTAAAAAAATCCCTTACTTTGTCAAATGGGTTCTTTCACTGAGGGAGGCCATATTGAGACTCTAACAGAGACTCTAATGTGCAAATTTCAGGAGCATGCTCAGATTGTAACACTGCTTTGAGTATTTTACCCCGAATGCCTTGTTTTTGTAAACTCCTCCACTAGAAGTATCCACTAGAAGTGCTGCCACCTGCTAACTTCCAGCAGGTGGCAGCACTACTGTACAGCAGCTAACACACAGGTTTGGCTGATTTGAAAATAGCTTAGAAGGGTTGATAAGCAAACAAGGAATTTGAACTGAGCATGTGCGAGATTTCAGAGCTGCAGTTGGCTGGGAAGATATAGGTAGGAGGAGCCAGTGAAATCCAAGATGGCTGCCTCAGCTAGAACTGCAGGGGAGATAGGGGAGATCTTGCAGAAGGTATAGTGAGCTGATCATTTACATTATACAAACAATTCTAACTGCTTTAAAAATTGGATTTCTTGAACTTTCACATAGTGTATTTACTTAGTAAATGATTTTGGTCATGATTGGTGCCCTTTAACAAATGTGGCCCTTCTCTTGCAGTGTTTTGAGTGATCTCCCTCGCTCCCATCTATGAACTAATTTTGAAATGACTTTGAATCAGATCAGATGTATTTAATCAAGTCTAATTGAAGAAATTATAACAAAGTTGATGGTTATTTTCTCAAATCCAGCATTCCACGGAGGCTCCGCCCTATTTGAGAAGTGAGGAAAAAACTGAATATCCAATTTGCATTGATAGATTAGACTCGTTAATTAGATTAGGATCATATTAAAAAACTGGATTTCATGATTGTGATCATTTGTCTCAATGCAACATCAGTCGCCAAAGTATTCATGAACAAAGGGGGTGAGCTTTATTAAACTCAACTCTTACTTCAGTCTAAAGGTGGCCATAGACGTCACAATTACGAGCTTTCTTGGAAAAGATTTTTCCAAGAAAGATCGTTCGTTTCACACGTGTAGAGCTGAATCGTCAGATATAAAAAGTAGAAACAATAGAATTTGACCTGTATCTGAAGATTCAGCACCAACAATGGCCGATGTTTGAGTCTCCTCAAAGGCACTCGATCATAATTTTCCATCCAGCCAGATCGATGAGCCGACCGATATCCAAGTCTTCTGCCGACATCGTTCTGCTCTTTTCCCCCCATACACACATCAAATATCGTACGAACATTCGTTTCATACAATATTATCCGCGCGTCTAAGGCCACCTTAATTCATTGTGATGTGGCCACATTTATTTCCAGTTTATATTTGGAGATTCACAACGAAGAACTAAAACTCACCCTGGTTTCTACATCAGTCCACTCTGAATCGGTCGTTTCTGCTTGTGGGGGCTGATTAGATGGGGACGATCTACGTTTACGGCTACAAAAAAAAACAACAAAAGTTAACATATTATCCAGCAGAATTGGGTATTTACATGTTAGTGCTCAACAGGTTGACCTCAAACTAACTGACCCGCCTGAAGGTGGAGACTGTTGCCTGAGTGTTTCAATGTCTGTGAACTGCACGGATTGGCCGCCTCCACGCGTTTTGAATACATCGCCCTTGAGTAAAGAAATAGAAGGGAGAGTTTCGATTAAATCCCAAGGAGGCCCGTCCTTCTCTTACACCACTAGTGCTCACCAACATGTGAACCAATGGAAACCCAGCGCAACAAGAACAAGGGCCAATGAGCCGCTCACAAGCAAACAAACCTGGACTTATCTGTATTTGTGCACAACAGCGACTGGGAATTTCATGGGGCAGATTTTTCAACGTTTGAGAAATATTTCTGATTTTCCTCATCAATAACTTTCACCAATTGTCTCAGGTATAGAGTTATCTGAGGAACTGCTTCTTAAAGGAACAGTAACACCAAATATTTTTAATGCTTAAATCCCCCCAAAACAGCTATAATAATAGGTAAGGCTTACTTTCCTTTTAGGGATGTACCCAATCCACGAATTAAGTCTTTTTCAGCAGGATTAGTTTTCGGCCGAATCCTTCTACACAGCCAAACCGAATCCTAATTTGCATATGGGGATGGAAATCGTGTGACTTTTTGTCACAAAACAAGGAAATCTTTTTTTTATACCCTTCCTACCCCTAATTTGCATATGCAAATTAGGATTTGGCACTCCATAAAATCTTTCACAAAGGATTTGGGGGTTTGGCCGAATACAAAATATCAGTGCATTCCCATTGGTTTTTTTTTTTCCAAATCTTCATCTTGAATTTGACGTTTAAAGTGCCCCATAGGATAAAGGTGAAAAGGAGATGGCAGCTTGAATTCCTCTTTGCGCTGAACCGGACGTCAGCTTTGTATCAATAACCTAAAGATTTTTTCCAATGTCTGCAGCTTAATATGTGCTCACATCATTCCCCCAAAAGCTGTCCGAAGGAATAGAAACATAAATGTGAGCTGCAGACACTGAAAAAAAGCTGAGGTTATTGGTGTGACACTGACTTCTGGTTCAGAGCTCAGAGGAATTCAAGTTTCCGTTGCCTTTCTCCTATTGTATGTCAAATTCATGCTGAAAATGTGAAAAAAGCCAAGGGGAAGTAAACCTTACCTATCATAATAACTATTTGGGGGGGGGGGAGTGAATAAGTATTAAAGGAACAGGAGCACCAAATTGTTTTTAAGTTATGTTGGTTTCCCAACTGGAGAATTCTGTAGCAAGTGATCATTTTATAAAAGAAATGCTGGTGTGACCCATCGGATAGACTGATCTCTTGGAACTGCCGAGATGTTTAGACAAGAAAACGGATATCGGAAAACTCCATTTGTGGCAGAAATATGAAGAGCAAACCAACGAGAAGTCTCAGCCTTTATTCAAGGGATACGAACACTAAAAAAACCCTGAAAATAGGAATGTACATGAATCTATAGATCATGATTGTTTGTCGCTGATGGGGCTGCATTTGTAATTGTAAAAACACCAGCAAGTACTTTTATGGCAAAATGATAAAGCTCACGCAAAGCCAATGTTACAATATAAAAATATAAAACAAAGTTTAATTTCAGACGTTGGTATCTCCTTATTCAGTGAATTAGTCCATTAGTTAATACCAGGCAAATAAGACTCTTTGTGATACTCAATTATAGATGGACCAGACCATTCAGTCAGTGAAAGGGGGGTACGTGTTCCAAATGTTAGGATCGGTTTCCCCACTAGCAGCTTTTTAAAGTTGAAAGCGGGTTGGAAAATGGTACAATTTGTTAACATGACCCAGAAATGTTACCTTGTACAGCTGTAAGGAAGAGCAATGCCCACACTCCCTCCTCCCTAAACTGTGTATTACCTTAATAAGTTTAGTCTCAATCTCCCCATCGGAGGCCAGTTGCTGGTGTGTCAGCATATACTTGTCGCATTTTGCCAGTGCCTTTTCGCTGGCTACGGCGACTTTGATGGACTTGGGGACATGGGGTTGCATGACTGTGTCAGTCTCCACGCTATTGGGCGGCTTATGATCCACCCATCTCTCTGTCCCCGCTGAGCGAGAGCGACGGTGCCTGGGGTGGGCCGGGAGTGCGGTCTGAGCAAGTCCAGAGAGCAAATCAAGACAAACATGGAAGAATCAGTAATCAATTAAACCCACACGTGTATTAACAGAAGCAGTTCAGAGGCCTGGTAACTGAATGTGTACGGCTTATCTAGTGGATTGCTCCAATGAAAGGGGTTGTTCACCTTTAAATGAACTTTTAGTATGATGTAGAGAGTGATATTCTGAGACAATTTGCAATTGGTTTTCATTTTTTTATTATTTGTGATGTTTGAGTTATTTAGCTTTTTATTCAGCAGCTCTCCAGTTTGCAATTTTTAGTAAGCTTGTTGCTAGGGTCCAAATCTCATTAGCAACCATGCATCGATTTGAATACGGGCCTGAATAGAATAGAGATGCACCGAATCCACTATTTTCGATTTAGCCGAACCCCCAAATCCTTCGCAAAAGATTTGGCCAAATACTGAACCCTAACTTGCACATGAAAATTAGGGGTGGGATGGGGGGGGAAACATTTTTTACTTCCTTGTTCTGTGACAAAAAAAGTCATGATTTCCCTTCCCGACCCTGATTTGCATATGCAAATTAGGATTCGGTTCGGCCGGGCAGAAGGATTCCAAATCCTGCTGAAAAAGGCAGAATCCTGGATTCGGTGCATCCCTAGAATAGAAAGAGGAGTAATAAAATTTGGAACATCAAATTTCTAGCCTTATAGAACATTTGCTTTAGATGGGGTCAGTGACCCCCCATTTGAAAGCTGGTCTCAAAGAGTTGGAAGATGGCGGCAAATAACGCCAAAACTATAAAAATTAAGAAAAATTGAAACGTTAGAATTGGCAATTCTATAACATTCCAAACGTTAGTGTAAAGGTGAACCAGCCCTTTAAAGTGCCAAAAATGGGAAACACTCACTAGGGCGGGGCCATATCCCTCCAGCCGGAGTCACAGATATACTCGGAGTCACAGATATACTCTGCAGAGAAAACTCAATGTATAGATATGTATAATAAAGTGGAGGCAGTGGGATTAAGACTGGGACATGGGCATTTATGGGGGACAAACTGTAGAGCTGTTTAGTGTAAAAAGGATTGTGTAGTTACCAGACCTGCTCACTGCTTATATCATACAATGATTTGCCTTCATTTAATCACAATTGTAATGGCATGCAGTTAAATTCAATATAGCAAAGCGGCAAGGCTGAAGCGGTTGCTCCTACGTAAGTAACAATCTACTTCCATTTCCCTAATGTGATCACAATCCAGTTCAGAACTTAGAATCACCGAGAGATTTGTACATCCTTGAGGAATCACTGGAATAGCGACAAAGTTAATAAACCCTTGGACATCAGGACCCAAACCAATCATTTTTATTTAATCTGCATGCAAAGGACGGGCAACCCATTTATAAGGAAAGACACAAGGACAATATATGTCAGAGACTGAAAGTAGTAGTTTTTGGGGTACAATGATGGACAGTTAAAGGGACAGTAACACAAAAAAATATGAAAGTGTTTTAAAGTAATAAAAATATTATGTACTGTTCTGCACTGGTAAAACTGACGTGTTTGCTTCAGAAACACTACTATTGTTCATATAAACAAGCTGCTGTGTAACAATGGTGGAAATTGAAAAAAAAAGTCTATATGGCACAGGTTATATAGTGGATAACAGATAACACCATTATGTTCTACAGAGCTTATCTGCTGTGTAACCTGAGCCTTTTCTCCTTTGAATGGCTGCTCCCATTGCTACACAGCAGCTTATTTATATAAACAATAGTAGTGTTTCTGAAGCAAATACACCAGTTTTACCAGTGCAGGGCAACACTGCATTATATTTTTATTACTTTAAAACACTTTCATTGTTTGATGTTACTGGTCCTTTTAAAGTGTGATTTACCTTTAAATTGACTTTTAGTATGATGTAGAGAATGATGTAGAGAATGATATTCCGAGACAATCTGCAATTGGTTTCCCTTATTTTATAACTTGTGGTTTTTCAGTTATTTAGCTTTTTATTCAGCAGCTCTCCAGTTTACTCCAATTTCAGAAATCTGGTTGCTAGAGTCCAAATTACCCTAGCAACCATTCCCTGATGTGAATAAGAGACTGGAATATGAATAGGAGAGACCTGAATAGAAAGAGTACTAAAAAATCATCAAAAACTATATATAAAAAAAAAAAAAATAGACCAATTGAAACATTGCTTAGAATGGGCCATTCTATAACATACTAGAACTTAACGGAAAGGTGAACCACCCCTTTAAGTAGAATCTGTGCCCCCAGACAGGCCAGGAAGCCAAACTGAAGGGAATTTAGGGTAATCGTGTATACACTAGATATTCTTCTAATTAAGTGTCTGCTCTCATAGACCTGTAACCTTGTTATAAGCCAGTGGGACAAAATGCTGGGCCTTAAAATAGGGTTTTGAAACCAAGTCCAAAAACCAATGGTTTTAAAGGAGAACTAAACAAAAAGTGAATAGGATTATTTTACATGCTGTTAAAATAAAGGAATTGGGTAAAATACCCTTTTCTATAGTTATTAAAAATTCTCCCTGTTGGGGTGACTTGCAAGGGAATAGTTCAACACAAAAGTCTGAAGAAACTAGGGATGCACCAAATCCACTTTTTTGGATTCAGCTGAACCCCTGAATCATTTGCGAAAGAATTGGCCGAATACCGAACGGAATTCTAATTTGCATATGCAAATTAGGGGTGGGAAGCGGAAAACACTTGCTTCCTTTTTTTGTGAAAAAACTAGGATTGGGTTAGGTCGGGCAAAAGGATTTGGCCGATTCCTGCTGTAAAGGCCCGAATCATGGATTCAGTGCATCCCTAGAAGCACCAGACAATCTTTTTCTTGAGGGTTACACTAGACTAGAAAATAGTCACTGCCACTATTCCTTCTTTCTGTTCATATAACAAAAAAGTTCATTTAATCCATCAGTCAATTAAAAGGAATTAATAAAGTGTAATAAAGTGCAAGTGCTCCAATGAATTGTAAATAATTAGTGAATTAGGCACCTAATTTGTACATCAACACAAAGTGACTTGGTGCTTAATAAATCTCAGGACATTGCTGCTGGTGACCAAAGTGCTTGTGCCAATAAATTAATTAGACTGGTTAATTAATTGGATTATTGTTTCAGTGATCAAAATGATGACTTGCCTGGACTTAAAAATTACATATGAAACTGGAAAATGAAAAGGGTGTGGAGGTATCCCAAGTTCTACCAACTACAGTTGTGTTTCTATCTATTGCCCTTTGATACCATTTGGGACAGTTTAACCCTTAAAAAAACGCAAAACCCCAAGGACCATAGAAAGGAAGGAAGACGTGGAGAGAAGATACAATGAGAATGTTACACTATATCTTCTAATATCCTCATATTTTGCAACAGGGGGAACTTTATTATAATACACAGTGAGTCATGTGACAGAAATGACCACACACACACACACAAGTTTCAACTGGCCCACAAGCTTCCAAGCTGGTCAGGCAGATGCAGGAGACAACCAATGACTTGGCTAACATGGCACCTGACTTTTAAATGAAATGCTTTTGGAAAGATTAAGTCTTAAAGAAATGGAATATCATTTGTCCCTTCATTTTGTTATAAAACGGCTTTGGATCAAGGCAGAAGAACAAGCAAGCAAGTAGTTTCCTCGGACTCATTTGATAGAACATACTGCATTGCCTTGATCATTCCTAGAGGAGGCAGAAATGCAACTGCTGCAATAAGCATGGCTGTATATTTACTAATGGAGCTGCAGTAAATAAAAAAGCGGCTGAACTGTATATGCTGTTGCATCAAGTTATGTGGGGCAATAGAGCTGCCAGAATTTGCACATAACTGGTCACTGGCAATGCACTATGCTACATATAATAACTCACTGACCCTCAAACACTCTTGCTCTTCTAGATCTGCTTGTAGACTGGCTGCATTAACTGCTGGCCTGCTCTGTGCTGAATGACTCTTTCTAGCTTCCTCTGGCTCCTTCCGCCTGCGGCTGGAGCAGCCATTGTTCTGAGGGGTGTGCTGGGGTGTCCTCTGTTCCCACTGCGAGACACATGAGGCCACAGACATGCTGCTGCAGGAATTTGAGCGCCTGTGCAGCTGCAACCGTGCAGGGGTGGCCTGGGCAACTGGGTTATTACCCAGGAGCTAAAGAGACCAAAGACAATTAATCAACATGTCAAAAAATAATGGGGCATCCCATAATGCACTAGGTTTTAAAACAAGACCAGCTCATAAATGATATTCTGTAACCCAGGAGTGCCAATACTTTACTAATGTGAGGCCTACTTTAAGTCCTATTATGATCTTCATCCATAAAATATCATTCAGTGCCAAGGAAAATATCACAGGTATGGGATCAGTTATCCGAAAACCCATTATCCAGATAGATTCAAATTACGGAAAGGCCGTCTTCCCATACACTATTTAAACCAAATAATCCAAGTTTTTAAAAATGATTTCCTATTTTCTCTGTAGGACCTTGTACTTGAGGCAAACTGAAGATATAATTAATCCTTATTGGAAGCAGAACCAGCCTATTGAGTTTATTTAATGTTTACATGATTCTCTAGTAGATTTAAGGAACGTAGATTCAAATTATGGAATGATCAGTTATCCGGAAAGCCCCACGTCCCGAGCATTCTGGTTAACACGTCCCATACCTGTACTCAAATATTGATTTAAGAGAAAATGTATATTGCTATATTTAACAAACATCTATTTCTAATGTAACCAAATAAATATCGGAAAGACAAGCATGAAACAGGAGAGTGATTTAGACAAGCCGTTTGTTGACAGTGACTTGAGATCTACTGATCCCAATCTACCTTTTGGGCACCCCTGCTGTAACTCATCACTGTTTTTGCTTCAAATCCTTGAGCAGTTTTTAGAAATAAGCTGCTGTGTGAACATACAGTGTTCTGCTGCTATTTACAGAAATTATAAAGTAAGAAGACCTCTTTCAGATAAAATAGGATGTTTGTTATCAAGAAGTAGTTTGTATGTGCTGGATGAACAGATACAAATTTTATCTGGGTGCAGAATATATGGCTCAGGATTTCTGGCCATGGGAAGCAGCACAGCAGACCTTTGCCATAAGACTTGACATACCATTAGCATCTCTAGCCCTTTACACAATTGTCAGAAAGAAATAAAAACAAACATTGATGAGAGAATGGAAAAGTCAGTAATCAGGTACAAGTGAAAGAACCCAGCAATGGACCTACGATGATAAAAATGTGTGTAATACGAGGAGGTACAGACTGTTTTGGCAGAGGGTTAGTATCACAAGGGCAAATAGGCACACAGTGGGGCTTATTTATTAATACTGCACACATTTGTCCCTATATAGCAGGGATCCCCAATCTTTTGAACCCGTGAGCAACATTCAGAAGTAAAAGTAGTTGGGGAGCAACGCTAGCATGAAAAATGTTCTTGGGGTGCCAAATAAGTGCTGTGATTGGCCATTTGGTAGCCCCTAGGTGGACAATGGCCAGTCAACCTAGATTGTGGCTCTGTTTGGCAATGCACCTGGTTTTTATACAACAAAAATGTACCTCCAAGCCTGGAATTCAAAAATAAGCACCTGTTTTGAGGCCACTGAGAGCAACATCCAAGGGGTTGGAGAGCAACATGTTGCTCACGAGCTACTGGTTGGGGATCACTGCTATATAGTAACCACTAGCAATTAGAGATTTGCTTTTATTATTGTTACACAATTCTGCTCTGTTACTACACTTTGAGCCCCAGTGTCATTATCAAGTATTTTAATGTAATGGCACAAGGCCAGTTTTTCCAGCCAAAACCCAAGTCAAGGAAAAAAACCCAGCTTCACTAGTTGTTGCTTCCTTGTACCAGTTACTTTCTGGTCTTTTGCCCCTCTTTTTTCATTTCCCATTAGTGCTCCTTTAACCATCAACAAGATCGGTCTCTGGGATCGTTACTTAGCAGGTTATACACCACAAAGCACAATCTTATTAGCTGAAAAAACATGTTAAATTGTATTCTAGCTTCTTACTTTAAAAAAACAAACTAAAACAAAAAAACTATAAACAAACAAGAGTTCAGCAGACAGAAACAGGGTCTAAATAGAGAGAATACAGAGTTTCTACATATTTACTTGTTTCTCCTTGTGCGGGGAGTTTTTTTTTTTCCAACCTTCCAAGGCTGATGTTAAATATTCAAAGCTTCTAACATCTCCACTTAACCACCAGAGTGAAATATAAACCCACCACCTACAGACAGAGTGACTACCCAAACTTGCAATCATCATCATCATCCCACCCAATACACCGCATTTGTTGTGGTAATACATACAGGTGCAGGTGAAGGTGAAACGGATCTGACGGGTACCCTCGGCTCTCTGTCCTTCTCCCTGGGTGGCCTCTCTGGCTTATCGCTCTTGGTTTCTGTTACAATTGCTTTGAGTTGTTTGAGCTTCTCATCCTTTACCCAGAGCTTGTTTTGCATCTCTATCTGTTTGGCTGCTACTCGCCGCTCCTATGGGAAATAGAAAGCACAAATGAATAGATTTTTTAAACATTTAGTAGCTTGTGCAATACATTGTTCTAAATAAAGCAGAACAGAATAACTGTACAATGACTTTAAACCACCTTTTTGGCTCTTCACATGGTGGTGAAAGTGGCAAATCAACAGTTTATTCCTCAAAGTTAGTAGCCTTATTAGCTAATTCTAGGAAAAGGAAACCTAAAATGACTTGGGGTACAAAGTTGTGAGGCATCTGTCCCAGGGTACTTCATATGTTTACTGCCATACCACAATCTTTTTCCAGCCTCCCTGCTATCCCTATGGCGGCAGTTGGTGAGCAAATGTCAAGTACAGAACTTTTTTTCTTTTGCAAATTCTGCACTGCGCATTAACCCTTCCAGAACTGGGAAGTCACAAAAAGACAGTGCACTGCCTTCAGCATAAGTTCTGAGGCTATGTATATTGAAGGAGAGTTAGAACCCACTATGCATTATAGATGAAGGGTACTAATTTCTTTATCCCATTCTACAATATTCCTGTTAACTGTGCTGCATCTATGCTGTGTTATGTGCGCAGGCTATAAACACAATAAGTGGTACAGCTAAGCCTGTATATTATTAAATTTATATTTTAATGTATATTATATTTAATTAAACTGTGCCAATCATTTACACTTTTTCTCACCCACTGTGAGAGGCTGATTATTCAGGGGGTATAATCAATACTAAACCATAAGTCTTGCAGGCACCAAACAAGTTACTTTTGGCAGATAAGTCAATGTCACCCTATGAATAGCACTGCACTGGATACGTACACATTCTTTCTCCCATTTCATAGCATTATCAGTCATCATTCCCTGCAGACGTGCCTCCAGCCTCCTCTTATCAGACAACTGGCGCTGCAGCTTGTGCTGATGATTGTCCAAGTCTTGTTGCATTGTGCGTTTTTCATCCTCATAAATTGTTGTAGTCTTCTCCAAAATATCAATCTAAGAAAATAGAAAATGGGTCTCTAAAACATTCTAGAAATGACCAGATATACAGTAGCTATTGAATGTCTGCATTGTCTCTAAGCAAGATATTTGCCAACTTGCCTTATATTCCAGTGTCTTTATTTTCTTGTCGAGGCGATCAATTTCAGATTTCTGTGAGGCTATCATCTTGTCCTTTTCGGTCATTTTCCCCTGTGCAAAGTTTTCTTTGGCTGTAACTACACCATTCAGGTCTTGCAGCATAGCTCTAAAGGTACAAACTCAAGAGACAGAATTAAATAATGTAATATAAATCCAAATTTGCAATTAGAATCATTAGGAGTTTGGCATCAAGTCATCATATGAAGAACACGCAACATTCAAAGCAGAATTCACATACAGAAAGAGAAGATTTTTCCCCCATCATTTTGTAAGGTAAACTAATGCATTAATACAATGCATTCTTAGCCTGCACTATTTTAAACTCTGTATAACTGCCTTTACGAAATATATCTGGAAGTGACTTGGCACAGCCTGAATACTTGAAAGCATTTAAAAAATATTGGATAGGAAAACTATAATAAAAAAAGTTTTTCGCAAGTATTAATCTCAGGCTTTACAATAGGCAAGAGTTAACACAATCAGATAAATTGGTTAGTGCAGTATGAGATTGTAATTTACCATTTTTATTAAACTCTTCAGCCATCATCTGCCTGATCCTGCGCCTTTTCTCCAGGACCTCAATGAGTTTTGGGAGAGTCTGATCATCATTAGCATCCAAAAGCTCACAGGATGGGAGAGGAGGAAAGCTTTGTATCAGAATCTCCACTACTGCCTGGTCTTCTGCATCTGTTCCAATTAGGAGACAAGAAGAATAAATCAGAAAAACCACAGTAATGAAATGGTTGCCAAAAATTATTCATCAATATTACTCTTGCACAATACTAAACACAGTTAGTCATTGAGTAAAGAGAAAACGGTTTGCCTGGAAGGGCGACTGCTTTCAATATCTGCCACCTGTTTGCAAACTTGAAAATTTCTCACTCTAATGGAGGTTCCAGGGTAGTGGCTTTTCTTGACTCAAAGAAGGCGTTTGACTCCGTGGTGCGGAACTACCTCTGGGAAGTGTTGAACAAATTTGGCCTGGGCACCATATTTATTCAATGGGTCAAACTCCTCTATAAAACTCCATTGGTTTAAGTTAGATTTAATGGTTCAGACTCTCTTTCAACTACGCAGGGGCACTAGGCAAGGATGCCCCCTTTCCCCAGTACTATTTGCCCTAGCAATAGAACTACTGGCCATCATGATAAGGGAAAACCCAGACATAAAAGGGTTTCAATATGCCAACATCAATGAGAAAGTGTCCCTTTTGCGGATATCCTAGTATACTTGGCTGATCCAGCCGCCTCTCTATTATCCCTCTTAAAATCAGTCCAGGAGTTTGACAGGTTCTCTGGGGCTGCCCCAATGGCTACACAGCACGTTGTTTATATAAACTATAAAAGGCTTTCTTAAGCAAACACATACCTTTTACCAATGCAGGACAACAGTACATTATATTGGAATTATTTTAAAATTGTTCCTTTAAGAAGCTTAACAACATCATTTATGCCTTTTATTTGGGCTAACAAAACAGGGAACGGCTGACTGCTCCTATTCCAAATGGAGGTCTGCCCTGCCTCATTTTTACTTTTACTACTTGGCCTCCCAAACCAATTATCTACAATGGGGTGTAGCCCCGAACCCCTATAACCCTAACACAGACCTTCAGGCCTCTACACTACAGTCTATCGAGGGCAGGTTCCCATATAGGCATCCCTCTGAATTTGGCCACCCTACCCAACACAATGCTAACCTTACACAAAGCCTGGGCCACGACACTGAAGTTTCAACAGCACCCCATACCACATCTCCCACTGTGGGGCAACTCACGTCTGATCTAGTTCCCAACGGATACTTTCTTACCTGCCAGGAGATGCAAGAAAAGTCTCCAAACCAGCAGATACAGCTCTTTAGGTACCTTCAGCTCAGGCATGCCTTTGAGGAAGAATTTGGGTCACTATCCCCCATACTCACAATAGTTGTGATTGAGACCACGCTCCACTCCCCCAATCCTGCCAAAGTCCTGTCTACAACCTCTGGGCAGAAACCATCCCTCATCTCAACCAGAAACAGAGAGGAAGCCACAAACTCGGCTTACAACTTCCTTATCTTATTAAGAGACAGGCTTATACAATACAAATTCCTCCACCAAATTTACGTTACACAGCAGACAAGCTCTGTAGAACATAACGGTTATCCAAACACTAACGCTTTAATTTTTTGGTGTTACTGTTCCTTTAAGATGCAGAATGAAAGCAACATAACATACGTACCCCCACCATTAATTGGTCCACCACGGTCCTCCAACCTACGGGTAAGCTCCTCCTTGAATGCCTGGTTTCTGTAGCGCCGTCCTGGGGTCAGACCACAAATGGGTTTGTCTACTGGTCTCGCCACTTCAACTTCTTGGGTCATCTCAGCAAATCGCATTACTTGCTGTTGTAATACAGATTAGGTTGTATTACATTTTTGCAACTGTAATTTATTTCAAGTAGTTTTAGCAAAGGTTTGAGTTCTACTCACCAAGCTCTCTTCATAATCATCAGCTTTTGGGTTGACACATACAATCATACGTACTTTCCCTTCCCCATCAAAGTAATTCTTGAACAGATGAGTTAACTTTGAGTCTCTGTAAGGTACCATCTGCCCAAACAAAATAAAATATTTACACTGAAGCTAAACACAGCAACATGCATAGATGTATGCAAAAAGGGAATTAGTTGACAGTTACTTATATTTGCTCTAACAAAACCTGCCCCAAGCAAAAGCTGTTTTGAACATCCCTACCTTGTTTGTTCCACAGAGTTGATTCTCTCGGAGGACTTCTATGCAGGTTCTTAAAGTCATCAGTGATTGGTTGATATTTCCTGCATTGGTTAGAACAGTTAGTAACAAATTAAAGGGCACCTGCCACCACAAAATATTTCCCTCACCTGAGGTGCAGGCGAATAGTGCTTGCACTCTGATTGAAGCAAACAGAGTTTTAAAAGGATCCCCCCCACACTATTTTTTCCCCCAAGTGTAGGCCTGCCTGTAGTAGCCTGCACCCTCAGTTGGGAAAAAATTTTTCGGGTTATAGGTGCCCTTTAGAATGTAGAGGGCAGTACTTGCACAATGTCAGACCGTACCTGCTTCACGCAGTCTGTTTCCCTCTGCCTTGGTACGGTTTGTCCTTTCACTTCCTGCTAAGTCCACAAGAGAGAGCTGACTCAGAGTGATCTGCTCCCGCTCCTGCATACAACAACCATTGTCATTACAGGGAAACAAAATAAGGCGAAAATAACACATTTTAGTGTAATGGGGCAGCTATGATAGACTAAGGGGGTTATAGATTAAACTCCGAATGCCAAAAACCCGAAAATTTCTCTCTTTTTTTTTTTTTTTTACTATAAAATCCCAATTTTTAGTGAAAAAAAAAAAAAAAAAATACCCCGAGGATGGATAAAGTCAGAATCCAAAAATCTGTCAGCTCAGAACTGCCGAGGTTGCATATAAGTCAATAGTAGAAGTCCTGAAGATATCTTGATCTGTGCTGGGCTTTGTGCAATAATGCGAAGATTTAGTGTTTTTTGGGCAAAAATCAGAAAAAAAATCCAAGTTTTCAGGGTGGAAAAATCAGAAAAATTTGTAAGATTCGTTTTTTTTCCCACTATTTTTTCCCCCGCACAGGAAATTTTCAGGAAAATGTATTGATAAATAAGGGGAAAAACTTGTATGGATTTGGTTGGAGTGGTTTTCAGAAAATAATGAGAAATTCTGACTTTAATAAATAGGCCTCTAGTTGTGCAAGGGACAAATTCAAATGTCAAATACCAAAAACAATAAGCTGGTGGGCCATAAATATCATGTGAAAAGAATAAAGCAGTTCCAGTCACCTGCAGAATATTATCTCCATCGGCATCAAGGGGAGCCTGTGCTAACTTTATAATGAAGACACTATGGGAGCGGCTTGATTCACGATTTAGTTGTGTGTTTGCAATTCGTCTCCTCTTTTGGCCTAAACAAAGTTACAATTAAAAAAACAAAGTTAGTTTTGTACATCACTAATCTGCAGATCCTGGTTTAGTATGCTAAAGTGATCACCTTTCCAGAAGACATCAAAGGCCTCTTCAGTAGATTTAACCTCAACCTCTGTGCATCCAGCCACATACATATTGTGGTTTAGGTCTTCACGCAGTATTCTAGACTGTGGCGGTCTGCAATATACAAGATTTAATAATCTATGACATGAACGGGCAGACCTTAAACATTGAGAGAAAATCACTAAATGTTAGATTGGTGAGCAGAGGGATCAGTCATGCATGATGAATTACTCTACAAAGCTTTACATGAATAAAAAGGGAAGAACAGAAGAAAAGAGCAGCGAATAAAAATAAGCAAATCTAACAAAGAAATGGGGTGTGGGGTGGGAAGCTTCACATAAATTTCACAAAGGTCCACATACATAAAATCTGCATTCCTTCCGGGCGTGTTCCACCTGATAAAGGAATAGGAACATGTTATAGTGACTACACTACAGTATTTTGGCTCACTGCATTGCAACCCTTAGCTGGGCTCAGAGGTCCCTAAAATTTCTTGTGGGGCCTGGGTGGGGGGGATAAAGTGTGTGTGTACATTAGGTCTGAGACAAACTGTCTCCAAAGTGCTATATACAGTATAGTACGAGGCGCCAAAATAAACACTAAATACCATCAGCGCACCTATTGGGTGTTTTTTTTTTAAAAAAAAAACTGGAATCGAATTTGAATAACGAGTCAAATTTAACAGTTTTGACCAAAAAAAAAAAAAACTCAAAAGTTCGAATTTTTCGATTTGACCCTTGATAAATCTGCCCTATGGATGATAAACTTTAGGGATCGATAAACATAAATCACAGAAAACATACTGCTGAAGAGAGATTGCTATTGTTTAGAATTAACTCCAAGCCTAGCTGGTTTTGGAATGGTTCTGGTAGCACCTGGTATCATGGTGGCACACATATGCAATACATTCACAAAAAATAAAAACATGCTAAACGGAGAATGCCTTTTTATAAAAATACATGCAAGTAGATAAATATTGACGTGTGGAAAGGTTTTTACTGCAATCAATTATAGTTCCACTTTAACCAAAGCGGCGCATGTGGCATTAACAATTTCAAATGCAGCAGCCAGCAACAGGAAAGTTTTATATAGTACAATTTATTTATTTAGTGAAACGTTACGGGACCACGTCACTTCCTCTGTGATTACCGAGGAAGGGACATGTGGCCCCGAAATGTTTGATTGTTGTTAAAGTGTCTGACAGCACCATGGAATAAATTTGGAATCAGCCCATTTGCTGCGTCAAAGGTATTGGCATTTTATTTATATTGCATTACTTACTAGCGTGTGGCTTGGCCAGTGCCATTACCGTTTCCCCCATCCATACAGAACATTTGTGAAAGTTTATTTAGTTGCATTTAATAATAAATAACGGGTTATACACATATAGGGCATGCAGTTCATATTTGTTACTCACTTTGGTTTGATGGGATCCAAAGGGATCTCTTCTAACAGGTCATAGATATAGTTATTGTAGATTTCAATATAGGACACAAACACACTGTAAACACTGTCCTCATCAACATCTTCTACTTTGCAGTGTTCCTGAATATTTATCATATCTGCAAACTCTGGATCCATTCGCTGCCTGTGTGTTACACAATTTAGTCAGCAAGGTACTCCGGAAGAGTATGAAAAACCGTATTAAAAGGGTTGTTCACCTTCCATAACTTTTTTTAGTTCAGTTGGTTTCAGATAGAAAACAGAAAGTCACTGGAAAACGTCTTTATTTCTGGTTTACTATGTGGGACCGTTTTTTTAATATTAATATGTAAAGTGGCATTTTTCACCTTCTAAAGCAGCTTTGAGAGGGAGGTCACTGACCCTGTAAACTGTTCTAAATTGATACATTTAGTTAATACATTTCTTATCTTTGTCCCTGCTGAGCTGAATCCCAGGGTTTCATTATAGATGTTAAGTGATACAATAGTTGCCAATATTCCAAAGATGCTGCTGAAAAATGTATCAACTAAATGTTGCAAAATTGTAACCGTTTAGAGTCTGTGCCTTAATTATTGAGCTGCCAGGCTTGAAACACCAGAGACACGAACATTTAACTTTAAACTTAGATTTTGGAAAATGTTAAAAATTAAAAATGGAAAGCAATTAAAAAAAAAAAAAGTAATTCTGGGGAACAATCTGACAACAATTGAACATAAAAAAAAAAAAAGTGTTGGAATGTGAAGAACTGCTTTAAAGAAAATAATAATAATAAATTATTAAAAAATCCATATCTATAGTTACCTGCTCATCGGTGTCCTGGGAATCACCTGCGGCTGGATTTCTTTCTTCTGCCTCTCTAACAGGGCATCCACTTCATTCTGCACATCCATGCCGTTCTTTTCATCAGGCTTAAAAACCTACACATTGTGAAAGAGGTTAGTTCAGACAAAGAAATCAGGACTTATAAGTGCAAAAAATTCACATGACATACATTAGAAGCTGTTTTTTATTATTCCTAAACAATGAAAAATCTTCAGAAAAAAAAATCTGCATAAAAGCTATAGCAAGGGATCAGCAATACAGACTAAGTTGTGCACTGCAACAAATATTTCTAGTGGTATAAACACATACATATCTCTTTGCTTGAAAGTTGCCAATGCTGTTGAATATCATGCTAAGACAGCGTGGCAGGAGTCCACCATCCCCAGGAGAACCGGTCATTGTATGAGTTTTTCCACTTCCAGTCACTCCATATGTGAAGAGAAGCCCTGAAACAGCATTTACAAATAAACGGGTTAGCTGCAGCAGATATTCAATAGAAATTCTCACCACCGTGAACTGACAAAGCTTACCATTTTTAGCCCGGATTAAATCTTCCACTAGAGGCTTGGAAACAACATCAAACAACTCGTTTTGGGTCACCTGAGTCCCAAACACTTGCTTAAAAGAATACTGGGTCTGAAAGAGAAGAGTAATGACATTGCAAGTTATCATACAAGCCAGCATAAAACAGTATGTCCTAAATAAGCAGTGAGCAGCAGACTGGCAACTCTCACCTCTTTGTATTCCCCATTCCGATTGACCTTGCATCCGTCCGGTGGATGTAGTTGCAAAAGGCTCTCATTGATAACCTCAATGCAGCACTCCTGATCAGGGGGACTTAAAGGGCGCACTCTGCAGTAAACCTTTAAAGAAAGATTTATACAAATTAGAACAACTCAAATTTGCATGAGTGACCTTTGGTCAAATGCAGCAAAATGTGAAACAAGCTACAAACTTATTAATCCGTTTTATTTACTAAATATGGTCAGTTTTGAATCTGGACAGCAACCCATATTTTTGCTTTCGTAGTACTGGCGGAGTCCAAATTTGCCCAGTGCTAGTAGATGAGCCATGAAAATCAAGATTTTTGATACTCACCAGTAAATCTGTTTCTCTGTAGTGGAAAGGGGGCACAGGGAACGATGGGGTAAGCCCCATCTCCCGGAGGCAGGACACTTCAATATTAATTTAAGTGGGCATGGCCATCAGGCTTATCCCCCACACACACCATACATTTCTATTCAGTTTGTTCCAAAGCTGCGAACGGAAACTTTAACTTGAACCGTAACAGGTAGAACCGACCTGAGGATTATCTAGTAAGCAACCAAAGAGTAGCTCACCTAAGGGCAGGAATCCCTGTGTCCCCCCTTTCGACTACAGAGAAACATTTAACGGAGAGTATCAAAAATCTTGTTTTCTCCGTCGTTTTAGGGGGACACAGGGAACAATGGGGACTTAACAAAGCAGTCCCAAATACAGCAGGGTTGGAGTGCTTGATAGATTGCATTTTTATTTAAGTACTGACTGCAACACCCTTTGCCCGAAGGAGACCTCGTGGAGGAAAATGTGTCAACCCTAAAGATTTTGTAAACGTGTGAACAGACGACCAGGTAGGCGCTCTGTAATCTGTTTCAAGGAAGCGGACTTAAGCCAGGCCCAGGAAGCTCCCACCACCCTAGTGAAGTGGGCTTTGACTCCTTCAGGTTGTGCACTTCTCCTTGCACTGGGGCTTGATTGACTCTTTAATCCATCTAGATATGGATACTTCTGAGGCTGCCTGACCCCTGTGAGGGCCAGATGTAAGAACACAGACGTCATTTTTTTACTTTCCAACATAGGGAAGGAACAATGATCTCTTGGTTTGCGTGGGATGCAGATTTGTTCTTATGGAGGATAAGTACGAAGGCTCACAGACAGAGCACTAAGTTCAGACACTCTCCTGGTGGAAGATATTGACATGAGGAACACCACCTTCCTTGTTAACCATGTATCATCAACCAAATTCAGCGGTTCAAATCGTGAATCAAGCAAGGCTTCAAGCACCAAGTTGAGGTCCCACCCAGCTACTGGATGGCGGAACAGAAGAGCGATGTGGGCCACCCCTCGAAAGATGAGCGTATTATGTCCTCATTCGCTAATCAAGACTGAACAGACTGACAGGGTTCAGACTTGAAGTTTGAGAAGCTAAGTTTAAGTCCCAACTGTAGTCTTTGTTGTAAAAATGACCGTATCCGAGGGATGACCAGTTCAAGGAAGGGAAATCAGATTATTTACACCTCTTGAAATACAAATGCCAAATCCTCCGATATGATTTCGATGATGAAGGCTTACGAGCTTTCAACATAGTGGCAATAACCTCTTACGTTAGCCAGATGGATGCCTCAACAGCCATCCCGTCAAGTGAATAGTCTGGGTTTGTGATGTACTATCGGTCCCTATTGGGGAAGGTTTGGTCTGGGCACCAGCCGGACATGCTGTGTCACTGACAACTCCTGAAGATTGGTTAACCAGGTCCTCTGCCGCCAGAACAGAGTCACTATCACTGTCAATCGAGACTGCTTAATCCTTTTTGAGAACTCGTGGTACCTTGGGGAGCGGGGGAGGGGAGACATATGCTGGGTCGAAGTGCCAATGCTGTCATAGTGTCCACCCTTGATGCTCTTGGGTCTTCGTAAAGATTGAAAATCTCGCCACCTTGCGATTGGATCTGTAAACCATTATTATCTATGCTTGGCTGTCCCCAAGATCGCCAACCTGATCGAATGTTTCTGGGAGAAGCTCCCACTCCCCTGGATCTAGCCGATTCCGACTGAGGAAGTCCACTTTCATGTTGGACACTCCCAGGATAAGTTTTGCCTACAACTTGATCTCTGTCGAGTGCAGAATCTGTATGGCCTCTGCCAGCACTGCTTGACTTCGCGTTCCTCCCTGGCAATTTATGTATGCCACTGAAGAGGTGTTGCTGCTCTGGATGCGTACCGGCTGTCCTCTGAGCCACTGTGTCCATTGGGCTAGCGCTAATTTTACAGCATTAGATGTTTATTGAAAATTGCCCTTGTACAGAGTGATGTTCCCATAATGCACCCCAGCCCTGGAGACTGGCGTCTGTCGACCTCACCTTCCACTCCGGGATTGCCCATGACTGGCCGATGGCTAAATTGTCTGCCTCATCCACCACCACAGCGCAGCCTGTGACGTTCGAGGTAAGGTTAGGGATCGAGGCATCGATCCCCCTTTCTATGTCGTTAGAATGCTGGCTTGAAGTGGATGGAGATTAATCTGTGCAAATGGAACTGCCTCTATGGCAGAAACCATTGTTTCCAGCCATTGCATTTCCCTGTGTATCGTCGTCTTGTGCTGTTGAGTAAGGAGCTGACTTGATCTCTGATTCTGCTCTGTTTTCCCCCGGGGCAGGCTTACAGTCTGAGTTGTTGTGTCGAAATCTAATCCTGCGAGTGTCATCCTGTGAATGGGGCTTGGATCTCGACCATTGATGGTCCAACCAAAGTCCTGAAGAAGTAAAAATGCCCTTTTCATGTCTTCTTTGGCTCTCAATTCAGATCTGGCCCTGAGAAGGAGGTTGTCCATGTAAGAAATCATGGAGATACCCTGTAGTCTCAGTGTGGCTGCTGTCACCTCTATTAACTTGGTGAATACCCTGGGTGTGGATGCTAGTCCGAACTGGAGTGCCACAATTGATAGTGCCCGGCTTTTTCCCACAGCCCCTACCGACGCAGAAACTACTGTCTTCTGCCTCACTCCCAGCTGACTGCCCGAGCACGCTCATTCTGAGACAGGCGCTGTGAGAGGTAGGCAGGGAAGTCATGTGAGAAGAGGAGGGGGGGACCCCAAAGAACTCTTGGCAATGTCCCTTAAGAAGGGCCCGTGCCACTTACCCCCACACCAGCCAGACCATATGCGTTGAGGTAGACAATGCAGGAACCGTCTGGGTGGTTGTTATAGCCAAGGCTAGAGAAATTACCCCGGTGTGCTGCGCCTCGTAGGGGGTTAACCGTGTCAAACCAGGTAGCCATGTTTTGGTTATCACCCCGGGTGTCAGCTAGTGCTGTCCATCCTCCCGTAAGCAGGACACTTGAAAAAATTAATAGGAATGTATGGTATGTGGGGAGTAAGCCTGATGGCCACGCCCACTTTAATTAATATTCAAGTGTCCTGCCTCCACAGGATGGAGCTTAACCCCATAGTTCCCTGTGTCCCCCTAAGACGACAGAGAAATATAATTACAGCTGAAAACAAAAATCAAAAAAGCAGATGCAGGAGCATCACAAAGAAAATCTTATGTGTAATGAATGAGGAAGCATGTATTATATACGGCATGTTTCTTACTGGTTCTTTCTACAAAACTGACTTGAGTATCTCAGCAAAGGAAATAGTGCTGCAGTGAGATTCCCAATTCCAATATATAATATTAGCTGATGCTACAGGGCTGATTATTAAACTCTGATGATAGCTGCACTGATTTCTGTGCTGCCATGAAGTAATTATCTGTATTAATTACTAATCAGCCTTATATTGAGACATTTCTATTCTATGTGTACTGTATATTGTGAGTGGGTCCCTAAGCTCAGTAAGTGACAGCAGCACAGAGCATGTGCAGTGAATCAGCAGAAAAGAAGATGGGGAGCTACTGGGGCTTCTTTGGAGACACAGATCTTCCCCGCTAAAGGGTTGTGGTTGCCTTAGGCTGGCACAGAAGCACAAAATATAATGCACATCTCTAGCTACTTCTTTAGTTAGGGTTTAGTTCTCCTATTAATGGACTATAGGGTCCTTGTGTATACTTACCCCAACTGGGTCTTTTTGGTTTGTGCTAGAAGGCTTCTTGGGTGGTAGTCTCCGAGGGGGTTTAACTGGTCGCATACTGGGGAAAAGAAAGAATGGTGTAAAACAAACAAACATTTTAGTGAGGTCACTTTCTCAGTTAATGAGCTAGGAGTCAGAGCTCAACTTCAATGTGAATGTCACAAAAAAGATGCAGGTGAATAGAACCTATGGCTGCTGAGCACATTCACCAGATCAGACTACAAATCACCCAAGTTTGCCTCCCAAACATACAGGCTGTTGCTAAAGAATGTTTAGCTGCATCTGCAAATGATTAACCTGTAAACAAAGTGTTTCGACTTCTTGTAATAGGTCCATTAAATCTAGGAGTGGTTTTCTGGCCTTGAAGGAGACATATTGGTTAAATGAAAAAGCCCTAATTTTGTAGGCAATTATAAAATGGTGTTGCTTTTTCATGGTGCTAAAAATTTATATCTTTAAAGGAACAGTTCGGTGTGAAAATAAAAATTGTGTATATAGATAGCCTGTGCAAAATAAAAAATGTATCTAAAATAGTTAGCCAAAATGTAATGTATAAAGGCTGGAGTGACTGGATGTTTAACATAATAGCCAGAACACTACTTCCTGCTTTTCAGCTCTATAACTCTGAGTTAGTCAGCGACTTGAAGGGGGGCCACATGGGACATAACTGTTCAGCAATTGATCCTTAGCATTCAGCTCAGATTCAAAAGCAACAGATATGACCCAGGTAGCCCCCCCCCCCCCAAGTCTCTGATTGGTTAATGCCTGGTAACCAGGATAACCAGTCAGTGTAAAGCAAGAGAGCTGAAAAGCAGGAAGTAGTGTTCGGCTGTTATGTTAGAAATCCACTCACTCCAGCTTTTATACATTACATTTGTGGCTAACTAACTATATAAGAAACATTTTTTTTATTTTGCACAGCCTATTTACCCAGTTTTTATTTTAATACTGAACAATTCCTTTAAAAATAGCCCCTTAATTGGAGCTCCCTATAGATGTTCTCTGGTTCCTGTCCCGGTTTCAAAAGAGGGATGGGCATGTCCTGATGTACCTGCCAGAAGCACAGTAGGAGGGGGACAGCCAATCACAGCCCTGCAGTCACACAAGCAAAGACAGGCTTCAGTTCCCTATCAGGTCCTGCTAGCTGCTGATTGGTCCCTGTCCTACAGTGCAGTGAGCCGAGTGCTGCCAGCTCCCATGCACAGCCTTTTACACATTATTTTTTTTTTTTTTAAGCTCAAGCTCCCCTCCCTGGTCTAAAATTTGGACAGGACAGTATCAGCAATTAAGCCTAGGGTTACCAGATAATGTGAAACTTCAGGGACACCTAATAAATTCATGTTGCAGAGCTGCACCAATTCAATTTGTATTACATTGAAATCAGTGCTGGCTTTCAAGAGGACTCCTTGAATTTCCAATTGATCGAATAACTTTAATTTAGCCAAAGTTCCTCTAACTTAAAGGGGGCAGCTCCCATTCACAGAACTCATTACCATCTAAAATTATAGCTAAAATAATACCATTTTCATTTGCTTTGATCTATTATTGTTCTAACAAAAAAGTTTTTAAACGAGCCAGATTCATTTCCCTCCTCCAAAGATGCCGAATAAGCAAGATAGCCAAGTTTTAAAAGTGTTACATAGTAAGTTAGGTTGAAAAAAAAAAAGACGTCCATCAAGTTGAACCTCTGAACTCTATTTTTACCTGTCTACCTACTAGTTGATCCAGTTACAATGTGATCCAAAAGATGTGCACTAACAGTTGTTACAAATGGATACATTAGTTTCCAATCATGCTCCAAATGCATCAACAAATGTTTGAAATGTCCCTCATCACTAGAGAACGGGTCAGCAGAGCCTCACAGACTTTTCTGCAAGAAGCTCTAGCGCTCCATTTAGAATGGGAATGATTAAAAGGCAAGTTAAACTTTAGTTAAAAGTGCCTTGAAGAATTTCCTATTCTGATATTAGGCATTACTTTGCTAGACACAATATTAACACTAATATAGACTTAAATGGATATTTTGGTCTCCCAAAAGGAATGTTCAGGTCTCGGGAATCCCATACATTTAAATACAGAGCAGAGATCTGCAGTCAGGCCTATTAGAAGCAATGAGTAGTCTTAGCAGTTGAGTGATTTCTCTCTAGTGTAACAGGATACTGGCACTAAAAAAGGATAATGGTCAGGCGATAGCCTCCACAGGGGTTCCAAAAAATGCTCAAAGCAATAGCCAACAAGATGTAACCAAGATGCAGGTGCTCTTTTGCAAATGTTTTGGTTCAGCTCATTAATTCAGTGGTACTGGAAATAGATTCTCAGAAGAAATTCTAACGTTATAGACTGGGAAATACAAGTTATTTGGCCTTAGTGCTGCTCTTTTATTGCGATAAAGCACTGAGTTATATTTTACAATCTACTGCACTGCCCCATCTTCTAAATACAGTTAAAGGGGTTGGTTACCTTCCAACACTTTTTTCAGTTCAGTTGGTTTCAGATAGTTCACCAGAAATAAAGACTTTTACCAATAACCTTTTATTTTTAATGTGTGATTGTTTTTCTAATATTAAAGTGTAAAATTTACTTTTTCACCTTCTCAGGGCAGAGACACACGCTCATATTCGGGGAGATTAGTCGCCTGGCAAAAAGAAATCTCCTCTAGAATGTAAATCGCCGGCGGGATGGCACTTGGAACGCTTCGTTTTCCGAAGTCGCCCGAAGGCAACTTCTGACGATTTCGAAAAAGGAAGTGATCCAAGTGCCATCCCGTCTAACATTTACATTCCAGCAGGCGGGAAGACAGTTCTGGGAGATTAGTCGCCCCAAAGATTTGCCGACTAATCTCCCCGAATCTGACTGTGTGTCTCTGCCCTATAGCAGCTCTGGGAAAGGGGAGTCGCCGACCCTGTAAACTGTTCTAAATTGATAAATTTAGTTTTTTCATTTCTTATCTTTGTCCCTGCTGAGAAGAAAACAAGTTTTATTAGAGAGCTGTTAGAATTGATACAATAGTTGCCAATACTACAGAGACGCAGCGGAGAAATGTATCAACGAAATGTTGCGAAATAGTAACAGTTTAGAGTCTGCGCCTGAATTATCTGTCAGCCTGAAATGCCAGAGACAGGAACATTAAACTTTAAATTTACGTTTTGGAAAAACAGTAAAAAATAAATAATGGAAAGCGATTTCAAAAAAAGTCTATTTCTGGTAAATAATCTGAAAACAACTGATTTGGAAGGTGAACAACCCCTTTAACACATGAATAAACAGGTAATGGAAAGCTAAAATGTTAATTTTTAGAACCTATGTTTAAGAAAAACTGTAAAATGTAGCAAATATAAAGCAACTAAAAGTCATTATGTAAGGTGTACAGGTACTAGATAAAAATGGCAAGTTCTGTGAAAGTGAACTGCTCATTTAACGAGACACTGGGTTGGGCGATGAATTACAGTGGATGAATACCGTTAAACAGATAAAACATGAGCAATTAGTTCCGAGTTAGCTCGCCCTTTAGATAACGTGTAAGTCCACATTTGACAATGATGTGAATGCTACATTAGCCAAACTATAATTGTATTCACCAGGACCAATATGGCTACTAGAGCATTATGTGAATGTTGTATAGATTAGATCCAGACGTGAGCTAATGCATTCCTGAGCAAGGAGAGGCATCCAGTTACACAGACAAACGCCAGACCTGGGCCTCACTACAGCACACTGGAGCTCTGATCAGTCAGCAAATCCTCTCATCGGTAAAACCCCCATCATTAAGAATTCCTATTTTATAGGGGTAGTCTGAAAAGTGCAGGTGCAGATATGAGATCCATTACCTGGAAAGCCACAAAGCTGTCTCCCATAGACTCTGTTTTAACCAAATACTGTAATCTAAATGTTAGAAAATAGTTTATTTTTCTCTTTAATAAGATAATCAATTCTTATTGGAAGCAAAACCAGCATAGAGTTTATTTAAGGTTTACCAGTAGGTCTCTCCAGCTGACGTGAGGTCACCCATTTTGATTAAAAGAAAGGAGGATCCGCCTAAATATTCGGAAGGGGTTTTTTACAGTGAGAGCTGTGAAGATGTGGAATTCTCTCCCTGAATCAGTGGTAAGGGCTGATACATTAGATAGCTTTAAGAAGGGGTTGGATGGCTTTTTAGCTGAAGTGATGGAATACAGGGTTACGGAAGATAGCTCATAGTGCAAGTTGATCCAGGGACTGGTCTGATTTCTATCTTGGAGTCGGGAAGCAATGTTCCCCCACTGAGGCAAATTGGAGAGGATTCAAATGGGGTTTTTTGCCTTCCTCTGGACCAACTAGCTGTTGGCAGGTTAAAATGGAGTTAAAAGGTTGAACTTGATGGATGTGTGTCTTTTTTTTCAACCTAGCTTACTATTTTTAGGTTACATAATTTTCTAGTAGACTTAGAGATTCGGGGAGATTAGTCTCCCGGGGACAAAGCTCCTCCTCTTCTTCGGGCGACTAATCTCCCTGAACTGCCTTCCCGCCAGCTAGAATGTAAATCACTGGCGGGATGGCAATTGGAGCACTTCATTTTCCTAAGTAACCTGACGTTTCTTCGTGAGGCAATTTCTGATGACTTCGGAAAACGAAGCGATCCGAGTGCCATCCCGTCAGGCGATTAACATTCTAGCCAGTGGGAAAGCAGTTCTGGGAGATTAGTTGCCCGAAGAAGAGGCAATTTGTTCTCCACATGTGTCTTTGGCCTTAAGTTATGAAGATCCAATTACAGATAGATCTGTTATCTGGAAAACTCCAGGTGCAATACCTGTAGTTGCCATGAACATCAATGAAAGGCAGACATGGGTAACAGAGCAAAATCTGGAAGGGGAGCAAACTATTTTTATTGTTGCAACCCTCTCAGGATTATCTGTGGCTATTACATACTCTTGGAACCAACATTATGCTGCACACATATCTCTCTGCATCTCCCTGCACTCACACTTCACCTTTAATTTTGCTTGTTTGTTTAAATCACCCCGCTATAATTTTGCATTTAAAATCTAATCTGGTCGCTAGGCAACAAACCCCAGAAACTAAAATTGTCTGAATGACATAATGAAAGATGAACAGGCGAGGCTCTGAATAGAAAGGTAATTGAATAACATGTACAAATAAACCCATTGAGTTAAACAGGTGAAAGGAGTCGACACCTGGTCTCTGTAAGTGCAAATACCTTCAATTCACATCCTATGTGTGTAATTTGCAATGAATTCAGATGCATGCCTCCAGACTGCAGGGTTCAGATTTACAATTGTGCAATATGCAGCTGAATTACTTTTTAGGAAGTGGGTTTTGTGTCCTGTTCTAAAAGGGTGAGGGGGTCATTTAATAAGCAAAACTGAATAAAGAACATATTTAATGCTAAAAAGAGAAAAATAATCTGCACTAAGGAGCAGGGCTTAAGCAGACAGAGAGATGCTGGTTCCACTTGGAAAGTCTGTTATGCCCATGACAGGCCCAGGTTTAATTTAACATGATGATGATGATGAGGGTTTTAGGGACAAAACAGCTCATTAGCAGGAAAACCTGTACTGGCCAACACAAGGAGACTGGGTGCCATGCTTCCCTGCACCTGTGTCACTTCATTATGGCGCCCAGTGTTTATCTGCCCTTTAGAATAAGTGGTGCAAACAGGGCACGGAATGTACAGCTTCCAGTGGGACATTGTGGGTCAAGGGAACAATTATAGAATGGGAGTCTAAATCTGTGCAATACTGTCTGAGCGGGTTCCCTGGGGAGTAAATACAATTTTCAGCAATTTTCAGCAATCACTGGTGGAACAGTCAGATACAGGGATCCATACAGAGGTCCAACTAATACTAGTGCAGCTAATACTTATGTGTGTGACATAGAAATGCTGTGGGACCTCAGTATGGAACAATTGCAGCTAGTCTGGCTCAAGACAGGCCATGTGCACTGCTGGTCTCCACACCTAAGCCAAGCGCACTGCTGGTCACCACTCCTAAGACAGGCCATGTGCACTGCTGGTCACCACTCCTAAGACAGGCCATGTGCACTGCTGGTTACCACACCTAAGCCATTCTGCTTTTATACAACTATATACCTTGTGCCCCTATGGGAGACCAGCAGCTGCCGGTAGAAATGTATTGGATTCCATACAACGTCAGTTACCGAACTACAAGTCCCACAACTACCGAGTCACGGATAGATTATTAATCCATTGAGTTTTCCAGAGCAAGATCAACCAAGACACGAGTGCACTGGCCTCTCGCCATTCTGCTCTTCACCTATAAACCCCACATGTAAGTAAAAGCACATCCCTCCGAAACACCCTGTACTTACGCGCTCTTCATTTCCGATCCCTTCCGCCTCTTGCCGCCGTTTTTCTCTCACCTTCAGCACCGATATTCTTTCCCCGGGTTTCTCTCAGCTGGTTTCCTAGTATCAGTCACTTGCGCACAACCTCCAAACTTCCTCTTCCCGCGCATTGTATTTTTTAAATTCATCCAATCACAGAGCGCGACTACGTCATTGGAGGACGCCGAGCGCAGACAAGTCTGCGGAGATCCTTGTTTTCCCAGAACAGCGCCATGTAGTTTCAAGGCAAGTCAGCTTGTCACATGTCTCGACCCGTCCATTTTATAACAGAAAAGCAGTGTTATGTGTTATACAGTGTGTGTTATACAGTGTTATACAGTGTTATACAGTGTTATACAGTGTGTGTTATACAGTGTTGTGTTATAAAGTGTTATACAGTGTGTGTTATACAGTGTGTGTTATACAGTGTTGTGTTATACAGTGTTATACAGTGTGTGTTATACAGTGTTGTGTTATAAAGTTTTATACAGTGATGTGTTATACAGTGATGTGTTATACAGTGTTGTGTTATAAAGTTTTATACAGTGATGTGTTATACAGTGATGTGTTATACAGTGTTGTGTTATACAGTGTTATACAGTGTTTGCTATACAGTGTTATACAGCGACATGCAGCATTATACAGCGTTTTACAGTTACATACAGTGTTATACAGCTTTATTCAGGTTTATACAGTGTTATACAGTGTTATACAGCGTTATACAGCGTTATACAGGTTTATACAGGTTTATACAGTGTTATACAGGTTTACACAGTGTTATACAGGTTTATACAGTGTCATACAGCGTTATACAGCATTATAGTGTTATATAGTGAATAAAGTACCCCCTCTTGTAAAATATAAGGATATTATAAGTTACCGAGGAGTTTCATGACCATATAAAAACACGAGGCCGAAGGCCGAGTGTTTTTATACAGGTCATGGAACTCTGAGGTAACTTATAATATCCTCATATTTTGCAACTGGGGGTACTTTATTTATTATAATACACAAGTTTTGGTGAGTCATGTGACAGAAATGACATCAGAACTCACCGTTTATAACTGATGACATCAGAACTTACCGTTTATAAGGATATAATTTACAAGATATTCATGGCTTTTGTGTATTATACAGTGTTATACAGGTTTATACAGCGTTATACAGCTTTATACAGCTTTATACAGCGTTATACAGCGTTATAGTGTTATACAGCGTTATACAGCGTTATACAGTGTTATACAGTGTTATACAGTTTTATACAGAGTTATACAGTGTTATACAGCGTTATACAGGTTTATACAGTGTTATACAGGTTTACACAGTGTTATACAGGTTTATACAGTGTTATACAGGTTTATACAGTGTTGTGTTATACAGGGTTATACAGTGTTTGTTATACAGTGTTATATAGCGACATGCAGCGTTATACAGCATTTTACAGTGACATATAGTGTTATACAGCTTTATACAGTGTTATACAGTGTTATACAGTGTTATACAGCTTTATACAGGTTTATACAGCGTTATACAGCATTATACAGGTTTTATACAGTGTTATACAGGTTTATACAGTGTTATACAGGTTTATACAGTGTCATATAGTGTTATACAGTGTTGTGTTATACAGTGTTGTGTTATACAGGGTTATAAAGTGTTTGGTATACAGTGTTATACAGTGACATGCAGCATTTTACAGTGACATACAGTGGTATACAGCTTTATACAGGTTTATACAGGTTTATACAGCGTTATACAGTGTTATACAGTGTTATACAGCTTTATACAGCGTTATAGTGTTATACAGAGTTATACAGGTTTATACAGTGTTATACAGAGTTATACAGTGTTATACAGCGTTATACAGGTTTATACAGTGTTATACAGGTTTACACAGTGTTATACAGGTTTATACAGTGTTGTGTTATACAGGGTTATACAGTGTTTGTTATACAGTGTTATATAGCGACATGCAGCGTTAAACAGCATTTTACAGTGACATACAGTGACATATAGTGTTATACAGCTTTATACAGTGTTATACAGTGTTATACAGTGTTATACAGCTTTATACAGCTTTATACAGGTTTATACAGCGTTATACAGCATTATACAGGTTTTATACAGCGTTATACAGCATTATACAGGTTTTATACAGTGTTATACAGCTTTATACAGGTTTATGCAGCGTTATACAGCATTATACAGGTTTTATACAGTGTTATACAGTGTTATACAGGTTTATACAGTGTTATACAGGTTTATACAGTGTTATATAGTGTTATACAGTGTTGTGTTATACAGGGTTATAAAGTGTTTGGTATACAGTGTTATACAGTGACATGCAGCATTTTACAGTGACATACAGTGGTATACAGCTTTATACAGGTTTATACAGCGTTATACAGTGTTATACAGCTTTATACAGTGTTATACAGGTTTATACAGTTTTATACAGTTTTATACAGTTTTATACACTGTTATACAGGGTTATACAGTGTTATACAGGTTTATAGAGTGTTATACAGGTTTATACAGGTTTATGCAGTGTTATACAGCGTTATACAGGTTTATACAGCGTTATACCGCTATATACAGGTTTATACAGTGTTATACAGTGTTATATAGTGTTATACAGCGTTATACAGTGTTATACAGGTTTATACAGGTTTATACAGTGTTATATAGTGTTGTGTTATACAACGTTATACAGCGACATACATCATATTGTGCTCAACATGATTTATTACTGGCAAAAGTGCGCTGGCTCTGAAGTCAGTGAAAAAAAAACTACACGTTCCTTATGTTTTAAAATAAATTTGAGAATGTATTTTTACTGAAAGCTGCATCTGTCCGTTTCTGTTTTCTGCACTCCTGGTTCTGACTCTTGAAACAATGTAGCAGCAGTGAGTTGTACACTTCTGTTGATCAGCTGGCTTCTGCTATATTTCTTCACCCTATCAGTGGTGGCAACTGAGTTTTATACTTCATTTGTTTTAAAGGAAAAGTAAACAACTCAGCCAACATAGGACCCCTGCACAGAACCCTTCCTGAACTGTTGCAACCTCACCCCAAAATTACTCTTGCTCCCCTCTACCAATCTTCCTAATGCAGAGGTGTGGAGTGGGGTTGGTGACTGCAATGTTCAGCTTCTTCACTTTTTGATCTTTGTTGCTGATTGACATAGTTACATAGTTAGTTAGTTACATAGTTAAATCAGGTTGAAAAAAGACAAAGTTCATCAAGTTCAACCCCTCCAAATGAAAACCCAGCATCCATACACACACCCCTCCCTACTTTCACATAAATTCTATATACCCATATCTATACTAACTATAGAGCTAAGTGTCACAATAGCCTTTGATATTATGTCTGTCCAAAAAATCATCCAAGCCATTCTTAAAGGCATTAACAGAATCAGCCATCACAACATCACCCGGCAGTGCATTCCACAACCTCACTGTCCTGACTGTGAAGAACCCCCTACGTTGCTTCAAATGAAAGTTCTTTTCTTCTAGTCTAAAGGGGTGGCCTCTGGTACGGTGATCCACTTTATGGGTAAAAAAGTCCCCTGCCATTTGTCTATAATGTCCTCTAATGTACTTGTAAAGTGTAATCATGTCCCCTCGCAAGTGTCTTTTTTCCAGAGAAAACAACCCCAACCTTGACAGTCTACCCTCATAATTTAAGTCTTTCACACCTCCAACCAGTTTAGTTGCACGTCTCTGCACTCTCTCCTGCTCATTTATATCCCTCTTAAGGACTGGAGTCCAAAACTGCACTGCATACTCCAGAAGAGGCCTTACCAGGGACCTATAAAGAGGCATAATTATGTTTTCATCCCTTGAGTTAATGCCCTTTTTTATACAAGACAGAACTTTAGTTCCTTTAGTAGCCACAGAATGACACTGCCCAGAATTAGACAACTACAAAACCCCTAGATCCTTCTTATTTAAGGAAACTCCCAACACACTGCCATTTAATGTATAACTTGCATTGACCACAAGGAGCATGCACACTACAAGCCAAGACTCAATGGACTTCTAGCCCATGCACTCCTTTTCAATAGAATTTTGGATATGGTTGTTGTGTCCACTTCATGGCCAGCCGCCACATTTTCCCTCAAACTTACCAGCCAGTATCAGTGGAGAGTGGTGGTGATCTTACTGTGGTAGGTTTGCCACCTGGCCGGTATTTTACTGGCCTGGCCGGTAAAAATGATGCTTGAACCCAATGTTATTAATAGGGAAAAAAGATGAATACATAGAAAGGCTGGTATTTTTTTCCAGAAAAGTTGGCAACCCTACACTGGGGTCAGGTGATCTTGGAGAGTACAGCAGGGGAGAAAATTTAGCAAACAAAGGGAACTACACATTTAACAGCTGCTGGTAAATTTGTAATACCAGCCCCAGCAGCTGATTTTCTGGCTATGTCAGGGAATTACTGGCCCAGTGCAACATTACCTGTGTCACATAAGACCCCAGATCTGGACTGGTATTCAAAATAGGCTCTGGCATTTCAAGTACACAAAGGCCCAAACAGCTCCACGCCAACCCACTAAATAGTGACTGTCTATGGCATTTTACAGCAGCCCCTCTGCTATTTGCAGGAATTCACAGTTTGCCTAGCCTACAGTCCCCTGTGCATCTGATATGGGGTGAAGATTACTTGATATGCATTTGCACTGGTAACCTGCACTTTAGCTCTGTCCTAGGTTACAGCTAGGGTTGCCACCTGGCCACTATTTTACAGGCATGGCTGGAAAAAGATAATGTTTGATCCCAATGTTATTAAAGGAGAAGCAAACCCTAAAGTTCAAAATTCCCTACCCTACATAGGCCTAGCTGCTACCCCGGGTAAATGCTCCTAACTACTCGGTGCAGATTTTGTCCAGCAGAGTACACGGCAGCTATCTTCCAGCTCTTCGGTAATCTTCGGAATGAGAGCGGCGCTTCAGCAATTTCTATGATTTTCGCCGCATGCGCAGTTGTCGCAAAACAGAGAATTGCTCTTACTGCACATGTACCGATACGGCATTTACTTCCCGAACATACCCGAAGAGTAGAAGATGGCTGTCCTGAACTCCACTGGACATAATCTGCACCGAGGGGTAAGTAAAGAGTTAGGGGTATTTGCCCGGGGTAGCAGCTAGGCTAAGGGGAGGGGGTCTATGTAGGGAAGGGTTTTTTTTTTTTTAACTTAATGGTTAAATTCTCCTTTAAGGGAATAAAAAGTCTCAACTACGAATAAAGACAAGTTGGGGTTGTTCACAAGAGTTGTTTTAGGGGATATGATAACTGTTTACAACTATATAAGGGGATCATATAATAACCTTTCTGATGCTTTATTCACCAGTAGGTCCTTCCTGCAGATATGTAGGCATCCAATGAGATTACAAGAAATATTTTTCAGATTAGTTTTTTCTGCTTCCTTTGGACCAGCTAGCAATTAGGCAGCCCTTAATACATCAAAACCTTTGTGTTTTTCATGTTTAAATGTTTTAGTAGCCTTAAAGGGGGAAGGAAACCCTTTCGGCGCAAAACCCCTCCTGGCCTACCCCCCCAGGCAAATGTCCCTAACTTGTTAGTCACCCCTCCATTCAGGTCCTCTCTTGCCAAGTTCACGGGCGCCATCTTCGTCTGAGCACTCTTTTTACTGTTCCGATCGGCGTTTGGCTGTGCATGTACAGTACGAGGCATTTGCTCGTTGGATCTACTGTGCATGCGCCGAAAGTCACGAAGTTTCCGGAAAAAGAAATCGGAAACTTTGTGAAATTCGGGTGCAAACGCCGATCAGAACAGGAACAAGGGTGCTCGGACGAAGTTGGCGCCCGTGAACTCGTCAAGAGAGTACCTGAACGGAGGGGTGACTAACAAGTTAGGGGCATTTGCCCGGCGGGGCGAAGGTAGGCGGGGGGAGGAGTTTTGCGCCAAAAGGGTTTCCTTCCCCGTGGTGCTCAGTATTACAGAAAGACTCTTGTCTGGAAAATCCTACTTCCCAAGCATTCTGTGTATAGATCCCATGAATAAGCAAGCTCACACACAGTAAACACACACCATAAATAAAGTACAAGTACACCTTTTTATAATAAATATATTTTATATATTATGGCACTTGATATCAATATAAAACAGTCCCAATTCTTCATTAACAATAACTGGTCTTTACCACAACGTAGAGTCGTTCAATGAGCCACTAGTCTAAAAGTTCTTTAGTATGGGGCACATCAGGGTTGCATTGCAATGGGAGACCCCTGGAATCATTTTGCTTAGACTTGATAATGACTTGACTGTTGCTTGTGAGGCGGTTCAGGTGTACAGTAGCACAGGTAGCAGAATTCTGTGTAAAGCTTTGTGGCTCCTTCAGTCCTTGTACAGCTTTCCATTTGTGATATATACTGTATATATATATATATATATATATATATATATATATATATATATAGATATATATAGATATATATATATAGATATATATATATAGATATAGATATATATATATATATATATAGATATATATATATATAGATATGTTAAGGCTGGAGTGTAGTTCTAGAAGTAGATTTGTTGAGAAAATAAGTTTTCAGAGGTCTGTCAGGTCATTGTAATGAGGATCTAGGTGTTATCATTAGTTTCAGCTGTGTTCGTTGAAGATTTAATAAAAGGAGGTGACATGAGATCTAAGCTTCTAATGGAGTCACAAATTCTTTGGAAATCAGTGTCCAGCTACATTAGGCGAGAAAAGCCATCCTTAAGTGTCAGTGCAATACATCCTGGGATTTGCTGTGAGGGAACAGAGAAACAAAAATGGTTATTACTTTTGCTGTATATGCCTTTATAATAATCCTTTCTTTTGCCGAGAAAGGAATATAAACCCTCTGCTCATTCACTTAATGAGATCATGTCTTCAATACAATTATTCTGACTCCCTTTACCTTTGGTTTGGTTACATCCTAGAACCCTAGTGCAAGCCCTTACAGTGAAACTGGAGGAGATTTATCTGCAAAAAACCTTTTCGGGTGCCAGAACTAATTGAAGAACTCTTTAAAGGAAAGGCATATTTACTTGGGGGTGCCAAAAGTTAGGCACCCACAAGTGATTATATATACTTACCTGACACCCTGGGCAGGTGCTCCAATCAGGAGAAAACTGCACCGCTCCAGGGGTTCTTCCAGCGAGCACCACAGAACGTTCGGCTTCCTTCTTCTTTCTTCAAATTTCCCTGATCAGACACAATGCGCAGTAGAACGAAATAGCCGACTTTGTTACAGTTCGGCTTTTCGCGCTACTGCGCAAACGCACCTGCGTGAACAAAGAAGAAGCCAATCACTCCGTGGTGCTCACTGGAAGAACCCTGGCCAGTGCAGTTTTCTGCTGATAGGAGTGCCGGCCCGGGGTTTCAGGTAAGTATTTACAATCACTTGGGGGTGCCTAACTTTTGGTACCCCAAGTAAATAGCGCCTTTCCTTCTCCTTTAAGGAATACTGTCATGATTATGATGTTGTGGTGGTTTAATACTATAATATACTACTATGTGCCTTGCAATAAACTCAACCATATAAAAGGCAATTTTTAAGCAAATAAGTGTTTTTAATTTTTTTAATAACCATGTGTGGAAGTCATTACAATTCAGTACTCAAGGAGCAGTCTTCCAGGCAGTTATATTTAAAAAAAACAGTTGTTTATTGAAGTACAAACATGGATTACATCCTTATGCGTTTCATGTTCTCACAAAACATAGTCAACACTTAGGGGCAGATTCATTAAGGGTCGAATTTCGAAGTTAAAAATACTTCGAAATTCGACCCTCGAATTGAAATCCTTCGACTTCGAATATCGAAGTCGAAGGATTTAGCGCTAAACGTTCGTTCGAACGATTCGAAGGATTTTAATCCAACGATCGAAGGAAAATCCTTCGATCAAAAAATCACAGGCAAGCCTATGGGGACCTTCCCCATAGGCTAACATTGACTTCGGTAGGTTTTACCTGCCGAAGTAGGGGGTCGAAGTTTTTTTTTTAAAGGGAAAGTACATCGACTATCGAATGGTCGAATAGTCGAACGATTTTTACTTCGATTCGTTCAAATTCGTTCGAATTCGAACGAATTTAACCAATTCGATGGTCGAAGTACCCAAAAAATACTTCGAAATTCGAAGTATTTTTCATTCGAATCCTTCACTCGAGCTTAGTGAATGGGCCCCTTAGTATTTTTTTTTTTTAATTGAAGCTTAATTCTACATAGTTTGCAGAGCCAACTGCCCAGGGGGCCCAGGTTTGCAGTCTCGCTAATAACACAGGCCATGGGGAAGGAAGGAGGATCATATGCAAATGTATATGATCTAACTAAGTAGTATAGGGTCCTATAATTTCTGATGATGGCCCTTCAGTCCAATGTCACCCATCTTTAATGCATGTTATTAGCATTATTAAACTAGGACAGTAACCTCACCCTGTTCCATGGGGAATAGACAGGCTTAAAGTCACTACTAGATGTTTGTCCAAGTGTCTTCATCTCACTAAAATGAGACACTTTCTAAATACAATCAAACATTCTGTACAGTTTAAAAAAAGTCTCTCTTCGGTATCTTACTCTCCACAACCTGTCACTCTTCATGCTGTGTTCTGGGTCAGATTTTGATTGACAGGTAGGTATAATACATCTTTAAGGGGGGCTCCCTTTCTTAGCAGAGTAATTCAAATAGCCAACTCCAGCACAAACAATAACAAAACAACAGACTCTGGCAAACACCCTGCACGCAGAGAAACATGATTTCCAACAGAGCAAGTTATTTTTAGAGTGAGCACTTAGGTTAAGGGCGCATCCCCCACCCCAAGGATGTATTAGACTTAATTGTCAATTGAAAACTGACTCCACCTACTGCATGACGGCTGCATGAAGAGAGACAGGTTGCTCAGAGGGGGAGAGTGAAGAGTAACCTGATTATTTCATAAACGGTACAGAATGTTTAATTGGTTATATTTATAAATTTCTTATTTCAGCAAGATGAAGCTTATATTAAATTTTTATTTTTTTGATAGATGCCCATTTCTGTCCAGCTCCAACTTGCATTCCCATATTATTAAGACATTAATCGGCCCCTTTGTACCTGGTCACATTCTCTTTTTCTTCTGAGTCAGGGGTTTCCAGTACAGAGCCAAAGAGAAGCAGGCAATGACAAGGATGCTCATGGTCATTCCTACTCCCCAGGCTCCCAGGGTATTCGAGAAAGATGGACTGTTAGCCTTTTCCATAAGCCACTCCCTTCGTAGATTCATGTCCTGTATCAGAACTTCCATCTGGATGTAAGTGCCCATAACACCACACACATGGAACAGCTGGTGACTGTGACCTTAAAGGAGAAGCTATTCATATGGGTTGTGAAAAATAAACAGTGGCAATAGTCATATACAAACAAATGTACACACCTAAAGGGCCTCTCCTGGCATAATTCATTGTCATGAAACAAAACAGCACAGTAACAGAAACAAACATACTTATCAATGTATGGTTAATACATTTTATTTTAACCATTTGCCATGTATGTGAAAAACATACAAAAATGCAATGAAAAACAAACAAAAATGTAATTTAAATAAATTGTTGATTGCCATTTTTTTCCACAAGATGGCACCCAGTGTGCCAGTCATCTAAAGCCTCCTTTACAATCTCGATCACAAGATGCAAAATTCAAAGCACACTGGTGCCATTCATAAAGTCACTTGTACCCTAAAATGCTTCTAACAATGCTAGTGCCAGCACAAATACACCTGTCCACCTGTTTGATGAATTATATGAAAGTTAGCTCACTGATGCTGAAAAACCATAGAATGTGTGTATACTCTTAGCCATGGATCTCTAATCTCTTAGTTATATACTGTATATAAATCCACCTGCCTACAGCAGTGTAACGGAGATGTAGACTCCACTGTTCATGTGAAGTACATCTCAAAGTCCATTGTACCACAGTTAGTCAGTCTGGACTTCTTTCTAAATTGCAATATAGATCATAAATCTTGTTACAGCTCTTATAGAGGTGCTATTCTGACACACCCAATGCAGCAAATTGAGAGGGCTTCTATGAGTTAATATTATATAATTAGGGAACAGAAAAGTAGCTCAGTCACTCTTCTTTTTCTTAATATGAAGAGCAAGAAAAATGTGGTATTATGTAAACCCTGAATGCAGTACTTTGGAGTTATTTACAAAATAACTGGGGAAAACTGCTTGACTTGATAACCTAGAAACAGCGATTTGTTCTGGAGATGATAGAACCTTTTATAATGAAAACCAGCTGCCTATTCACAGGAACGACTTGCACTGGGGCCCTCTCATGAGGTCTGACAGGACTAGGGTAGGAACTCTACCAAAGCCTCAAAAATCCTGTAGTCTAGTGGTGGTGGGGGTCCTCTCCTAAGCGAGGCCTGACAGGAGACCTGCAGCACTGGGGAATGAAGCTACCAGAGCCCCATAATGTCCTGTAGCCCTGTGGTGGTGGGTTTCTGGCATGGAGAAGAAGAGTAGTGTAAAATTTGCTCTGTGTGTTTTTTTTGCCGTGTAATGATTGTATTTGGATGTGCCTTCATTTAGTTTGTTTAACATTGCCTATAGTCTCTAGAGGCAGTTGCTTGGAGAGTGGAGGATAGACAGAAAAGAAAGATTTCTTAACTAGCACTGCGCCACCATCTTACCTATATTAACCTACTTCAAGGCTCTTTCGAGTCTTTTTTAGATTGTTACTATAATGTTACTATTTTGTTAATGCTCATGTACTGTAATACTAGTATGACTGCATTGCACACGAGCAGACCTAGAAAGCTTACAGCACACCCTGGCCTTTCCACAATTGTTCTTCCCGGTGCTCAGTACATAGAGAGGGATCGGCACCCTCCAATCCAGAACTCGAAAGACAAATATACCGGCACAGCATGGCAATTCCAAGCAGGTTTCAACCCCTGCAAGTTTTCTAGTGCAAAAAAAGATTTGGGGGAGACCTAGGTGAAAAACAGGAGAGTGATTTGGGGGAAAAAAATACCATCTCTTTATTATCCTGGGGGTGCCTGACATTTTGTCACCCCCTCTCATCCTGAATCGCTGCGGAGCACGGATCAAAGCATATCTAGGAGTCAAAAAAACACTGTATTTGCGCTTGAATAAAGCCAAGTTGATATTAAAGATACCAGACTCCTAGATATGCTTTGATCCGAGCTCCGCAGCGATTCAGGAGGAGATGTTGTAGCCGACGTGAAGCGATGGGCATATCGCAAGAGCTGCGATCAGGTAGGAGACGGTATGTACTAGAAGAGCTCCGCCATTATCGCATCATCGTGACCTGCATGAGGTCACCCCTCCCTATGTATTACCCTTTCCTTTTGCTTTAATTCATAATCACATTTATAACATGTCTGTGATTGGCTAAAATGTTATGCATTGCAACTGTCACAGTGCAACTAGAGTGAATGTGTGCCTTCAGGTGTTTTGAATAATATATGTTAATGGGGGAGTCCATTGTTCACATACAGCAGTGGTCTCCAACCAATGGCTCATAAGCAACATCAGTTCTGGACCGGGAGTCAAAATAGGGCCTGGCATTCCAAGTACACAGAGGTCCAAAAAGTCCCCCAAAGCTCACAGAAGCCCCTTTTGCATTTTCCAGAATCCACAGATTTCCAGTCCTGGCCTGAGCAACATGTTCCTCACCAATCCCTTGGAATGTTGTTCCCAGTGGCCTCAAAACAGGTGCTTATTTTTCAGTTCCAGGCTTGGAAGCAAGTCTTGGTTGCATAAAAAACAGGTTTATGGCCAAACGGTCTGCCAGTCCACAAAGGGCCACCAAATAGTCAACCATTTCTGACGATTTGCACCGAAAAGCTTATGTGTGCATGTGCAGAACATTTCCGGGAAGTCAGCGGGAGCAATTAGCACATGCACAACACAGAATCTTTGGCTTCAGAAAGTGCGAATGCGCGTTACATTACTCGAGGGTTCTGAAAAATTTGGACAGCTTGCTGGCACTTGCCGCATATACCCCTAGAAACGAGCACTGAGATATGTGAAAGACGTGCTCTCTCTAAAGAATTCTCACCTCCTTTCAGACTGTTACATGGACAATGTTCCACATTTTTACAATCTAGCTATGAACACTGTAAAGATCAGTCTATAGTCACAGCCACTCACCCACAAAATCAAAGCATCCAGGGGCCAACCGTTCCGGGAGGTGTGTGGTGAAAAGGAAAGCAGTGAGGAATGCCAAGAGAGAATGCCAGATGTGCCTGGGGAGGGCAGCATTCAGAGCACAGCCACTACCAGAGCACAGGAAAAGCTGCATAAAATAGAATACAATGCATTTCATTCAGTTCACAGAAATATTTAAAATATCTAAAGAAGCTCTAAACTCAAGCTGATATATTGTTTGTTGTATTTGATTAATGGTCTATAGATTTTTTAATGAAGAGCCAGTACTGTAGCTATAGCAGTATAATTTTAGATTTCCTGTAAACCAAACTTGATCAGTCTGAGCCCCACTGGGGCCACTATAGCCCCAGTATCTCTAGAATCTTCCACTATGTTATGTCCCTTAAAACGGTATACTTGTCAACTGTCCCTGTCATGGACTGTGCCTGAGGTTGTTCTCTTTAAATCTTTCCTTTTGGAAATGTCCCAGATTTTTAATCCTGAACAGAAATCAGTTTTTAATGTCTGCTCCAAATGTATAGTTATTCAAATTATCTTCTAAGGAGGTCCAAAGCAGTGGCATGGGATAAGCCTGAAGGCGAGTTAGGGCAGGGGCACACGGGCAGATTCAGGTTTTCAGGTATTTAGTCGCCTGGCGACTAATCGTCTCTTATTCAGGGCGACAATCTCCCGAACTGCCTTCCACCTGCTATAATGTGAAAACGCCAGCGCAATGGCACTCTCGGCACTTCGATTTCCAAAGTTGCCTCACGAGGAGACTTCGGGCAACTTCGGAAATCTAAGCGCCACGAGTGCATTGTCACAGGCGATTTTTCATTTTAGCAGGGGGAAGGCAGTTCGGGGAGATTGTCGTCCTGAATTAAGGCGATTAGTCGCCAGGTGATTAATCTCCCCGAATCTACCCGTGTGCCCCTGCCCTTAGGATCAAATCTGGGGAAAATGGCTTTTTGCTGTCCCAGATACATAAATATGAGTTGGGGGGGGGTAAACCTTTATTTGCTGCCCTGGATATCGTTGGAATTGTGACTAAATGACAACAGTAATGTTTGTGTGCAGGGTTGACATCAGAAACTTTGGGGGCTCAAGCTGGGGCGTAAGTGCATAGTATGAATATTTTTGAGCACAATGCTTGTGAGCACTACATAAATCAGCAACTAGCAGATAAGTAGGGTTTGCTAGGACAAAGGTTAAGGTTAAACTTAAATGTGTCACCAATCATTTTACTGAAAAGCAGGGGTGCAACTATAGAAGAACCAGATCCTGCAACTGTTGGGCGACCCAGTGGGACTTTGAAAAGCAGCTGTAATATATGTTTATGGAAAATGTCTTGTCCCCAAAGTTTATTCCACTGCTGACAAGTTCATGTAGGAGACAATCATATAATTGAGTAAATAGATCCCAATTTAAACAGCCGATGTTACTCCACAATAATTAGTTCATATAAATAGATCCATTAATTGCTAATAAGATCTAGTTTATTGGGGGGGGGCAGTGGAGCTTGTCCAAAGCCTAATCCCTGCCCCTCTCACACGGCTTTGAGTTGCTGTCATAGCTTGACACATAAAGTACATAAGCTTTTATGTAAGTTCCATAAGTTTCTAGGCAAGTCACAGAAGGTTTATTGTAAATTACATAAATTGTGTAAATTTTTTAATTGTGTTACATTTTTAAATTTTAATGTTAGTGTATATGCTTAGGCAGACCAATCCATAAACGTGCATAGGCTATAGCCTAAGGGTTCAGTGTGATCATGGCCCATCTATCTTTTTTTAAATTAATATTTATTTTTATTTGTGCTGGGACCAGTCAGGTGCATCTGGAAGAAGAAGGCAGTCTGCACGGCCCGTGTGTACCCAAGCTTTCTGTGCTGGGTTGGTTCCATGCACACCAGTCACTGGGGTGCCAAACCCAGTGGCGTAACTACCGGGGGAGCAGGGAGTGCGATTGGGCCAGGGCCTGCACCCCCTCAGGTCCCCCGGCAGCTTACTCTCTCCTTCGGGAAATGTGGCCATTTCCGGCCGTACGGAGGGGCCAAACCACACTCTGCTTATGGAGCATGCGTGCCTGTCCTACAGAAAATGGCTTTTACAAGCCTGATCAAGGAGTTTTCTTATATTTCTTATTTTACTGTTAAAAGTGAATTGTTGTTTATTTCTAAACTGTAACTAAATGGGGCATCAAATAGAAATGGTCAACCATTGCTCTATGTCTTTAATTGATAGGGGTTCCTTGTAACAAAAATACCATGTTATATTTAGACCATTAAAAGTATCATGTATGGTAAATGGTGCACATTCTGCTCTCTTTTATCAGACTTCTCATATGAAACTAAGGCACTTAGACAACATCCCTGGAAATTATTTTTGGAGATTGTCAACTATGGAACAATATAGACTATTTATTCAGTTTCAAGAATGTCTGCAGAGAATCCTCAGCTAATGTAAACAATGAAGCTGAATGTAAACTGTTTTTAACTCTAGAAGCTGGTAAAAACCTTTTTCTTTCTTTCTAAAAAAAAAATAATTTTAACGAGTAGATATTTTACATTTTAACTTTCCTTTTTAGTAGGCTTGTTATAAAGTGACTTAGTGAAGCAAGAGTCCGCTAGGCGGTCCGCTCCGGCTTCCCAGTACTTACTCTGTAAAACAAGGGAATGCTGTCGAACAGGTAGGGATAAGCAAAGGCTGTTGTGCGTAACATTTTGCTGAGCCGTGGGCGCGTCACCTCAGGAATCCTGCAGAAAAACAATCTTATTATATCTCAAGGGATTGGAATGCAATTAATTTAATATGTTAATGAACATTCCCACTTATTTTTACGTGATCGTGAGTGATTGAGCCCAAGTTAAAGCTGCTGAGAAGACTTTTCCCTGATACAACTCCAGGTGATCTTGACTTATTTATATAAAAGTGCAGAATTATATTTAAAGAATTATTTTATATGCACCTTGGCGAGGTGATATAATCAGAATGGTGCACATGCATATCCATAAATGTTCCCATGTATAAATTAAAAAATGATTAGAAATTAAAAAGGTACCCTATTGCCATTTTAAATATTGCTCATGTATAAAACAAGTGCATTCTTTTACCCAGTGCAGTATAATTTTCCAGAATTCCATCATAAATGCAGGCAGTGACAAAATAGTGTGCACCGCAGCCGTGGTAAAAAAGTAAAGTGTGACACACAAAGGGAACCCTGGAAGAGGGTCAGGATTGGGCAGTGTCAGTTGCCTGCCCAGAAATTACCTTTCTATCACGAGCTGGTTATAATGCAGGACTGGAGCACCTAGCCTGTCGGTGACAGTTACAGAAGCAAAATCAGAAATGGATAATATTTATGGATAAACCAAAACTTATCAAACACAAAAGTAGCAATAAAAAATAGGAAATGAGGGGACAATGCCAGGTATTGTCTTTTTTTGTTGTGCTTTGGGCAGTGGCACATGGAGCACTTTATCATCACCATTTTTCCTAGAAAAGATGACAAAGTCTGCAAAGACCATTTTGCCCTGGGCCACAACTCTAAAGAAAGTCCTGATTTTCCCACTTGTTACCAATACAGCAGTCTGTATATACACTAGCCCTTACAGAACATATAAGGCTAACAATTGTGATAGCCTTATACTAACACTAGTGATTTTCATATTTAAATCTCTATATGCTCTCTTATTATGATGCCAGTTCTCTCATTTGGGAGAATCAAACTTCCCTTGCTGGGTGGCAGCTGCTTCCTTTTCCTTTGAATAGGAAATGTGCTCCCCGTGACAGATGGCTGTGCTGTCAGACAAGCATCACTTGGGGACAAAGATGTAAACAATCATAGTGATCCCCAACAGGGAAAGCATCAGTCATCTTCAGCTCTTCATTAGGAGCGTAAGGTTATGAATCATCCCTGTGCATTTGAAGCACCTATAAAAGAGTTATGTGTCCTAAGCACATAATAACTGAAGATATTCTCAGCTGGACCACATGAAATTGCATTCCACCTGCATTTAGCGCTTACATATGCCCTGTCAGGAGGCATTGGCTTCGTACTTCCCTGCGGTCCCCGCAGGAGGACGATGGAACAAACACCACGTGATACCAGGTGTCAGGCAATTACTTGTGTATAAGGGCCTTTAGGCTAGTGTCAAATTGGGATATTTCTTGGCCTGCATATAAATCCATGCAAAGAAACAGTCGTTACACTCATCTTCACTCCATGATGTTACTGCATCTACAGGCACAGTGTTGGCCTGGGACACACACACACACAGCGTGAAAATGCATTACTCTTCCTGTGTGTCTGCACCCAGGCTGATGCTTTGCCTGTAGATGCAGTAGCATCATGGAGCGGAGATAAGCGCAACAGCAGTTTCTTGGCGTGCATTTATTGTATATGCAGGCCAAAAAACAGCACAGATTATCCTAGGCTTTTAGGTCTGGAGGCCAATGGCATCTCCCTTTGTCACTTATGCCATACCTGGAATAGCAGGCCAGCGCAGTGCAGATAATTGTGTTCATCACAGCACAAGGAACATACCACCGATGGAAAGTGCCACCCACCCATCGATCTGGGAATACATATGCAGAGTAAGCAATGGCTGCCCCTGCAAAACAAGAAGGAATGCCACCCTGAAGATCTTAAGAAATCTGAAAGAAGAGCGAACAGATAAAAAGCAAAAAATAACATGAAAAGTTCTACTTATCCAGACCATCCACATCCAAGTGGTTGCAAAGCAGATTACTGCATCCACTTACCTCATTCTCAGCTCTGTCAAGTGTCATGCAAATGGCATGACAATAATGGTTTTTTTGAGGGTCCTTTGCAGATGAGCAAGTTGGCCAGCCAATAACTATCCCTGTAATTATGGTTGTGTCCAAGAGCAATCAAAAAAATTGGGGCAAATAAAAAAAAAAGATTGTGTTAAATTTCAGACAAAAAATGCATCAGGCCTAAATGCCTGAATAAAAGACTTGTGGGGGCACATTTAGTAAGCTCGAGTGAAGGATTCGAATATAAAATACTTTGAATTTCGAAGTATTTTTTTGGGTACTTCAAATAGGCTACTTCGACCATGACTTTGAATCGAACTAAAAATCGTTCGACTATTCGATAATCGAAGTACTGTCTCTTTAAAAAAAACTTTGACTACCTACTTCGCTACTGAGCACCAATGTTAGCCTATGGGGACCTTCCCCATAAGCTTTCTAAGCTTTTTTTGATCGAAGGAAAATTCTTCAATCGATGGATTAAAATCCTTTGAATCGTTCGATTCGAAGGATCTAATTGTTCAATTGAACGATTTTTCCTTTGATCGTTCGATCGAAGTAAATGCGGTAAATCCTTCGACTTCTATATTTGGAGTCGAAGGATTTTACTTCGATGGTCGAATATCGAGGGTTAATTAACCCTCGATATTCGACCCTTAGTAAATGTGCCCCGTGGAGTTATGTAATAAAAGTCACCTAAAGCAACCAATACGCAGGTAGCATTTACTGGTCACATGTTTAAGGTCAAACATCTTATTGCCAATAGTTCAAAAGGCTATGGCTATATTATGGTGGTGCTCTATCCAGAAACCTTGCTGCTTTACTTGGTTCCCTTGTTACATACGCTGAAAAAGATAGGATGACACACACAAGCAGCAAATGTGCTAAATCCTTAGTGCTTTTATTTTGATCTCCAACACAACGTTTCAGAGGTATAACCTCCTTTTTTAAGTGTTCTCCACTTGATAAAGGAGGTTATACTTCCGAAACGTTGTGTTGGAGATCGAAATAAAAGCACTAAGGATTTAGCACATTTGCTGCTTGTGTGTGTCATCCTATCTTTTTCAGCGTATGCAAACATCTTATTGGTTGCTACAGTTACTGCAATTGGGTAAATGTTGTTACTTTTATTACAAATGGGGGTTAATTTGTACATCAGTGACCGTTATACTTTATATTTCATGTGCCACAATTATATGAGAACAGTTCCTGCTCCCATAGCTCTTGGTTCAGGATGGGGCTCCTGGACCCTTCGCCTACACCAGTAAGCACATATTTCTTAAAATGGTTGCCTTATTATATTCAGCTTCATCAGCTCAAGGTTATTGCTTCTACACATTTCTTGTGCAGCTGCAGAACCCCACCAAGGAGATCATTGCCCTGGCCCACTGATACCTAAAAGCAATCCTGAAGGCAACATCATTTTATGTATTAGAAAGTTCTTTGTTTGGTGAACTTTAAACTTGCCCAGACCTCATGGCATATGACTCTGGCTCTCAGGGGACAGCTGATAACCATGCAAAATTAATTAATTAATTTACAAAATTAATTATTTGGAAACAGAACTGCTGGGTTTGCTGCATCCAGTGAAATTGTATGGGGGGACAAAATCGCCTGTTGAAAGAGTGGTCAAATGTACAGTGGTGCAAATCGGAGTAGCACTATATAAATACAAATACTCACATTCATACAGTATATATTAGCTGGGCAGCCTGGATCCCATCAGGTAAGGACTGTATTGGTTCATTGATGTTGTCCTCTGCTGATAAGTCGGTACAGGCCCAACATGTGCTCCGCTCATTGTTATGGGAGCCAGAGGATCAGATCAGAGTGATTTGGTAAAGCCATGGATGGCCAAATCTAACAAAAATCACCCATTTGTTGATCTCGCCAAAGAGCATATTTTTGCATGTATGGCCAGTTTAAGATTTATGTGGGCTGGGCAAATGTACTTCTACACATTTGCTCCAAAAGGTCTTTAGTCCATTGGTAAATCATGAGTGCCTTATGATGTTTGTCAAACTGGGGTATTTACCTACCTAGGCTGTACAGACTGACAGCTCCATAGTCCAAGAAAAAGCAGATGTGTCGAGCTTTGGTGGACATAACACTGAATGTGTGAGCACAAGTAGACGCCAAAGGATAGATACAGCAAGACAACTGGAATACCAAAAGAGGCCACAAGAATGGGTCATCCCAAAAACCTGAATGCAAAAAGGACAACATCTTCCATAGGAAGTACCTAGAGACAGTAAGGCAAGAATATTAATCACTGGAGTACTAGGCGTGGTGGGACTGTGCAGTGTAATAGGAATCAGAATATGGATCCTTACAAGGCGGGTATGAAATGGGTCCAGATATTAAGGGTTTCATTGGTCATTTGGAAGAGGCTCAGAATACAGGCTGTAGCGGAGCTACATGGTGATCGATACCCACAGAGGATGCTGTCTTCATGAAACACCTTAAAAATAATATTCCAGAGTAAAAGACATTTGACAGGAGAGAGTAACTTAAGGTCTGTAAGGCCAAAAGGCACTAAATGACACTTACTTTGGGTACTTGTTGGATGGTCAGTAATCGAGGTAACTTCCAGCTCAGCATGGTGCTAGTTTGGAGTCCAGTCTTGTTTTCTGCCTTCGCTTGATGCACCAATAGGCACTTTCTGAGAAAACAAGAATCATATAGATGTGTTAAAACTAATTTCTTTTTTGTTTGCGGGTTATGATAGAACCACCCTTTTTGGCCAGTATGAATAGTTTATTTATGATCCTTGTAAATATAATTGTGTTTGCTGTATAACACAGAGCTCACTGGCATAGCCCTGGATAGTATAAACCTCAGTATAAAGTGAATGTATACCTTTGCTGCTGTCTCTCAATGCATTGTACTGCTTGCGCCACACAAGATCTAGTTCTCCTTCGCTGTTATTTGCTGAATGGTCAGGTGACAGATACAGAAGCATTGTGAAGCTAAATTTGATAAGGCTTACAGAACTCTACCAATATCCTAGCACGGGGGTGGGCAGTGGTATTTACAGTGTGGCACTTCTGAAATATTACATAATTACAGAGAAAATGTATAGTATTACCCCATGAAATGGTATAAGGGGTATAAACACATTGGCTTTGCCCCCTCCCCCGCTGTAGTTATTACTGGGCTTAATTTATGGTCAATCCCTGCCCACTGTCAGGAACACAAGCATTGATCTAACTTAGCTCTGTGTGGCTTGTTTCATCAGACAGGAACACTTTGGGTGAAAGTGTGCCTATGAACTAAGGGTAAGGTCACACTGGGCGATTTGGGGAGATTTAGTCACCTGGCAGCTAATCGCCTCGTCTTTGCGGCGACCAATCTCCCCAAATGCCTTACCTCTGTCTTGCGCCGGCTAAAATGAAAAATCGCCTGCGGCATGGCACACGCGTCGCTTCGTATTCAGAAGTCGCCGAAGTTGCCTAGCGCCAGCAAAGTCAGCAACTAGAAGGGGGGGCCACATGAGACATAATTGTTCAGTGAGTTTGCAATTGATCCTCAGCATTCAGCTCAGATTCAAAAGCAACAGTTATGACCCATGTGGCCCCCCTCAAGTCACTGATTGGTTACTGCCTGGTAACCAATCAGTGGAAACCAAGAGAACTGAAAAGCAGGAAGTAGTGTTCTGGCTAATTTGTTAGACATCCATTCACTTCAGCCTTTATACATTACATTTTTGGCTAACTAACTATATTAGAAACATTATTATTTTGCACAGCCTATTTACCCAGTTTTTATTTTTATACTGAACTGTTCCTTTAAGTTTTTATTTATACTTAAATGTACAAATAATGAAACTTTGGACACTACACATTAATGGTTATTTGCAGATGTTCAGACCAAATTTTTCCATTAAACTTTAAGCCTAAGTGGGGTTGGGAATGGTTTCCTTTCAATCTGTAAAATCAGGTATAGCTTTGTTAAAAAATACGTATATATATATATATTTATTTATTTATAGTTTAGATAGTGTTTTTGCACATTTTCTACATAAAACCAACTGAATGAGCTCATGTAAAGAAAAAAAAACAAACTGTATATTTTGCCATTAGTGGCAATGTCTACTGGATCCCCCAGCCATAATGGGTTGTGCTTAAATTCTTTGGAAAGCAGAGGGACTTCAAGTTCCAGAATCCATTGCTTTACAATCAAATAAGGTGAGGGAGGGTTTGCATTATACTATAAAACTATGGGGGGGGGGGGGGGTTGGATAACTGATACCTGCAGTAAAGACTATCATAAAAAAATATATATATATATTTATTTTTGGAAGTTCAGATGAGGTTATGTGTGCAATTTATGTAAACGTAACAGAATGAGATTGTGTCAAAAAGAGGAGTATAGTTTTACCATTACAAGTAATTAGCAGCCCTGGGCCATCATCAGGGGGCACAGAGGGTACAGTTGTATCAGGCCCGGGCCTAAACGGGGGCCTGGCTGTGCTGCAATTTTGAAATTAGTCAGGCCCCCTTGACCGCGCCAAAGTGATGCGCCGAACTGCTGAAGCCAAAGCCACGAAAAGACCCAACGTTCAAGGTCTGAAGCCACAGGGAGAGCGGAAAGAAGTGCTCGACCCAAACCCACCTGCGACCTGAGGATTTTTTGTGGTAGCCGGCTCAAACCCACATCTTACAGCAGCCCCTCTGGAATTTGCCAGAATCCAAAGATTGCCGATCTGGGCCATTTGAAAAGGCAACATGACTTGTAAGAACTACATAGAAGCATGGGGGTTGAGAAAAGAAAAATAATTTTTACTAGGCAACAAGTCCAGGATTTGGTTCAGGATCCCTGCATGTCTTGTGATGTTGCAGTGTTTATAACCAACTAAAGAAATGTCAGATGACACCTCTCTATTCACTAACAAGATGTTCCTTTTCTCAGGAAATTCATTCTTAGCCAGCCAACCAACAGATGGTGCTGTTTCCCCCCAAATTCATTATATTAGCATTTTAACAATAGCTAATATCTGGAAAACTAGAGTGGGAGTTGGCAGATCAAAGTGCTGGACTGTCACTAGATACTACCTCAGAAAAATTGTTCTTCATCAGTAGAAGTAATTCCACAAAGGAGAGTTTCCTGAATTAAAGGGAAAAAGTGAAGATTCAATAAAGTGATTGGCTGTGATATTACAAGTGCGGGACTAGATTAGTAAGTAGGGTTGCCACCTTTTTACTTGCCTGTTACGGGCCTTTAGGTTGGGGAAGGACTATGATGTATGGGGCAGGGAAACCGGTGGTTTGGAGGAAAGAAAGGTGAGAATGATTGGGGAAATACATGGGCCTGTGGTTAGAAGGAGTGTTCAGCAGCAGCAGAGGGATTATCGGGCTGCCGGGCATGTTAAATTTTAATACCGATGCTGGCCCTAGCTAGTGATTTACTAGCTAGGCCTGTCAAATACTGGCCAGGTGGCAACCCTATTAGTAAAGGAGCATGAAATCTGAGTTGCACAACACTGACAGTTATTGATGTTATGTAGATGAATGTATATGAACATCGGTGCTGCCATATTGCTTGCATCCACTCTGGTCTTGGACTATTGCCCACTAGCGTTTAGAAAGGTGGCAAATACAGCATCAGACTGTCTTATATAACAATGCAAATATGTAGCAAAAACAATCTCTTCCTATGTTATTCCCCTTGTTACGGCGCTCTGTAAGAAGAGGGCTGGCACATGTCTGGTTTTGAAGGGAAAAGACCAGATCTGAGAGGTCCTGACTGGTTCCAGGTAACTTTTGCAAGTATGTATGTTCTATTTATATAGTGCTACTGTGTATCTAGCAATGTACCTTTTTATAGTACAAGCAGTGGGACAAATATTGCAATAACATTTAAAAATAAAATCCTTATGTTAAAGGACCCTGCCCCATACAGCTTCTGATCTAAGTGCTTGATCTTTAACCAGTTATGCATATCTTTGCTCCACAATCTGTTGAGAAAAGTCAACCCCGTATTAAGGGTTCCCAAACTGAGTGTCTGGCATTTTAGTGCTTTTGGGTTTTTCAGATGCAAGATGAAGTAGGGACAGATGCTCATTTATTAGTGTGGGATGCTGCTGGATATTTGGGGGTGGTAGTGATACTGCTTTCATTCATATATTATCTTGTTTTACACTATGGGGGCTTTTAGTAAACATGAACAACATGGGGGGGGGGGGGAGCTGAAAGCCAAACAAGTAAAACCAAAGAGACTACAACAGACCTTATACAAAGAGAAGTTGTATATACATGCAGTGATCTCGTCTAACTGACAGCTTTGCCATTAACGCTGGAGGCTCAGGTCAAGTGATTTTTTTGCCGAGTGACTAGTAAACCCACTTTTCACCTGTTGCTAGAGACAAATCCCTTTCATAGACAGCAACTTGCTCCGCACCTTTAGATAAGCTACAGGCCAAACACGGAGATTTAAAATGCAATACAAATGGCAGAACCCCCAAGAAAACTACAACATCTACAGTTTCAGAAAAAAAGGTGGTCCTTTCTATCAAGCCTCATTACTAAACACTCATATGAACAGATTTTACTTCTCATAAGTTATAGTTCAACAACAGCTACAGGGCCTCGGTTTAGCAAAATCAATACTGCATTTTAGCTTGAGACCACTGTTTCCCCATATCATACCTGTGCTTAGACATCTATTCTGCTTCTCTCCCTCTGATTGATCTGTGCTGGTTCCAAAATCCCCCCACCTGGGGGCCCCTGTTACTTCAATACAGGGCTAATATCTTCGTATTCCACTGTTTTTTATTTGGTCTCTGCACAGACTGCGTGTGATTCAATGTCAAGTCCAGAGAGGATTTAAATCTGGAGTTATATTTCAGGGATTAATATATAACCAGCAGGGGATGGGTTAGTTAAAGTATAACATGAGAGAACATGAGAGAACCCAAACTAGCTCCCAGAGGTACCTGCAAAGTCCAAAATCTGAGAAAGAGTTTAGATGAGGAAGTGACATTGCACTTGTCACAAAACTGCAGATTAAATGAACACCACCTTTATATCTCTATTATACACCTTGCAGTGTGGAACACACCTTCCCCATAAACACACCTGCACACTTACCTGCGCTGGAATGCAATGCGTTTGGTGGCAGTCTATACACACAGACTCACCCATTCTACTCTAACTCCCTTACCAAACGCTTGATTTTACTCTCAGCCCATTTATTCTCTGCTGTTTACCTTAGTTACACAGTCACTCCTAGAGAGACTTTCCCCCTTCTTGCTTCTCCTTTTTTGCTTGCAGACTTTGTTACTCGCTTCTCTTCCCTCCTTCTTTTTCTCTATCTTCCCTCCTGTTCAAGTGTTGGTTTTTTTTCCCTCCTGTTGCCCCAAACACTAAGGACTTGTCAGACAGGTTTGTGGGGAGACAAGGGAACAAACTGAACTGGCCCACAGTGACTCAGGGGAATTAACAAAGGCAGGGATGCAATGGTACCTTACTAGGATGGGTCTTGTTGGGGACTTTGTTATTCCAAATATGTTAGAAATTCTTAATATGGAGCATTTATATCTGTATAAAAAACCTTGGCTGCCGTTTGTCTAGTTCTGGGAAATATCCCTCTGAGAAATAAATAAATAAATATATATATATATATATATATATATATATATATATATATATATATATATATGAATGTAGCTTGTATTTCTGATGTGTATTAGGTAGATTTATACAGCAGATCAAGCATATGCAACCTGCTGCCCTTCAGCTGTTGTTCAACTACAACTACCGGAATTCTAGGTACAGCAGACCCATAGCTTCTGGAAGCATAGAAACAGTGTATGACTGGGACACCAGGGGCCCACCAAAAAAAACTTAGACCAGGGGCCCACTCTCAGTACTATTATTCTTCCTCTTCTCACTCAACCTCTATAGTCCCTTTTCTTTACATACTATAAAACTATGATCTATTATTCCATCTATTTAGCCTTTGTTCTCAATAAAATAGGGAATGGCCATGAAATAAGCCAAATGTTTAGCAGCATGAGAGCCCACTGACACCTGGGCCGCCGAGAGTTTTCCTGGTATCCCAGTGGGCCAGTCCGACACTGCATAGAAATCCCTCTGGGGTCCAGCTTACACAATGAATATGGTAGCCTTTGTTGAATGTCCATGAATCATCAGTTTACATGTTACAAGTCAGATGCATGGATGCCAACTCCAGTCTTCCAACAGAGATGAGGGTGGGGGGGGGCAGATTTGCTAGGGCAGTTGCACTCTCTACACTCTATTGATCATGCTGTGTAAAAAGTGGAGTGAAACATTACCAGTGATGTTGCTCATAGCGACCAATCAAATCTTTGCCTTTGTTTTCTGTTGAACTTTAATTGTTGATTTGCCTTATTGATATTCTTCAACAAGCAGCAAGGGTAAACAAGCAAGACAAGTTTGATGCAAGCATTAGCTGTGCATAAAAACGTACATATTGTACAGACCCAGCAGCACCCAGAGGGTATAAGAAGGTGCGATTGGTTAAAACACAGCTTACAGAAATCTATTGTTGCAGTGAGATCATAAAGCAGCCTTAAAGGGGTGGTTCACCTTTAAGTTAACTCTTAATATGTTATAAAATGGCCAATACTAAGCAACTTTTCAAATGTTCTTCATTATTAATTTATTTTATAGTGCGAGTTATTTGCCTTCTTCTTCTTCTTCGGACTCTTTCCAGCTTTCAAATGGGGGTCACTGACCCCATCTAAATAACAAATGCTCTGTAAGGCTACAAATGTATTACGCTTTCTATTCAGGCCTCTCCTATTCATATTCCAGTCTTATTCTTATTAAAGTCAATGCATGTTTGTTAGGGTAATATGCACCATAGCAACCAGATTGCTTACATTGCATACAGGAGAGCTGCTGAATAAAAGGATAAATAACAAACCCCACAAATAATAAAAAAACAATTGAAAAATTGTCTCAAATATCACTCTCTACGTCATACTAAACGTTAATTCAATGGTATTTTTAAACCTGTCCAAGCAACTGATCTTTGACTAGATATCAATCAGGGAAGCCCGTTGGAGGGCCCAATATGTTGCTAGCGTAATTCTGAAACCAAGCAACCAGATTACGGAAACAAACTAGAGAGCTGTTGAATAAGAAGCTAAATAAAATAACTCAAAAACCACAAATAATAAAACATTTAAACCAAATGCAAATTGTCTCAGAACATCACTCTCTACATCATACTAAAAGTTAATTTAAAGGTGAAAAACCCCTTTATAAAGAGGGGGAGATTTGTAGGCAACAATTTTGAAGAACGTAAGCCTCCTTTAAATTCAGAATGTCTCCTATGCAGTGTAGTAACATTAAGTACTAGCAATGCAACTAGTATACAGCGGACGGGGGGGGGGGGACAAGCAGTACCTCTGCCGTTAAAATGGGTCTATTTCACAACAGAAAGTTGCAAGAGATGGTTGGATACTATTTTATCTAGTTTGAACCCATGGTTTCTAACTTTAATACAGTGTACTGTGCTATTCTGGAGTGGAAGAAGGATTCATTTCCAATTTCTGCAGCAATTATAGCAGTTTATTAAGGTTTTTTTTAACTTTCCCTTAGATTAACAAAACCAGAGTTTATGATTCTCTGTTGTTCCAGCATATGCAGATGTAGGGTTGCCACCTGGTCGGTATTTTACCGGCCTGGCCGATAAAAATGATGGCTGATCCCAATGTTATTAATAGGGAAAAAAGATATATAGGAAGGCTGGTATTTTTTTCCAGAACAGGTGGCAACCCCATGCAGATGCTGATTGCCCTGCCTTCATGGTAGACTGCCAGCCACTGGTTTTCAAACTGTAAGCATATTTATCAAAGGCGAAAGGACAATTCAGCAGATAAGAATTCAAAATAGTCTATTCAAATGAACAGAGAGTTGTAGAAATCTTTTCTGGAAATCTGTCCTTTCATCCTTTGATACAGGGCCACAAGAGGGCTTCAATTATTAGCCCACCAGTCACCTGGGCTCTCTGGTTGAAGGGTCCTGCCAATAAGTAGAATAGGGCCCAATGAAAAACAAATGACCAGCACACATTGTCATACCCCTGTTCTACCAAAACCCCACCAGTCATCTGCATTTTTGTGGCTTTTGGGGCCCTTTCTGGCCCCTAGGGGCATTACCCCCTTTGATGGTGGCCCTGAATATATACTAGAAAGTGTGGAGACAGCCTTCCAAGATGGCTGAGCAGTGTACAACTGGATATACTGGAACAACAGGGGATTTTCCCCAGTAGCCAAATATATGCAACTGACTCCTAATTTACAGTGCCCAGTTATAAGGAAGGCAAGCAAGCTCCCTACTGATCCCACTTGTGAATTTTAATCTCTCACAGAATGCTGTAAAATGTTGTTATAATTGTGTGTATGGCAGTGAAATCAGTTTATAGGAGGTGAGAGGTATATATGGCAATGTTAAATATAGCAGGATATAAAAGAAATTGGTGTATGAGTAGGTGAGGGGTGATGCATTAAAATCACATCTTGCATATAGGGTGTATTTCCATATATATATATATATATATATATATATATATATATATATATATATATATATATATATATATATATATATATATATATATATATATATATATTTATTTATTTATTTTTATATATGCACACACTATATCTCTATCTATCTATCTCTCTATCTCTTTTATCCAGAAAGCTCTGAATTAATAGAAGGCCATTTAACGTAGACCCCATTTTACGCAAATAATTCCCTTTTCTCTGCAATAATAAAACAATACCTTATCCTTGATGGTAACTAAACTGCATGAATCCATATTGGTGGCAAAACAATCCTATTGATTTTATTTAGTGTTTATTAAACTATTTTTTAGCAGACTTAAGTTATAAGATCCCTTATTTGAAAAAGCCCAGGTCCTCAGCATTCCGAAAAATAGATCAATATTATATATATCATTTTTTTTTTAAATCTATGTTTGCTATGCAGTGGAATGCATAAAATCCAGCGCAGGCAACTGCAAACTAAAACATGAACCTCTATTAACATTGCTAATTAATCATACAGGATAGGTTAAATGTGTTCAGTTTTAAAGGGATGAGGTGGCATTTCTAACTAATCTAGACAGAAATGTCTCTCACCTACTCCTTAAACACAAGTACGTGCTCATTTTCTTTCTCCCCGGGCTGCAGTCACAGACAGTTAACACTCGTGTTCACATCTTAGGGCTCTTACTCATGAGCGTTTTCACCTGTGCTCCCCTGCGTTCCGTTTTTCGACGTTCAGCCACAGGGGAGCGCAGGAATAGACGCATTTCATTTTTTCAAATGGGGCTGTACTCACACAGGCGCATGTATTCGCCGAACGCAGGAAATATGCAGCATGTTGCGTCTCAACCTGCGTTCGGCGCCTACATGCGCCTGTGTGAGTACAGCCCCATTTGAAAAAATGAAATGCGTCTATTCCTGCGCTCCCCTGCGGCTGAACGCAGAAAAACGGAACGCAGGGGAGCGCAGGTAAAAACGCTCATGAGTAAGAGCCCTTAAAGAGCATATACTGTTTCTGTGCAGACTGCTTCTAAATTAACTGCTAATTAGCCAGGCTTATTGTGGGTTATATAGGAAGGTGAGCTGGAGGCTCTGTTATCAGTAGAGTCAGGGGGTGGGAGCTATACCATAATAAAAGTATGTTGCCCTAGTCTCTATGTAAGAGCTATAAGTTGAATATGTTCCATTAAAGCAGTGATCCCCAACCAGTAGCTCGTGAGCACCAACCCCTTGGATGTTGCTCTCAATGGCCTCAAAGCAGGAGCTTATTTTTGAATTCCAGGCTCTGAGGCAAGTTTTGGTTGCATAAAAGCCAGATGTACTGCCAAACAGTGTCACCTGTAGGCTGCCAGTCTACATAGGGGCTACCAAATAGCCAATCACAGCCCTTATTTGGCACCACCCAGGAACATTTTGCTGCTTGTGTTGCTCCCCACCTCTTTTTACATCTGAATGTTGCTCACGGGTAAAAAACGTTGGGGACCCCTGCATTAAAGGGTAAACACACAATACTCGGCACCATCCTACATTACAGTTTATTGAGGTGGATACAGTTAATTTTTCCGCATTCACCAGGCAACACTAAGTCTGCCAAATATTTTTTAATGAAAGTATAAATGTTAATCTGAGATTTGAGGGAGGGGGGGTGAAAGTGGCAAGTTCTGCCTGGCCAGGCACCAAGTATGCAGTTCTGTACAGCCCCTGCAGGCACTTTGCTGGAGAATGCTATACATGCACGTCTGTCTACATATCTACATATCTCACATCCCTGCAAAGTTTCAGTTTCTGGTATGTTCTGGCACTCAGCATTCCTTTAAAAAGGCCATGCCCATGTTTACAAAGTGGCACTATGCCAATAAAAAGAGCCTCTGTACTTCTCTCTCTATACAGCAGATGGCACCTGAATCCCCACTAACTTGTTCTGTTCCTTTTCATTGGGTTACATTTCGCTAATTATGATCTATATAATAAATAATGATTTATATAATAAATATGTTTAGACTGTGTATTACGTGTAACAGAATAAATTTTAACTGCTCCACGCACATTTGTAGTTTTTTTTTTTTTTCTAAACAAAGAAGCTGATAATGAGCCCATAAAAATGAACTTTAATAACTGGTAAGTGAACTAACAAATGGCTCTATTTGATATTTATATTCACTTGAGCTCAGTAATCCTTAATTCTGTCCCCATACTGCCAACAATACACTAGAATTATTTCTAACTCATGCTGTGCAAAAATTGCAGATGTGCTCCCCTCGGGCCATGTGCATAGCAACGTGTATACCTGCTGGAGAGCTACCCTGAAATAGATATCAGCTTATAGCACAGAGCCACTGGCAACATTAATATGTATATGTCAGGCTGGGTTAACTCAAGATACAAATAAATGGAATTAACTGCAAAATGTCTTTATATAGATACAGCATAGCTCACATGAGATTATTGAACTACAGAATGCCATAAGATGCAGTGATCTACAAACTGAGCAAATAATTGAATGTCATACAAAGAAGATTAAAGCAGCTCCTTAAAGTGACCTTTGCTTATCAGCGCTAAAGACTAAGTGCGGGGTAAAAATGACACAATATGAAATCCATTCATATGTTGGTGTTATGGGGCTTTTAAATCAACCACAGACATTCCATGCAGTAGTGGAAGAAATGAGCTTTTCAGATAAAAGATAGTCAACGCGGTGTCTTAAAAGACACTGGCCCTTATTCTGCCCATACACTTGCCATATGAGCAAACAATCAAATTATACTGCAAGCCTAAAGCTGGCCATAGATGCAAAGATCCGATCGTACGAATCATCGTACGATCGGACTTTCCCATCTCCCGACCCACCACTAACCATTCAGATCAAAGTCTTACCAGTCAGATTAGTTAAAGAACAGATCAGCAATGTTCTGCCCCTGACAGCAATCGTACGATATCTATGTCCAACCAAAGCTGGTGACAGTCTCCCACTGAAAATCGTACGATCGGCAATACACGCAGAGATATTATCGGCAGCCGATAGAAATTTTCTAACCTGTCCGATCGACCAAACGACCGATCTCCGCCGGACGAAAAATGTCAGATCTTTGCGTCTATGGCCATCTTAAGGATACCCATCTGGACAAGGTCTGCATCTCTACTGATAATATTTGTCTAATTTTTGACAATATATTGGTCGGACAGGGGCTCCTGAGGCCTCCAACATAAATTGCCAATTAGCCACCCTTACGGCTCTTACAGACGAGCGTTTGAAGCTGCGCTCCCCTGCGTTCCGTTTTTATGCGTTCAGCCGCAGGGGAGCGCAGGAATAGACGCATTCAGTGGGGCTGTACTCACACAGGCACATGTAGGCGCCGAACGCAGGTTGAGACGCATAGAATGCGTCTATTCCTGTGCTCCCCTGTGTCTGAACGCATAAAAACAGAACACGGGGAGCGCAGCTTCAAACACTCATCTGTAAAAGCCCTTAATCTATAATCTCTGCCATAATATAATACAGCACTGCTGTTTTAGGCCAGAAATAAATTGACCACAAGTACCAGGAAATTGATCCCATACCCATGCATGCACAAAAAATGCCAGTAACTTCAAAAATTAACTTTTCTTTAATTCATTATCAAAATGCTTTATACCTTAATCCATACCTCCCAACTGTCCATTTTTCGGAGGGACAGTCCCTCTTTTAACAGCTCAACCCGCAGTCCCTCATTTGTACTGGAAAGTCCCTCTTTTCTCTGCACTGAACAGCCAGAAAAAGAAACAAAGTTTCTCACTTAATTGGCTTTTAGCAGAGAGCCCAGAACAGCTAACAGGTGCAAATAAGATACTTTGTAACAATTTTGAGACATAAAAACACAGTTTAGATAAGGAGAAATATTTTCAAACTTTCATAACCTGCCAAATTTTGTAAAACAAACATGGTAATTAGGGGGTGTGGCCACAGAAAGGGGTGTGGTCAAAAAATTGCTGCGCTACATGCGGAAAAAATTTTTTTGTTCCTCTTTTTGCTTCCAAAATGTTGGGAGGTATGCTTAATCTCAGACATAAATAAACCTTTTTTCCCCTGACAGCAGTATTCCTTAAAGTAACATAACGAAGTAATATGCTCTGTTATTCCCTTTTGATGGGACACTTTGGTGACTGAAGGAGCGGCAGGTTCTCAAAATGGATCTATTGGCATAAATATACCCATTTAAATATAAATTACCTTTCGTGCTCCTGTAGAGCTGCCACATGCTGCGCCGCTGATTGCTAATTAGGCGAGACAGATATTACAGGGATGCAGCTTGCGTCTGTCTGGCTTAGTAATCACCCTGTAGTGTGTTGATTTTGAAGCATTATTTTGACTTGGAAGAAAGTATTGTTTTAAGTAGAAATCTTGATTAAAAAAACAATAAAAAAACATGATTTCTATAGAACAGCACAGTAAAGATGAATAGTTTGTATTGTAAAGCAATAGCATTTTGTAGGCTGAGACATTCTGCCCCCTTATCACCAGCAGGACCATAAAATTGGTATTCAGTGTGAAAGCACTTTTAGGGCCAGTGCAACAGGCAGGGCTAATGTGCTTTTTCCTCACATTTGTGTTCTGCTGGTGATAAATCACTGTGAGAAGTTAATACACAGCTCTGCTCCCAAGCCATCAAACCCACTAGCTGGTGGGGAGATGTCAAGCGCAAATGTGAGAGCAGCAATTACAGGCCTGTAATCTTCAGGGAGATTTGAGTGGGAGAAACTGACAACTTGCTGTGTGTGTGTGTGTGGAATTCATTTAAGGAGAGAAAGAAAACTAGAAGGTTAGTACATTTTATGAAATAATGCCCTTGGGGTTGGAAAAGTCTACCTGGAAACTGAAAGGCACCATGGTTACCTCCTCCATCTTGTCAGCTGACAGAACTTCCAGGATTGTCTTGTTCATTCAGGGAGTGAGAGAAAATGGCTGTTTGTTTCACTTCAGACTAGGGAGGCTCCTACACTGGTTCTCTTAAGCTAGAAAGCCTGACTGATATGTGTAACTAGAGCTGTGTAAAAAAAACAAACATATGAGCACCAAAAAAAGTTTGGTTTCAGCATATATACCCACAAGCTGAAAATGAACAAATGCTGTATAAGGGATTACAACCAGCAGGGACTGAAGAAAGACAAAAGCATCTGCCCCTTAGGGTAATAAATGATAGGAAAATAACATTTTGTTTGGGCCCTTTTATAATCAGGTTACTTACCACCCATGTTGCTCCTTTGGGTGGGTGTCCCCCTCATCCTGATGGGTCATATGGTGATTTGCCTGCAGAGGCCACCCACACGATTTATGTTAGGTGGCTATGGCAGTTTGCTGGTATTTCCCGAATCTGATGATTTCTTGTGGAGCTGCAACATATAGATTCTGGTAGTAGGCCTACCGCCTGTAATGTACCATGCATATGGACTGGGTGATGTTGGTGCACTTTGGGCTGTTAAAATTCCCAGTAGTTTTCAATTTACACACAATCAAACACAACCCTTTGAGGGTGGGCTAATTATATTCCTGACTACATATATTACAACCTATTTCCACAGAATTCCTAGAGGGATGCGAACCAGGAGAAAGGAGATGGAGTCCTATCAAGGGCATGTCCTGATTACCAACTTAAAACATTTAAAGCGATGGTTCACCTTTAAATTAACTTTTAGTATGTTATAGAATGAACAATTCTTAACAACTTTTTAGTTGGTCTTCATTGTTTATTTTTTATAGTATTTCCTGCTTTCAAATAGGGGTCACTGACCTAGGGTTGCCACCTTTCTCCCCGACAAACTCCAGTGGGAGGCGGGTTAGTGACATAGTGGTGCCATGATGTCACTGGGGCGGGACTGTGACATTGGGGGCAGGTCTGATTGGGGGCGGGTCTATAATGTGGCCATCGGCGATTGGCCAATCGCAGTGTCAATCCCAGGAAATCCTGCCTGGTTTTCCTAATTTGGAAAAGTTTTGACCAGAACAGCCCTTCAAAAAAAAACAGACTGTCCGGGTCAAAACCGGACAGGTGGCAAAGGCGCTTTTATGCAACAAATTTATAGTTATTGCTACTTTTTAATCACTCGCCTTTCTATTCTGGTCCTCTACTATTCATAATCTGGACCCTAGCAACCAGATTGCTGAAATTGCAAACTGGAGAGCTGCTAAATTAAAAGATAAATAACAAAAAAACCACATATATTAGAAAATGAAAACCAATTACAAATTATCTCAGAATAAATAACTAAAAAAACACATATATTAGAAAATGAAATCCAATTGCAAATTATCTCAGAATATCACTCTCTACATCAGGGATCCCCAACCTTTTGAACCCGTGAGCAACATTCAGAAGTAAAAGGAGTTGGAGAGCAACACTAGCATGAAAAATGTTCTTGGGGTGCCAAATAAGTGCTGTGATTGGCTATTTGGTAGCCCCTATGTGGATTGTGAACCTACATTGAGGCTCTGTTTGGCAATGTCCCTGGTTTTTATACAGCCAAAACTTGCCTCCAAGCCATAAATTAAAAAATAAGCTCCTGCTTTGAGGCCACTGAGAGCAACATCCATGGGGTTAGAGAGCAACATGTTGCTCACGAGCTACTGGTTGGGGATCACTGCTCTACATCATACTAAATTATTTAAACTTATTTAAAGGTGAACAACTCCTTTAAAATGGAAAAATGTGTTTATTAGTTTAAGGGACACAGACTCGACACCCCTGCGGTACTGTGAAACATCCCAATAATATCCTACAACAAAAGAATATCCAAATTCAATTACTCTGATAACAGAGCAAGAAAGCAGAAGGACATTTGGAGGCTATTAGTGGAAATGGAAAGTCCAACAAGATCTCCGTGTGCCATTATTCCTGCAATCATTATACAGTAATACCATACTAACAAGTCAGCTTGTAGAGATTTCTTCCAGCACTGGAATATACATTATGCATTAAGCAACCATCTCAATCAAGCCCATTTGTACAGCAGTATGGTAGTTACCAAAATAACCCTAGCCCACATCCAGTTTTATTGTCTCTCGTTATTATGGCTCTGATTTCCATCTCATACAAGGCCTGCTTGTGTCACTTAAAGGGGACCCGTCACCCAAAAAAATGATTCAAAATCCTATTTTATCACATTAGTCAAGCAAAATAAACTTTATTTACATTATATAAATTATTTGAATCTTGTTTCCTTTAGTCTGGGAATTCATAATTACAGCAAGCAGGCAGCAGCCATTTTGTGGACACTGTTATTAAGACAAGCCTTGCATCATCTCAGAATCTTGTTTGTGCACCAGAATGTTGGACCCAATTTCCATACCCATGCACTGATTACACAATTAAATGGTGAAGTGAACGGGGGAATGTGGGGAGAGCAGTGACATCTAGGAAGTGCTGAATGGAAAGTGAAAGTAATTGGCTTACTCGCCTCTATGCCTAAAGCTGGCCATAGACTCAAAGATCCGCTTTTCTTGGCGACATCCCCAAACGAGCGGATCTTTCCCCGATATGCCAGTAACTGCATGGCTATATTGGGGGTAATCAGAACGTTTGGCCGTATGGTTGAACGATCGGATTACGATACGCCAAGGGGCTCCAACGGGTCGGTCGGGTTAAAATCAAACCTTCCCGATCGAAATAGTGGCCAAATATCGATCGGGAAGACCCGTCGGAAGCCCCTATACAAGGGCAGATAAGCTGTCAAAATGGTCGAAACGACCAATATCGGCAGCTTTATCTGCTCATGTATGGCCACCTTAAGGCATAGAGGAGGGGCAGACACTATTTGATTGACAGCTGACATATTTAAATGAGCTTACAACAGCTATGAATGCTTCAATAAAAAATAGAAATTGGATTTCATGTTTAATTTGAAAAGGACTTTTATTATACAGATTTTTATGTCTGGGTGACAGGTCCACTTTAATGCAGGCAGTTAATAAATATGATAAGCACTTCTCCTTATTTCAAGTGTAAGTGCCACAGAGATGCACAGTGCCAATAAACACAGGGCATGACGGCGAGCTGTTTGTTTGCATGGAATAACATGCTGAACCCGAGCATCTTAAGTTGGTCTGTGGTAGGTTTCCTCTTGTCCAGCCGGCTGCAGACATTTGATAAGCAGGGCTGCGATTCCTGAAGCCAGGACTTATTCACTCAAACCACTGCTGCTGAATAAAAAGATAAATAACTCAAAAATCACAAATAATAAAAAATTTAAACCAATTGCAAATTGTCTCAGAATATCACTCTCTGTCTACATCATACTAACAGTTGACTCAAAGGTAAACAACCCCTCTAAATGGGTTAATGTAAAAAAGTGTTGCAAAATAACCAAAAACAAATCAGGAGTATATATTGAGTTCTTCAGTGGCTGCAATGATCTGGCATTCCTTGAGTAAACAAGAATGGCCTTAGACCCACTCACCTCTTGTATGGAGATTATTATACTATAGCAGTGGTTGTCAAACCAGGTCCAACCTTTGATCAGGGCTCTCCTTAACATTTGAAATGGGTACAATAATATAAAATATTGTATCACTCATTCAGCCATAGCTCCAACATCTAGGACATCAGATACATATTCTGCCCAAATCTCACCCTCACCTTTAATCTGGGCTTTCAAGAGCAGTGTCTTACAAATGTAAAAAAATGGATCAGCGCCTCTGGCAACGGAGAAAAACAAATAACAGACAAAAAGAAATATAAAGTGTAGTATTTTCAAAAATATCGGATCAGCGAAACACCTCAGGCAGTGGGGACAGAACGGCAATCTGCAGAGGAAGGCCACGAGGGAGAAGGGGAAGCCGGCAATACTCCTATACTGAATCCAACTGGGCAACCTGCAAAGAAAGCCTGTCAATGTGAGTGCAAGATTTTACTCTTTAACAATAATAACAATTTAATAAAACGATTTACAATATATAAGTCTTATTTTGTATGGGGAAACCTACGGAGTGACAGAGGAAGAGAACAGCGCAGCACAGACAATATTACATGCAAGTTTAAAACTACTTTCTTGTAAGTAGGCATTTCACTCAGTCTTGGTGGAAGTATCTGCAGAAACCACATATGCATGTCGAGAGGATTAAATGGTCATTTAAAGGGGAAGCACACTTGTTATCCTGTCTAAAGATTCATTTTGAATTTAAAGAGGAAGCAATCGAATTTAGCACTATTTCCCCATTCCAACACGTGGTGTACAATTTACATTTTTGAAAATACTACACTATATATCTCTTTTTGCCTGTTATTTGTTTTACTCCGTTGCCAGAGGCGCTGGTCGATTTTTTATATTTGTGAAGCAATTCTACAGTTGAGAGACTGAAGGAGGATCGGCAGGAGTGAACTGAACTAAAAGGACTAATTTTTTCCTTCTATTTCCATTTCATTTTTATCGTTTTGGGTTTAAGAGCAGTGGCTTAACTGCTCAGCATTGCCCCCCCCCTCACATAAAAAAATTCTATGGAGGGGCCCAGTGAGCAAAGTAACTCCTAAACTGCACACCGTCCGCATCCCCCCAATCCTTGCTTGTATCCCCCACTTCCCGCCCAGGTCCAGCTGGCTCGTGCCTGTAGGTAAGAGAACAGCTGGGAAAGGAGGATTTCTTTACAACTATATAAAGAAAGCAAACCCCATGCAACTGCAGGGTCTGTTTCCTCTATATTTACACCAGTGTAGGAGGGCAATTGGCCATTCTCCCCAGTTCTCACCCTAACTGGGCTTTACTGCTCCAAAGCCCCATAGAGGAGATCAGGAAGATTGTGGTCAGCCACCCTGAGACAATGGCTTAATCAAGGCTTCTGAAACTGCCAGCAACATCATCTATGTTCATAGTAGCTGGGAAAAATACAAGGAGTGAAATACAGTAACCCCCTTAGTGTTCCTGGCAAATCCAAAGGAGACATTAGGTTATAGAAGTCTTTTAATAATGTGCAGATTATAAAAGATTTAAAATACAAAAGGCATTTGAATTTACCCACTGACGCCAGTGATTTCACACGAGAATAATGACTTATAATCTGCTGCTAGGAAATGTACTGTAGATAGCGGCATACAAATATGACCTTTATGCTTAGTCTCTGTGCCAAAACCCACATAGTACTCCATGCTAAACTTGTAAATCCCTAACTCATGAAGTATTACTACAAGCACAGAGGTACTGGATTATATGTACACAGAAATTGCATTAAGCAATGGAATGCTTCTCATCTGTTAAAATGCATCGGCCAGTAGACACAATGAAGCTCTGCGGGAAAAGTGCTGCACCTAAACACTGCTAATTATTAGTAGAAAGAGTCATATAGCGGTTTTTTGAACTCCACTGTGTGTTTAAGACAGAAACATGGTGGGTCATAAGGGTGAGATTCAGTGAATGGCTCAATAAGGCTTAATACGGCTAAAAAGAGTGCAAAATAGCCATTTGGGGTTTCTCTTTCCTGAGCAGAGCAACATCAGAACAGTTTTCTCCTTCCGAGCGTAGGTCTCCGACTGTACAGTCAGAACAACTGACCAGCAGGTGGCACTGTTGTTACAAAATTAAAAAGCATTTCACTTTTGAAATAATAAAAAAAAACAAATGTAAATCGCAAAAGTTCTCATAAATGCACGCTGTGCCATTTTACATTCATTTTTTAGACGTTAATATATGCTTTAAAGATCCACATATATTTTGTATTGTATATTTGTGCTAAGAAAAAAAAGAGGAGTCGAAAGACTAGTTCTAAGGGGCAGTAACGTAACTAGATGGGGGAGGGCCCTGGTGCGGGCCATGGCCCCCCCCTACACATTGATTTTCTTTGTGGCTCCAGTGGGGTGCGATCTGCAGGGGGGGCCCTGTGGGGATGCAGGCCCTGGTCCAATTGCACCCCCTGCTCCCCTGGTAGTTATGCCACTGCTAAGGGGGTGTTTGTGATTTGGCTGCTATTAATTGGGTGTAAAAGAAATGTGATTGATGCTGTATTGGTGACAAGGTATTAAAGATGTGGTTCACCTTTAAATTTTAGTATGTTATAGAAAGGCTAATTCTAAGCAACTTTTCAATTTGAATTATTACCCCCCGCCCCTCTTAATAAGAAATGTAGACAAGATCTTTTTTGGCATGTTTCTACTTAAGTATACATGGCAAAATTGACACAAATGTAACTTTAATTTTGTGAAGATTTCCAGCAGCTCAGTATTGACCTAGAAATGTTATATGTTTTAAAGAGATACTGACACCAGAAATGAAACTCTTCTATCATAATATTTCCTTTGAAAGCTACTTATAACTTTGCCATAAAGTATGTGCACAATGCTTTTATATTACCTGTCTGATGCCCCATGTTCCTGTATGACTAACTGACAGGCTGAGGTGGGACAGTCAGGTTGACAAAACAGTCAGGCTTAGAAACTTCAACTAACAATAAGTTCAAAAACAAACCTCTCTGCAAAAAACGATCAGCATGACCCATAGGTAAATTTTAATGTACATTCATATTTTAAAAAGTAGTTTATGTGTCAGTATCACTTTAATTACAGTACAGCATGCATGAAATATTAAAAATAAACATGTTTTTTCCAAAACGCATCAGTTAATAGTGCTGCTCCAGCAGAATTCTGCACTGAAATCCATTTCTCAAAAGAGCAAACAGATTTTTTTTATATTCAATTTTGAAATCTGATATGGGGCTAGTCATACTGTCAGTTTCCCAGCTGCCCCCAGTCATGTGACTTGTGCCTGCACTTTAGGATGGAACTACTTTCTGGCAGGCTGTTCTTTCTCCTACTTAATGTAACTGAATCAGTCTTAGTGGGACTTGGCTTTTACTATTGAGTGCTGTTCTTAGATCTACCAGGCAGCTGTTATCTTGTGTTAGGGAGCCGTTGTCTGGTTACCTTCCCATTGTTTTGTTGTTATGCTGCTGGGGGGGGGGGGGTGATATCACTTGCAGTACAGCAGTAAAGAATTACTGAAGTTTATCAGAACACAAGTCACATGACTGGGGGCAGCTGGGAAATTGACAATATGTCTAGCCTACTACAGATACTACTACAGATTAGTATCTTAAAGGGCATGTAAAGTGTAAAATAGAATAAGGCTAAAAATGCTGTATTTTGTATATTAAATATAAACATGAACTTAGTGCACCACAAGCCTAATCAAACAAATAATTTATGCTTTCAAAGTTGGCTACAGGGGGTCACCATCTTGTAACTTTGTTAAACATCTTTGCGAGACTAAGACTGTGCACATGCTCAGTGTGGTCTGGGCTGCTTAGGGATTGTCATAACAAAGCTGCTTGAGTTCTGCATGGCTGGGAAGTAAGGCGGGGGCTCCCCCTGCTGTTCATTAGTATGATTGTTTCTCTGCTCAGCAGTTAGGGACAATCTGACAATTCCTATCCACAGCAGTAAATGAAGGGAAAATTTCTCTGCATACAGTCAGGTTTCTTATAAATACGGTACACATTTTTTAATAAAAGTATATTGGAGATAGGTTTCTTTTTCATTAAAGAAAGTAAAAATGGGATTTTATTTTTTTGCCTTTAAATGCCCTTTAAGGTCTACTGGTAGATCTGGGCACCCGTGTACTAAGGGGTTACAGACTAGCTGGCAACAACCTTCCTACTGTATTATAATCCCATTAAAAGAAGCAAGCAGGGGCATAAGATGGTGCATTTACACCCTTAAATTGCTTGTATGGAGATGCATTATCAAACTAGAACAGCATTGGTATTACCTTGGCCTAAGCAAAATTCTGCATGAAATATTTTTTTTCTTGCCATTATATCGCCATTAGTTATTCCAGGTCTTCTGCTTGTAGAAGATAGCAAGATATTTGGTTCTTCAGTGTCTGGTTTAGAGCTCTTCAGTCTTATTGTGCCCGAGCAGAGATCTGCAGAAGAACTTGAGCTGGAAAATGTCTGCATCAATCACAGTAGCATCTTTACATTCTACTTGCCTGCTCTGAGATTTACCCAATTGTTCTGCAGAAAGAAATCAATATCTTTCAATGAGTTCAGTATGGATGAGCATCTTAAGGGACTTAAAGGAGAAGTAAAGCTTAACTAAAGAAGCAGGCTAGAATAATGTACATTTTGTTTTGGGTTTCTGTACCAGCCCAAGACAACCACATCCCTTTAGTAGTAAAGATCGGTGTCTCCATAGATGCCCCAGTAGCTCCCCATCTTCTTTTCTGCTGATTCACTGCACATGCTCTGTGCTGCTGTCACTTACTGAGCTTAGGGACCCACTCACTATATACAGTACACATAGAATAAAAATGTCACAATATAAGGCTGATTAGTAATTAATATGGATAATTACTACATGGCAGCACAGAAACCAGTGCAACTAGCATCATAATTTATTAATTAGCCCTGTAGCATCAGTTTATATTACAGGCCAACCTCATTTTCTGCTTGATAATTAGTGACAAGCCCTAAGCTTAGCTTCTTAACAGCTGCTCAGAGCCCACTGAGCATGTGAGTGTCACAGACACTTTCCAAGATGGTGACCCCCTGTGACAAGTTTGTAGTGCTGGATCATTGCTGCTATTGACAAGCTGAAGCTTTAGGCTGGTGCAATAAGTTCAGTATATAGAATATGCCATTTTTAGCCATATTCATTGTTTTGGCTTTAGTTCTTTAAAATAGATTCTGTATTAATGGATCTCAGCACCTGGACTTAGAATAATTGCTGGGGCCATTCTGATCTGGGAAGGATGGAAAAAGATATGTGGCACCCGAAGATACTGAACTACAACTCCCAGTCTGCCAACTTAAGCCTGTCTGTAGGATGCTGGGAGCTCTAAGTCAACATAATCTATAGCAGTGATCACCAACAAACGGCTCGTGAGCAACAAGTTGCTCGCCGACCCCTTGGTGCTCCTAGTGGTCTCATAGTAGGTGCGTATGAATTGAATTCATGGCTTTAAAGGAGAAACAAACTGTTAATAAAAAAACCCGACCCTACATAGACCCCCTCGCTCCTCCCACCCAGCCTAGCTGCTACCCCGGGCAAATGCCCCTAACTCTTTACTTACCCCTCCGTGCAGATTCTGTCCAGCGGAGTTCGTGGCAGCCATCTTCATCAAATAGCCAATCAAAGCTCTTATTTGGCAAGACCAGCAATCTGAATGTGACTCACAAGTAAAAAAGGTTGGGGATCCCTGACTAAAGGTGGCCATAGACGTTACAATTAACTTTCCTGTAAAAGATCTTTCCAAGAAAGATTGTTTGCTTCAATACACACGTGTAGCTGAATCGTCAGATTTACAGGTAGAAACAATACAATTCTACCTGTATCTGCCAATTCAGCACTAACAGTGGTGATGTTCTGGTACTTTCAAAGGTATATCAAAGTCTTCTACTGATATCCAAGTCTTCTGCCAATATCAGTTGGCTCGTCTCCTGCCATACACGCAGCAAATATTGTATGAAAATGTTTTCGTACTATATCACTGGTACGTCTATGGCCACCTTTAGAGTGTCTGCAGTCTGGTTGTCCCTGTTGTGGATTCACAGAACTGTTGGTGAAGGTTTTAAGTAACAGTCATGTTGATCCACATCCAAATGATATTTTAGGTCTCCAAGAGGTTTAGTGACTTCATATGGTTATGGAATTACCAAGTGATTTTCATTTCCTGCTGCCACAAATTAGGAAGAATGGAATTGTCTGGAATGTCCTTGTAGGCCCGGACTGGCAATCTGTGGGTTCTGGCAAATGCCAGAGGGGCTGCTATAAGGTCCCATTGAAAGTCAGTATTTAGTGGGCTGGTGGGGCCTCTATGTGGGTTGAGTGGGCCTCTGTGTACCAAGGCTTCATTTCAGTGGAATACAGTAGAATCTATAGCCGTCAGTGCAATCAAGTGTTGAATTTATTAGAGATGCATAGCTATGCACCGACTATACTCTCCAGTGGATTCTATGTGAGTGTCCGTGTGTGTTTGTGTGGGTTTATACACACATACACATCTCTATTATAGATACATATAAGCAACTTTATAATTATTGCAACTAAACAGAATAGGTATGTTTTAGAAGATAAAAACTTTATTTTACAATCTTACACGAAGCGTGACTCTGATCTGTCTTCATTATACAAACAGGATACTTTTTTTTTTTTGCAAAAATCAACATATATAAAATTATCATGGGCACATTGTGCTTAAAATGCAAAGTCTATACAGAGTTTCGTAGGACCGCCACCCCACTGGGGATCCAGTAAACAGTATTGCATATATATATATATATATGTATGTGAGTACAGAGTACCATAGTTATACACAACCACACATGGGTATATACCGCACATGTTTAGGGCAAACACCACAACACATAAAGAACCCTATCAATTTACTAAGAGGTTAATAGATGAAGTTTTGCCCACTCTATGGACTTATAACCAGACATGTCCTAGGCGCATAGACTGAAACTAGCGCTTACTTTAACTGTAAGTATATGGATGTATCTAGACTGGCCCCCTAGAATACTGTCAGAAAACAGAGAGGAGGTAAAATCACACACTTCTCAGGCATCTAATTAAATGATGTCATTCTACTGCAATTAGAGCAAGTTTGACAGTATTTTCACTTTGGGCTGTCACACAGAGAAGAAAGCCGCTTCAGGGCTGTAGAGGTTTTAGAACAAGCAACACACAGAATTATACATTCCATTTCCCATATGTATTTGCAGTTCAAACACCAGGGGCCATCATGTCTGTTTGTCACCAGTCAAATATCCTGAGGTTTGATCAGGGGTGAGGGATCCAACATTAATATTATTAGAGCCAAAGCATTTAGGGCAGGCGACACAGCAGAGCAGATACTTTCTGATCTTTCAGATGACTGGTTGTCAGAATCTGCTGCAGGGAGAGCAGGTAGTCAACCAGGCCACTTACAGTATGTCTCTCAATGTCATTTTAAGTGCCCATTAACTCCAGTAAGCAGCGAATGTGGAGGGGCAGGGCTAGGGGTTTGGGAACCCCAGGGACATCTGACTTCCCAGCAAGCGAACTGTAAACTTTATGAATGAATGTGCCTCATGTTGTATTGCACAAGTATGGGACCAGTTATCCACAATGCTTGGAACCTGGGACTTTCCGGGATAACGGATCTTTCCGTAATATGGATCTACATGCCTTAAGTCTACTAGTAACTAATGTGAACATTAAATAAACCCAATATGCTGATTTTACGTACGATAAGGATGAATTATTTCTTAGTTTGGATCAAGTACAAGGTATTGTTTTATTAATACAGACTAAAAGGAAATTATTTTTTGGGGATAAAATGGAGTCTATGGGAGACAGCCTTTCTGCAATTCAGAGCTTTCTGGAAAATGGGTTTCCAGATAACAGATCCCATACCTGTAATAGCTGAAACTTAGAAGAATCACAAGTGCATTACCAGTAAGGCTAGGAACAGTGGTGATTGAGATGGTCAGGAAGGTCATCAGTATATGTACTCAGGGCATTCGCATAAATATGGGTGACAAGCTACAAACCAGCACCTAATATGAGAATTGGTCCCCTTCAGACCCAGACTGGCAATCTGTGGATTCTGGCAAATGGGGATGAGCAAGAGAGGATTCCATAGAAAGTCACAATTTAGTGGGCTGGAGGGGGGCTGTTTGGGCCTCTGTGTAGTTGAAATGCCAGGGCCTAGTTTGACTCCCAGTCCAGGCCTGATCCCCTTCATTTCTGTGGGAGACGAATGATGGAAAACTGTAGATAAAACTGAGGTTACTGGGACTTATTGCATGGCACACACATAACCGAATGCCCAAGAAAATGTGAGTTTTCTGCAGGAGACATACAGCTAGGGCCTGCTAATAAATGACATTGCTTGTGATTGTCGCTGTGTTTTTTTCTTTTGGAGAAAGTGATATAAGAACCAAACAGAGTACGCCAGTCACAGTTAGAAAGTCATTTTTGTAAACTCAGTATCAGCCTGACAATTCATTCTTGAGATTTCCCCACATGAAGCTACCTCTCCACAGTTTACCCACAACGATAGTGTAAAGGTATCTGTTAGACCAGTTCCATCCAAATTGAAAAAACATAGATATATGTGGCCGGTGGCCTCCAAGGCAAGCACGGTGGATTGGCCAATATGGAAAACCAGGAAGACCAGTTTGCCAAGTTGATGTGGTCCTTAGCCAACCTGTGATAGGATGGAGACCTCATTCCATGCTGAGAGCATGTGTGTGGCACTAATTTATATAGAATCACACGTCACAATTTATATAAAATCCAACCAATCACAAACAGTTGGGATAATATGCAAAGAATTGTGTGATGGGTCCCATCTTACATCTGAGAGGCTGTAAAAAGCCAGAGCTACATTGTCTCTCCAGTAAACTATTCCATTCCCTTGAGTATATACAGTATAAAATATATTTATATTTAAACATCACTGAGATAAACCTCTAACGAAAGCAAAAACATCTGTAATGTACCGGCTCTATCTTGATTCTCCATTTTGTTCTTTGGCAGATTTCTTGCTGTTAGAGCAACACCTGACCAAGGGGCTGCAGTGTAATTCCTAACCACTGGAAGTCGGGCCACAATTAATGAGCTTGTCCCATAATACAGTTATTGTTTTGAGAGTAATTGGGGAGATAAAGGCATTTCACTGTTTGAGGTCGGCTGAGATCTCTCACTATTTTACATTTGGGGCTGGATTATTATAAAACAGTGATGTCATATAAAGAGGTCTGTGGATGGCTTGGACATTTTGGGGGTCATAAAAATATGCTGGCCACATTGGGGTTACAGTCCTCCTGTTGGACAGTCCTGGTTTATACAATCACAGTAGGGTGCATCATCAGAACCATTCAGAGGTCTGCATCTATGGGCTAAATCACAGTTCTCAACTCCACTTTCAGTAATATTCCTGTGAGAGCCCAGGGAAACTAATCATTTGGACGGTGTGCCAAATCTCCAAAGGTAGGACTACACGGACGTTTTTGCCTCGATCCGACAATACGCATGCGACAAATCGCATGCGACGGAAATAAGGTAAGAGATATAAATGTCAGTTGAAGTTGCATCGTTGATCCGACTGTCGGATCAATGCTGCGACTTCATCCATCTCATCTTATTTCAGTCGCATGCGTTTTGTTGCAGCGCGTAGGATCGCACCGAAAACGTTGGTGTAGTCGAACCCTTTAAATTTAAATATTTCCCAGCAGTATTGGCTGGCTTGAGCGACTGGGAACTAACCTACTACAAAATTCACAAGTCTATTTAGCAGTGCAAATCTATGAGTAGTCCGTATGAGTGCACTAGATATTTGCCTCTTAATTACAACTGCCTTCCCTGTGCTCCTGATACTTCAGCTGTATTTTACGTTTTTTTTTTTAAACACTATTTATTCTAAACAGCCCCCCGAACAACATACCTTTCTCCCTACATTTAGATTTATTTAATTTCACTATTACAACCAGTTCAGTTGTAGCTCTTTTAGTTACTTCCTTGCCTAGAGTGAAGCTCTGCCCCTTTTGCTTTCTAAACAATTCTCACCTCTTTGACTTTGCTCAGGCCCCTCCCCCTAAACTTCAGCATGTTGACCTGTGATCTCAAACATATATTAAAAGGTTATTCTTGATCTTGGTAAAATATAGCAGGGCACCTAAGCTGCATCCCCAGCCCGCTCTAGCTATTTAACATTTGTTGGCATTTGTTGTTCACCTTTAAGTTAACTTTTAGTATATCATAGAATGGCTAATTCTAAGCAACTTTTCCATTGGCCTTTATTTTTTTGTATTTGAATTATTTGCCTTCTTCTTCTGACTCTTTCCAGCTTTCAACTAGGGGTCATTGACCCCCATCTAAAACATATGCTCTGTAAGGCTACAAACTTGTTACTTTTTATTACTCTTCTTTCTATGCAGGCCAACTTCTATTCATATTCCAGTCTGTTATTGAAATCAATGCATGGTTGCTAGGGTAATTTGGACCCTAGCAACCAGATTGCTAAAATTGCAAACTGGAGAGCTGCTGGATACAAAGTTCAATAACTCAAAAACCACATATTAGAAAATGAAAACCAATTGCAAATCGTCTCAGTATATCACTACATTATACGAACAGCTGGAAACTTGTGTTTATTAGTTTAAGGGACACAGACTGGACACCTCTGCGGTACTGTGAAATATTCCAATAATATCCTACGACAGAAGAATATCCAAATTCAATTACTCTGATAATAGAGCAAGAAAGCAGAAGGACATTGGGAGGCTATTAGTGGAAATGGAAAGTCCAGCAAGATCTCAGTGTGCCATTATTCCTGCAATCATTATACAGTAATACAACTTTATTTTTTTACTAACAAGTCAGCTTGGAGAGATTTATTCTTGGAATATACATTATGTATTAAGCAACCATCTCAATCAAGCCCATTTGTACAGCAGTATGGTAGTTACCAAAATATCCCTAGCCCACATCCAGTTTTATTCTCTCCCGTTATTGTGGCTCTGATTTCCATCTCATACAAGCCCTGCTTGTGTCACTTAAAGGAGAACTAAACCCTAAAAATGAATGCCATATTTTATATACAGAACTTATTGCACCAGCCTAAAGTTTCAGCTTGTCACTAGCAGCAATGATCCAGGAGTTCAAACTTGTCACAGGGGGTCACCATCTTGGAAAGTGTCTGTGACACTCACATGCTCAGTGGGCTCTGAGCAGCTGTTGAGAAGCTAAGCTTAGGGGTCGTCACTAATTTTGTATAGGAGAAAAGAAGAAAAGTATCCCCGTCTTCAATCAGTAATCAGAAAAAATACAAAAGAATATATATTATCACTGTGTGATTTGTTTTCAGTTAAACCATTAGGTCACGTGATCCAGTATCTATAAGTTCCCCCCTTTTTTTAAATAATTTATCCCACAAAATGCTAGTGCTTAACCTCAATAAGTTAACATTAAATAGGGTAAAACTAAGACACAATTAATTTTCCTTTTAAATATTGTGTGTATTTGGTAATTTCTAACTCATAAACAATTCATTTACATTGATTAATAAATTACTAACAACCAGCTAAAACACCAATAAGGATGGTAAAGTGCCACCAATTGTGATCGATTCACAATTGAGAAGCTACGCTTAGGGGTCGTCGCTAATTATCAAGCAGAAAATAAGGTTGGTCTGTAATATAAGCTGATGCAACAGAGCGGACTATTAAATTCTGATGCTAATTGCACTGGTTTCTGTGCTGCCATGTAGTAAGTATCTGTATTAATTACATTTCAATTCTATGTGTACTGCATATTGTGAGTTGGTT